>NC_062518.1:45594986-45917486 GCF_022655615.1 Tachysurus fulvidraco
TAATGATGATGTGATACACAGGAACATCCCGGACATTTTGACCACTGCTATCTGATTACAAACTGAATTAATTATAATTATATCTAAAATATACTGAATATCAGCCGTGTAAGAAAACATACAACTGTAACATCTTGTATTAAATGTTAAATATAAATGTTAGTTTTAGACACAAAGCATCTGTTAGACACAGTGAATCTACTGCTTATGTTGTAAAGTGTAAAGCAGCTCTGACACCTTCATCATTTCACACCAACAGTAAAACCCAAACCGACTGTGAGAGTGAATCCTCAGAGCTCCGTCTACACTGGAGACACCGTCACTCTGAGCTGTGAGCTGCAGCAGGGGACTGGATGGGAGTTTTACTGGTATAGAAATAATCAGTTGTTACAGAATCTGAACAGTAAACAAGTGAACACACTTAATGTGACAGTCGATAATGCAGGAGAAACAGAGTACAAGTGTCGAGCATACAGGAGAAACTACAACTACTACTATGACAACTACCAAACAGAGTTCAGCGATCCTGTCAAGATTACAGTGAGAGGTATGTCATGATTTTTTCCTCTTTTCATCACAGGTTTGTTAGAAGGCGTAAACATTATTGCTTAATTATTTTGTTCCTCTTGATATTCCAGAATTTTCAGAATAATCTCGAAATACATATGGTACAACCTAGGTGGCGCTAGACCGGTTTTTCCCTTACCTTTAGACGCGTCTCTTTCTTCACTGGGGTAATATATTCCAAAACAAATAATCCACAAAAATCCACACAGGTCCAAGGAACTGAAATCTGTAAGCCTTTTAATCCAAAACGCTTTGGTCGCGCCGCAAATATTCCGTTTGTGTTCTGAAAACTGGAAACAGAAGTGCGCCATCATCTTGTTTTGCCGCTCTAACTTCTAATTGGGATATTCAAAAATTCTAAATTTACATCATATTTATAGCCCAGGTCCTAACGAATCAAATAAGCCCTCACTTGAGCCAATCGGTGCTTGTATTGCAGAGATAGACGGCTGGGAAGCCAATGATGTCATGACATCATTTTTGGGAACCCGCCTTTGACTGACAATTACTCCTTCCAATAGCAATGAAATGGGCCGGGACCTATACAGCTCTTTAGCCAATAAGCAGACGATTCCAACGATATGCGACATGCCGTGTGTTCTCTGGCAGTGTCTGCGTGAAAAAGCTGCGCAGAAGAATTCTTGCGTAATCCCTGACCTTTTGTCCCTCTCACAGCTCAGGGTGTCAAGTTACAGGCCTGTTTTCACACCAGAGTGATAGAGAGAGAGTCTCTGCTTGTTTATGGCCTTTCAGACTGAGCCTGCAGCCTTTTATTTCAAAGTTATACAGTAAACAAGTACACAAAAACGCTGCACCAGACGACCAGGGCCGTAGAAAAATATTTTTATTGAAGCCATTTTTGGGTCTTTTGACTTGAATTTTTTTTGGTGAAAGCCAAGACATGTGGCTATGACTCTCAGTTGTTATTTGGTCCCTAGCATGTTCCAGAAAAAAATAAGATTAATCAGTTTATCAGGAAAACAACCCAGGCGGAAATGAAAACCTTCCATTCTATCCCCTGTAACTTTGTGCCAGTAAGGCCTAGAAATCTGAAACTAGTTTCTGAAACTAGAATCTCTTCTTTCCAATGAGACCAGGCTCACCCCTGTGTGTCAAAGTATGTGGGAGCTGTACCACTTTTTGTTGGGTAGGTCATGTAGGCGAAAAACCTGCAAAAGGGGGCCGACGCATAAAGGGGTTAAAAGTATTTGTCATTTCTGACAGATGAGATCCAAAAACATTTTGTTTAACACACACACACACACACACACACACACACACACACACACACACACACACACACTATAACTATGTTTTCTGACATGTAAATGTCTTCAGGACAGAAAAGTTTATATTTTGTGGTTCTGTGTTTTTTATATTTATTTATTAAAATATAGATTAAATTAAGTCTTGTTGAGAAAACGTCTGTAAGTGAGAGCCGTTAAAGATATTTGGGACACGTCTGAGGGAAACCCAGCACATATATATTGACCTGTTTCTGTTGTGTTTTTGTTTACGTTGTCATGTGGGTTTTTGTTCTGATTCATGTCTTGTCTCCGCCCCTGTCCTGTCATTGGTTGTTGTTCTAATGTATCTGACTTTATCAGACTTTCCACAACAGTAAATGTAACTATATATGGATTAAATGTTCAGTGTGACATTCATTATTTAATAAAATTATAATCATTGTCACATTCTGATTAAAATAATCTGTACTTCATGGTGGAAACAGTAACTCTATAACAGTGTTAGACACTGTGTTTTATTACTTAAACTTTGTTAAAAGAAGAAAAACATTATACACAATATACAGTACAATGTAAGAGATTATATTCAGTTCATTTCAGTCTAAACACAACATATATTAAACAGAATAATAACTTCATCTACACAAATTGTTATAAACTGTTACAGGTTAAACACAAACTTACTGTAATTGAAAAACATGAAATGCTACACAAAACCTGCCCCATGCTGTAATCGTAGATAGTACAAATAATTTATCATTTGGTTTCAACAGTAAAACCCAAACCGACTGTGAGAGTGAATCCTCAGAGCTCCGTCTACACTGGAGACACCGTCACTCTGAGCTGTGACATACAGGATGAAAGTGTCTCTAGCTGGCAGTACAGCTGGTATAAAGATACTTCACACAGTCCTGTCAGTAGTGAACAGGTGTACAGTATCAGTGGTGTTGAAGTGACCCACACAGGTACATACACCTGTAGAGGAACAGAGAGAGGAGGCTCACGCTCCTCACACTCCAGTGATGTTATTACACTGACTGTAATAACATCACTGTCTGTCAGATGAGTGAGTCAGGTGAAAATGTGCATGGAAACTCTTACTTTGTATTAAGTAAAACTAGATAAACATCATCTTGTATTTCCTGTGTAACAGAGAGACCACAGGCAGTACTGAGTGTATCTCCACACAGCTGGCTGACTGAAGGAGACTCAGTGACTCTAAGCTGTGAGGTTACAGACTCCTCTACAGACTGGACATTCAGCTGGTACACAGTTGTTCCCTACAGAGACAGATTAACTGGAATAAATAATAATCGTGGCCATCTTGTGTATGTGGAGCTCCTCTCAGACAGCAGCAGAGGATCTGGAGGCAAATACACTCTCAGTCCTGCTGCTCTTAATCACACAGGAGTTTATATGTGCAGAGGAGAGAGAGGAGAACCAGCCTTTTACACACAGTCCAGCAATCTACAGCCACTATGGATCACTGGTGAGGAAAATTATCTGTTGTGTTGAAGTGTAGACTTTAAAAGTGTGAATGTAACATCAGATTAATGCAGTATTTATTTAATCATGTGTATAATTAGGTTATAAATTATGTGTATGATACACATAAACAGGACTCACTATATGTTTTGTTTTGTTATATATATATATATATATATATATATATATATATATATATATATATATATATATATATAAAGTCACTCTGTTATAAGTATATAAGTCACGTGTCTGCTAAATGTTTGAGGAATTCAGTAATGGAGGATTTTATTAAGTCAGAGCTGGTAAACATTCTGTATGTGACCAAGTATACATAAATTATTCAGATATAATGTCTTCAGAAAATGTCTTCTAATCAGATACAGATACAAATAGGAGGTAAATATATTTATCATCAATTTATCATATTCAACAATCCTGTAAAAGAATAAAACAGCATTTTGCTGGAAAATAAATGGTGCAATTTACATCACATGTCAGTCATTTCTTTGTGTTATTCCTCATTATTTTGTTCATTGACACTTTAAATGGCTCTTTTCTGTTTAAGGTGAATCTCCTCCAGTCTCTCTGATCATCAATCCCAGCAGAACTCAACACTTTACTAATGACTCTCTCTCACTGAGCTGTGAGTACCAGAGTAACTCTACTGGATGGACAGTGAGACGATACACACACAGTGAGAGAGTGTTAGATTGTTCACACTGGGGATCAGTTACAGGATCTACATGTAACATCAGCTTCCTCTCCACATCCTACACTGGAGTTTACTGGTGTGTGTCTGAATCTGGAGAAAACAGTAATCCTGTCAACATCACAGTGCATGGTGAGTCTTCATGTAGTGTGTTTAATGTTAAAGGAAAAGGGAAATTAAAACATGTATGTTAGTTGTAGACACCAGTTTTACTAGTACAACTAAATGAGTATAAATTCAAATCAGTATTCAATATTCATATATATCTGTACTAATGTAGCTATAATTCAGTTGCATGTTTTCTCATGAGCTAGTGTTGGCAGATTTCTGCAGACTTGAATAAAACACCTCCGGACTCCATGGTTTTAGAGGGTTTGAAGTTATATAGAGATAAATTAGAGAACTTTTATTTATGATCTACAGACACGTCATAGTGTGTGGATTTCCTTGTTAGTGATTTTCTGTGTTCTAGATGGTGATGTGATCCTGGAGAGTCCTGTCCATCCTGTGACTGAGGGACATCCTCTGACTCTACGCTGTTTATATCACAACCCAAATCCCTCAAACCTCCGAGCTGATTTCTATAAAGATGGATCAGTTCTCCAGAACCAGACTACAGGAGAGATGATCATCCAAACTGTCTCAAAGTCAGATGAAGGTTTCTACCACTGTGAACACCCAGAGAGAGGAGAGTCACTGAAAAGCTGGGTCTCAGTCAGACGTGAGAAATTATTAAAATATTCATTTATATACCACTTAATGTGTTAAATTCAGTAGCTTTTCACAGTGAACTCTATAGTGTCTATGTGCAATACAATATGCTATGAAACACGTGCACACGGTATAAATTAATTTATTTGAACTGCAGATTGAGCTAAAACATCTAAACAGTTCAGAATGAAATAAACATGATTATAATTATTCTTTTATTCTGCTTCATGTCCTTCAGGTGTAGAAGCTCCATTCTCAGTGCTCATGCTGATCTGTAGTGTGGTGACGGCCTCTCCGTATCTGCTGGTGACCATCATTCTGCTGCTCATATGTTACAGAGCTCGAGGTAAGAACTTTTTCAGTATATCTCTATATTTCACATAACGAGCATCATGACTTTATTAAGTGCAAGAATAATCTTTTGACTCACTTCTTATTTTAAAGATTAAATAAGATTTTTTAAAGAAATTTTCTTGTTCTAAAAGTTTTTAGGATGAAATCAAATGCAGTTTGTTTTCCAAACATCTTGGTTTTCAATATCTTGGTTTTCAAACATCTGCAAAAAATAAAATGAAAGGAACTACTTTTTTTTTGTTCATTTCTTTAACAGATCACACTGATGAAGACAGAATTGAGAATGCAGTCATAGAGGCTTGAGCAAAATTCATCTATAAAAAGAAGATACATTTACTATAATATATATTATTGCAGAATTTCTATTTCTTTATGGTTTTGTGTGGATTTTAAAACAATACTGATTTGTCATTTAAATGTCCTGCTGTTATTTGCTCATCATATTATAGACACCCTCACTGTTGTTAATGGCTTTGTTTAGTTAATGTCTGCAAACCTGCTGATGAGGTGAAAATTACCGTGTGTGTACAGTAGTGTCCAAAAAGCCCCACAGCCAGCTTTTTTATGCAATTTAAAAATGTTATCTGAAATATGGTGCTAATATTGTGTTTTGTGTCTTCACAGTATTAGTTCTACCACTGCTGCATTTGTACTGCTGTTTTTATTCTAGTTGTTTGTGAGATTTCCTCTATATGAAATGTTTTGATCAATAAAATAAATCATTTTTATCAATTCACCGCTGCGATATTGCTGTCTTTTCATTATCACTCTTGTCCCCTGCTAGAACATTAGAATTTATCACATGGGATTAATAAGATGTTTCTTTAAAGCATATAACTTGATCCTAAAACTATTATTCGGTGTAGAGGATCTCTTTGCAGTAAAGTTCAGTAGTAAATGGAGAATTAATACATGTGAAATAAACTTTTCTTGAGTTGTCCCAAGCTTGATTCCCATCTCTTCTTTCCAACACACTCTGGTGCCAAACCCAGGGAATTGATGATGTTACTCTCCAATGGAGTTTCTGCCACTCTCTTACACCAGGCCCTACTTGAGTGCCTGCCTCCCTCTCTCTCCCTCTCTCTCCCTCTCTCTCCCTCTCTCTCCGCCTGCCTGCCTGCCTGCCTGCCCGCCCGCCCGCACGCACGCACGCACCAGGAAAATGGACTAATTCCACCTAAAGAATTGCCCCCTCAAACATGTTCTCACCTCCACCTTTTCGCCTAAATTTTATAGAGAACGACATAGAACCACATCCACCCCTACCATCTACCCAAGCATAATAATTAGGTTGTTGGGATAAGCTAAAGTCCAGGCACAATATGGGAATAATTGAAGAGTCTCATAGTAACTTGTCAAGCCCACATAAAGGATGCAAAGATCAGTCATCATCTGGCATTGCAGCCTGAGGTGGTCCACAGCCTGGGGGTGCAGATGGCTGTTACGGATTTCCTCTCTCAGCAAGGGGTGGGAATTCAGTGCCAGGCCAGAGAGTTCAAGGCCTAAGAACTATTTAGCCGTCTACAAGAAAGGCCAAAGCCTTCTCTACTTTCTGAGGAGGCTGAGGTCCTTCAATATCTGCTAGACGATACTGAAAATGTTTTATGAGTCTGTGGGAGCCAGTACAATCTCTTTTGCTGAGGACTGAAGGTAGCTGATGCCAACAGGGAATGGAGCTGAACTGTCTGACTTTAGTGTCATAAAGAAGGATGTTATCTAAGCAACTGACCATCTCAAAGAACATCCAATTGATCCATGATGTCCTGGATAGATACAGGAGTATGTTCAGCCGCAGACTCATCCAACCAAGGTGCTCCGCAGAGCAACACAGGAAGTCCTTCCTACCTGTGTCCATTGGACTGTATAACTCCTCCGTGCAACCACACATCTCACTGTGTATTAATACACATTTACTGCTATATTTATTTACATTCTAGCTTTATTTATCATCTTTTTGTATGTTATATTGTGTATATAAGTCTCTAGTTTTGTATTCTTATTTTGGTGACTTGGAGCTGTGGTAACAAATCTATTATAGTATTTTGATTCTGATTCTGAAAGACATTATATATAGTGAAATTTAAGAAGATGATGCACCATACTCATTGTTAAATGTATTAAATCGTTCCAGACTCTTGGTTCTCCTAAGTTTCAAAATATCTTGATGTGGTTGTGTTTCTTCTTCTCCAGCAAATGGGGAACAATTATAGAGCCAGGAGAAATGAGTGGTAATGATTTGAACCTGTACTGGATTACTTTTTTTGATGTAGTGAGCAGGAAAGGTGATAAAGTTGAGAAAGAAAAGAAATAGTAAAATTAAAGACATTGATATACCAAACTCACAGGTAAATGCAGTAAATCGTTCCAGGCTCTTAGTTCTTCTCCTTTTTCTCATTATGTCATAATGTCTTGTGTCCTCTTCTCCAGCATCTGAGGTAAAAATATATTGTTTGTTAGACATATTCGTAATGAAAGAAAGAAGCTGAGTAAGTATTGTAACAGAGGATTTACAATGCCAGAGGTGGTCTTTAATTAAACTAAGCCTATTTTATCCCTTCATTTACAAATAATACCCTGACTTCTCTCAGATTTTCTTCTCCCCCTGACTTCCCTTCTTTTCATATTCAATGTTGTCATCACTTGTCTGCATTTACTACACATAAACTCCAGGGCCTCTTTGAGCTCCACATGGAGCTTTAGGAGTGCTTCGATCTCTGTCTGTCTATCTCTATCATCTTCCTCCCCGTCCTTCTCTTATCCCTGCACCACAAAAATGGACCATTTCCCCCTGAATAATTATATAGAGCACAACATAGAAACAACCACAGGGATCAAGGTATGCATCCATCCCTACCATCTACACAGGCATAAAAATTAGGTTGTTGGGATGAGCTAAAGTCCAGGCACAATATGGGAATAATCGAAGAGTCTCACAGTCACTGGTCTAGCCTGATGAAGGATGCGAAGATCAGTCATAACCTGGCACTACAGTCGTTTAAGTTAGAGGTGGTCCACAGCCAAAAAAAATTATGGGATAAAAAATAAAACCAAAAGGAGGTAGATAAACAAAGTATAAACTACATAAAAACTATATAAAAATGAAACCATGAAAATATACGTGAAAGATAATGTATATACTTAAATGTGTGTCATATTCTGCCTGCTCACTCGGCTGTAAATCAGTCACTTCCGGGTCGGCAGCCATCTTGGCCGTGGCACTGCTTCTTCTTCTTCTTCTTCTTCTTCTTCTGATTTTTATTGGCGGATGGCAAACCAACTTTAGGTGCATTTACCGCCACCTACTGGAATGGAGTGTGGAGCGCATAATGGTTTGGAAGAAAGAATAAATAAATAAATAAATAAATAAATAAATAAATAAATAAATAAATAAATAAAATAAAAATTATTAATACAACTGTATGTTAAATTCTATTGATCAGTTTTGTTTGTTTTAAGAAAATAACTAATTCCTGGAATATACTAAATTGCTTTGATTCGTTTCCTAATAAAACCCGAAGGGAGAAATCATTTATACCAAACGATCGTAGTGCTTGAATTAATGTATTTCTTGCTCCTGCATATGCATCACAGTAGAGTACGTGCTCTACTGATTCTGCTTGACCACACTTATCACAATTTCCATTTTCATGTTTACCCATTTTATATAGACCCTGATTTAATGCACAATGTCCGAGACGCATTCTTGACATTAAAACAGCTTCTTTCCTGTTGCCAAACTTTCTTCTTTCTAGCCCTACGTTCTCTTGAACATGATGAAAGTGTCTACCTTTTGTTCCACTATCCCACTCCTTCTGCCATTTCTTTCATGTTTCTTTTGCAATTATCCCTTTTACCTCTGTTTTACTCATTGACACTTTAATGTCAATTTCTGCATGCTTTAAGGCCTGTTTAGCCAGATGGTCTACCTCCTCATTTCCTTCCACACCCATATGTGATGGTATCCACAGGAATTTTACCATAATTCCATATTGTCTTATTCTAAATAGACTCTGCATCACTTCAATGATCATGTCTTGTCTGGCTGTTGATGTTCAACTTAGCAAGGTATTCAAAACTGAAAGGGAATCTGTACAAATGACTGTTTTTGTTGGCTGTACTTCCTCTATCCACTGGAGTGCTAGAAATATTGCCGTTATCTCTGCAGTAAAAACCGATACATGGTCTGAAATGCATTTGTATATTTTGACTTTGAATTGGGGAATATATACTACTGATGCTGTTCTTCCAGATTCAGGATCTTTGGAGCCATCTGTGTATACTTGTAATATGCTGAAATATGACTGTTCGATGTATTGTTGCACTGCTATATTTGTTAACATATTTCTTTCTTTATGTTTGTCTTTGTATAGCTTAGTGTCGACTACTGGCAAAGGGAAAAGCCTTAATGGCACTAATTCCCATATTCTGTGCTTCCTCATTTGCAGTCCATCCAAAGCTTGATAGTCTTTTATACTCATATTCCCAGCAATTCTTTAAAACATTTTTAACTGGATGACTATCCAAGTGTCCCTTTACAGTGATCCAATATCTCATCTTTAATTTGAGCCTTTGGATTTCCAGAGGCATTTCACCCATCTCTACTTGTACTGCTGTTATTGGAGACGTTCTTATTGCTCCACAACATATTCGCATAGCTTGTGATTGGATTGCCTCAATCTTTAACAGGTGTGTTTTAGATGCAGAACTATACACCATACTGCCAAAGTCAATAGCTGCTCTTATCAGTGCACAGTAAATCATTTTAAGAGACTGACGACATGCCCCCCATTCAACTCCTGATAAACACCTCATTACATTTATCGCCTTTTTACCTTTGTCTATCATTTTCTGAATATGAGCTCTAAAATTCAATTTCGAGTCCATCCACATTCCCAGAAATCTAATTACTGACACCTGCTCCAATTGCTGATCATACATTTTAATAATCATTATTGGATTGATATTCCTTTTTGTAAAACAGATCACCTGAGTTTTTGCTACAGAGAAACGGAAACCCCATTCATTAGCCCAGTGTTCAACTTTCTTAACAGCATTCTGCATACACTTTTCCACATGCCCCACATTGCGGCCCCTTTTCCACAGTGCGTGTCATCTGCATACATAGATCTTCCTATCCCCGTGTCTATCTGATTAAAAATATCATTAATCATTAGATTAAACAGAATGGGACTGCTAACACTTCCTTGAGGTGTTCCATTCTCTATTTGATATATCTGAGACACTTCTGACCCCACCCTAACTTGTATAGTTCTTTCAAACAGGAAGTTCTTGATCCAATTATATATTCTACCTTGTATTTTCATTTTTTCTAATTTTATTAATAGTCCCTCCTTCCACATCATGTCGTAAGCTTTTTCAACATCAAAGAATACTCCTATTAACACTTCTTTGTTTACTTGTGCCTTTCTTATTTCAGCTTCCAAACACAGCAGAGTCCATAGTGTTTCGCCCTTTCCGAAAACCACTTTGATATGGTGATAAAATGTTATTCTTCTCGATGATATACACCAATCTGCTCATTACCATACGTTCCATTAGTTTGCAAAGGTTTGAAGATTTGGTTGTGTATGCTCTTTGCCTGGCTTTGCTATTGGTACTATAACACCATGCTTCCAGTCAGCTGGTAACTTCCCTGACTCCTACACCTTATTAAAAAGACTTAAGATTATACTTAATGATGACTCTGATAGATGTTTTACCATTTCATAACAGATATCATCTCTTCCTGGTGAAGTTTGTTTAACTCCTGCAAGTGCTTTCTTCAGCTCATATAGAGTAAACTCTGAGTCTAAAGTACATCCAGATGGTCCTTTTTCTTTCAGTAGTTGAGGGTACTTATTCAGGATATGTTCCCTATACCTCCTCATTTCATCTGACAGATTTGAACTATTGTGCACTTTAGTAAATGTTTATGCTAGAAACTCTGCTTTTTCGCTGTCTGATATGACTAGTTTATCTTTATATACTAAAACAGGAATGCTGCTATTTCTTTGTTTTCCTCCCATTTTCCTTATCATACTCCAAACTTCATTTATTTCAATATCTTCCCCAATATTGCTACAAAATTCCCTCCAATAATTTCTCTTAGATGTCCGTATTACTCTTCTCACTATGGCCTGTGTTTTTTATACTGAATAAATTCATTATAATTGAATGATTTTCTAACTTTCTTAAATGCTTTATTCCTTTTCCTAATTGCCTCACTACACTCCTCATTCCACCATGGGACGGCTTTCTTCCTGATACCAGCCTTCTTCTTACCTATTACCTCTGTAGAGGTACTTTGAAGAACTTCACATATCTTAAAATTGAAGTCCTCTACATCGTCCATAGACTTACTAATTTCTGACATTCTGTTACTGCACACCTCTTTAAATTTGTCCCAGTTGGCTGATTTAAATTTCCACCTTGGCATTCTTTCCGTCACAATTTGTGCTACATCTAAACCGATCGTACTGTTGATAGGGAAATGATCACTCCCAACTGTACTTTGATTCAATACTTTCCAATCACACATTTTCTTGCTAAACATTCAGAGACTAGAGTTAAGTCTAATAAGTCTAATATCCTCCCCAATCGAGCATGTCTTCCACAATCAGTCCATTACTATCTGTGTTTGTACTCCCCCATAATGTGTTGTGGGCATTAAAATCACCACACCACACCACTTTATTACTTCCTTTTCCTCCAATATTTTCTAGCTTATCCTTGCTTAACCTGTCACATGGATTGTAAAAGTTAACTATTCTAATACTATATACACCTTCCCATATTTCCACCACTACAACCTCTTGCTCCCCATTTACCTAAACTTTTCTATACCCAATATCTTGTTTAATAAATGTTGCTACCCCACCACCATTTCCTTCGTTTCTATCTTTTCTGATTGAAATGTAACCATAAATTAAAAAATTTAATTGAGGTTTCAGCCACGTTTCTTGAACACATATAATGTTCGGACTATTTTCTTGATTTGTGATAAATTTTTTGAATTCTTGACCATTGGCAATTAAACTTCTTGCATTCCATTGCATTATTGTTTACACCATTATGTACCACCACATGTTTGACTGTTTTCTGTCAGACTGATTACTGTTTGTGACTTAAGCTTTTCATTTATCATATCTACTGTAACTTCTTCTAACTCCAAGTACTTTTCTGCCGCTCTAATAATGATTGTAATTCTCTCTGTCCTGCTTTCAGTTTGGGCGGAAACTGTTCACCACTTCTGCTATGAATGCCACGAATGAGACTTTATGAACAATCACTTCACTCTCTTTACTTTGCTCTTTCACCACTGTCTTTTGTTGTGGTCCTGTTGTCCTTGTTTCAATTACTTTGGGTGCTTGTTTTACTTTCTTTATAGCCTCAGCATATGATATTCCTTCTGCCACTCTGATATTTTGTATTTTCACTGCATTCTTCCTTACTGAACAACCTCCATATCCTGCACTGTGCTCTCCTCCACAATTACAGCATTTTGGTTTAATACCTTGCCCACATTTACCATATTCATGCTCACCTCCACACCGTGCACATCTCTGTTTTCCTTTACAAACTGCCGCTACGTGGCCAAATTTTTGGCATTTGTAACATCTTAGCGGCCGGGGAACATATGGCCTGACATTGTAGCTCATAAAGCCTAAATATACTCTCTCAGGCAGTTTGTTCTCATCAAAGTTTAACATTACCGAGAGGCTGTCAGTCTTCTCATTATTTCTAAGGCACTTGAGTCGCCTGACATCCTTTACTGTTGCCCCAGATATATTTCTTAAGATTTTCTCAGCTGAAACATCAGTTGGGATCCCTGTTATCACACCTCTAACCCAAGTCTTCTCTTCTGGGATTGAGCATACTACTTTGTGTCCAAGAAGTGATTTTAGTCCCAGGGCCATTTTTTGTTGTCTATCATCTGTACAGAACAAAATCAGTTTGCCATCCCTCAATGTCTTTATGCTTTCGACTGTTCCTAATTTTTCTTTAAGTGCTTTTGTTAATTTCAATGGGTTTATGACATTTACGGACTCGGTAGCAAACTTCAGCAAAACTTTATACTCCTCTTTCCTCCTTCTTGTCTGGTGATTTCCCTTTTTACTTTCCATTTCTGAGATTTGTCCCCAATTTTTCTTTCTTTTCCGAGTTTCTATCAATTTCCATTCATTACCTCCACTATCCTCATCAGCCAATTCTCCCTCCATTTCCGGATCGCTTCCGGATACTACGCTACTTCCTACCATCAGCGCTCCAGTCACAATCCAGCTGTCGCCCTCCGCCTCTCTCCGCTCCGTCTCCCCGGCCACTGCGCAGCTTTTTCACGCAGACACTGCCAGAGAACACACGGCATGTCGCATATCGTTGGAATCGTCTGCTTATTGGCTAAAGAGCTGTAGAGGTCCCGGTGCATTTCATTGCTATTGGAAGGAGTAATTGTCAGTCAAAGGCGGGTTCCCAAAAATGAGGTCATGACATCATTGGCTTCCCAGCCGTCTATCTCTGCAATACAAGCACCGATTGGCTCAAGTGAGGGCTTGTTTGATTCGTTAGGACCTGGGCTATAAATATGACAAATTTTTGAATACCCCAATGAGAAGTTAGAGCGGCAAAACGAGATGATGGCGCACTTCTGTTTCCAGTTTTCAGAACATTAACGGAATATTTGCGGCGCGACCAAAGCGTTTTAAAGGATTAAAAGGCTTACAGATTTCAGTTCCTTGGACCTGTGTGGATTTTTGTGGAATATTTGTTTTGAAATATATTACCCCAGTGAAGAAAGAGACGCGTCTAAAGGTAAGGGAAAAACCGGTCTAGCGCCACCTAGGTTGTACCATATGTATTTCGAGATTATTCTGAAAATTCTGGAATATCAAGAGGAATAAAATAATTAAGCAATAATGTTTACGCCTTCTAACAAACCTGTGATGAAAAGAGGAAAAAATCATGACATACCTCTCACTGTAATCTTGACAGGATCACTGAGCTCTGTGGAGTAGATGTTGTAGTTTCTCCTGTATGCTCGACATTTCTCCTGTATGCTCGTACTCTGGTAACTTGTACATTTGTAATCAATCTGTTAATGAACACAACACATTTTTGACACACAAAACACACAAGATTAAATCTCACTCAGGAAACTTAATTCTTACCATCCTGTAAGAAATACATTTTAACCTCTTAAATAATAAATAGACATGATCCAGGTAAATGTCACTATTCTGCTCATGAAGTAATGTTCTTGAAAAGAAAGCGAGAGAAAGTGAGAGAGAGAGAGAGAGAGAGAGAGAGAGAGAGAGAGAGAGAGAGAGAGATCATCATAGTGTAGCAATTCAGAAGATCCATACAAAAAACTAACTGTTTACATTTCCAGCATTTAGCAGATGAAATTAACTTTCACATTAGGAAAAAATATAGACTATGAAAGTCAATGGGTGCTGCCAACTGTCTGATTACCAACATTTTTCAAAAATATCATCTTTACAAGTACAAGGCTTTCAGCAGCATTTCTGCGTTCTGCCCCGGTCGCTTGGAGACACTGGGGTCACCAAGGACAAGATGTCCTATCTGACCCCTTTTTTATAAAAAAATTTTTTGTCTGTGTCAGTGAAAACGAAAATGTTGTAGTCAAAGTTCTCAATCCTGCAGAACTTAAAAACAGCATTTAGTTAATTTTGACCTTCATTTAAAACCATAAACGGCAATCTCCTGAAAGACTGCAAGTGCTTAACTAGTGGGGACTTGCAGCCGAGTGGGATTTTCTTCATGTGGGAGACGGGTCGCCCAAACCTAGAAAGCTCTTACAGAATCGCCTCATCAATAATAAAAGGAGGGACATTTGACAGCATGACTTTATAGGCAGTGAAACTGAGGGGAGAAACCAGTATACATTCATTATTAATTACGATTCCTTTCTGCACCTGTTTAGTCAATTTATCAACATGGTTCAAAAACACAACAATTGCACTGTTCATGAGGGAGGCAGAGACAATCTTCTCATGTCCCACCACATTTCCCTTCGCTAGAACACTCTCCTCTACACTCGCCATGACGGTGTGAGGGTGGTGTGCACTCATACAACTTCGTGCTCGGAGACAGCATGCTGCTCATACACACACAAACACACACACACACGCTCACAAACGCACACTCACTCACACGCTCACACACACACATGCTAACATGCAAAGGCATGCTACAATACACACATACACACACACGCACAAACACACACAGTTGATTATTCATAGATGTTTTAAGGAAAAACTTGCTAAAATATGCCAAAATAAACACAAAAAAATTTCAAAAAATGGCAAAATGCCAACCACACTCACACGCCCCACATCCCAGAGAGAGAGAGAGAGAGAGAGAGAGAGAGAGAGAGAGACGGAGAGAGAGAGAGGGAGAGGGAGAGAGAGATTAAATATCTCACTAGTAATTCAGAGTATTTTCATCATGCATGACATTGTGGAAAGAGAGGGCCGAAGTTATAGCAGTGATGGTTCATTTTTATAAAAATTTAAAAGATGCAGGGGCTAATTCAATTCAATTAGATAGACCACAACAGCAGATCACTGAAAAGGAATCTAAGCCCAGAGTGGACACAGGATCACCCAAACTGACCATTTGAAAACAGGACATCTGGTCTAATGCAACTTGATATTTACTGTATGATGCAGGTGATAGACTCAGAATTTAACACCAACAACTTGAATGCATGCAACATGAAAATATTTTCAGCTTCACACCTCCTCCCCTTCTTCACACCTTCTCCCCTTCTTCACACCTTCTCCCCTTCTTCACTGCTGAACTCACAACACTGATTTAAAAAATGAAAGAAGATAAACCACAACTGTGCACTTGTCTGTGTTCTCAGTTGTCTAAAACTGTCTTTTCCCTGTGTGTGTCAGTGTACAAGGTTAATGAGAAGTGTTTATTTCTGTAGAATTCTATGATAGATTTGACACAAATAAGTAAATGATACTAGACAATAGTTTGGTGATAGTGTGTATTAGAATAAACTTATTGCACTGAGATGCTTCACAGTACAGACCATAATAATAACAGAAATGTTACTGTAGGTTATATTTTCTCTTTATCAGTTTGGACACCTTTTAGTTTAAAATAAATCAGTGATGTTATTTAAATTTACCCACATTATAAGTTATTGATTTTACACGTCCCTCTTCACCCCCCCCCCCCCACACACACACACACCTTTTTTTCACACATCCGCTTCTTCACATCTAAATTTGCACCAACAAACTATGACCTGCTACCAGGCCTCTAACAGTGTCACTGCTCTGTGTGTGTACATGACTAATGAGAAGTGTTTGTTTCTGCACAATTACTCTTAATTTTTACATTATAATAATTATTGATAATTATAAAATAATGATTTGTATTTATTTTTATTAAATGTGCTATGCATTACTTTGGTACTAAAGTGTATTTGAGTGAACATGTTCCTCTGCACAGACCATAATAGTAGCAAAAAAGAAATGTAGGTTCTGAGGCATTTACTTACATTTTTTTTAAACATTTGTGTATACAGGAAACACCACCAGAAGACAACCATCAGGTACAGATTCCAACAATACAGACTAACTACCATTAGAGGATTTAAACCCTGTGTTTTAAACTTGCCCTACTTGTACTCTTACCTGTTGAACTATCATAGTTACTGAGAGTATTTACACATCAAACTAAACCCTTCTCATAACAGATATGGAGACACTGATCCACCTGAACAGTCATGATGAAGTACACACAATGTCCTAATCACACAATAAGCTCATCTCTCAGGACATTCAGACTTCAGATGAACAACTTAATACCCCACCACTCACTCTAATGAAGACACAAAGAGACACACACATTTACTCACAGAGCATCACAGGCAGTGGACTGAGCTCCATCCTGTCCCTCTTATGACTGATTGACTGACAGAGAAGAGGTATGTGTTAAAGATTTACATCTTTACCACTTCCTGTGTTCTCACAGAAAGAGAGAGAGAGAGTGAGAGAGTGTGTGTGTGAGAGAGAGAGAGAGAGAGAGAGAGAGAGAGAGAGAGTGTGTGTGTGTGTGTGTGAGAGAGAGAGAGAGAGAGAGAGAGAGAGAGAGAGAGAGAGAGACTTTTTTCCCCTTTTTCAACACTTTATTCACACAAGTCACATATAATAAAACTTATGGTAACTTAAATAAATAAATAAATAAATAAAGAAAGAAAGAAAGAAAGAAAAAAAAACTTTCTCAGTCTGAAAGGCCATAAACAAGCAGAGACTCTCTCTCTATCACTCTGGTGTGAAAACAGGCCTGTAACTTGACACCCTGAGCTGTGAGAGGGACAAAAGGTCAGGGATTACGCAAGAATTCTTCTGCGCAGCTTTTTCACGCAGACACTGCCAGAGAACACACGGCATGTCGCATATCGTTGGAATAGTCTCCTTATTGGCTAAAGAGCTGTAGAGGTCCCAGCCCATTTCATTGCTATTGGAAGGAGTAATTGTCAGTCAAAGGCGGGTTCCCAAAAATGATGTCATGACATCATTGGCTTCCCAGCCGTCTATCTCTGCAATACAAGCACCGATTGGCTCAAATGAGGGCTTATTTGATTCGTTAGGACCTGGGCTATAAATATGACATAAATTTTTGAATACCCCAATGAGAAGTTAGAGCGGCAAAACGAGATGATGGCGCACTTCTGTTTCCAGTTTTCAGAACACAAACGGAATATTTGCGGCGCGACCAAAGCGTTTTGGATTAAAAGGCTTACAGATTTCAATTCCTTGGACCTGTGTGGGTTTTTGTGGAATATTTGTTTTGGAATATATTACCCCAGTGAAGAAAGAGACGTGTCTAAAGGTAAGGGAAAAACCGGTCTAGCGCCACCTAGGTTGTACCATATGTATTTCGAGATTATTCTGAATATTCTGGAATATCAAGAGTAATAAAATAATTAAGCAATAATGTTTACGCCTTCTAACAAACCTGTGATGAAAAGAGGAAAAAATCATGACATACCTCTCACTGTAATCTTGACAGGATCACTGAGCTCTGTGAAGTAGATGATTGTCCTGTAGTTTATCCTGTATGCTCCACACTTGTACTCTGTTTCTCCTGCATTATCGACTGTCACATTAAGTGTGTTCACTTGCTCACTGTGCAGATTCTGTAACCGCCGATTATTATTTTTGTACCAGTAAAACTCCCATCCAGTCCCCTGCTGCAGGTCACAGCTCAGAGTGACGGTGTCTCCAGTGTAGACGGAGCTCTGAGGATTCACTCTCACAGTCGGTTTGGGTTTTACTGTTGGTGTGAAATGATGAAGGTGTCAGAGCTGCTTTACACTTTACAACATAAGCAGTAGATTCACTGTGTCTAACAGATGCTTTGTGTCTAAAACTAACATTTATATTTAACATTTAATACAAGATGTTACAGTTGTATGTTTTCTTACACGGCTGATATTCAGTATATTTTAGATATAATTATAATTAATTCAGTTTGTAATCAGATAGCAGTGGTCAAAATGTCTGGGATGTTCCTGTGTATCACATCATCATTAAATCAGTGTTCACACATTTTATAGAGTCGACAGCAGACAAAGTTATTACATATTTAAATGTCTTAAAATACATTAATGACATGAAATACATCCAACAGAACAAAAGTAAATCATGGGTTATTACCCCAGAGGTGTTAATGTGAACAGTCAAGTGAAGAGAAGATAATGAGGCTTGTGTTTAAACATTGTGAGGGATTTCTGTGATGAGACAGAGACTGATGTGGATGATGATGATAAAAATCTCTCAATTACAGAATTCACAGATAAAACCTTCTAATTCTAATTACTTATAAATTGGTGTTTACTAGACAAGGAAGTAAAAGTCAATATTAATTAAACAGGGACTCAGTTTCTGACAACTCAAAATCTGAACCCTAAAAATAATGTGAAGATATTAAATAAGAAATAAAAACACACAGACTCACCTGATGCAGTCAGTGTAACATCATCACTGATCACTGAGCTCTGATTGTATCCCCCATGTCCTCTGCAGGTGTAGGTTCCACTGTCAGAGTCTTCAACATACCAGATTTCTAACATTTGCATTTTGTTGTCTATGAAATCTCTCTTATTTCCATTTGAATAGAGTTTATTATCTTTATTCCAGCTGTAAGTCCACTGAGTGTCTCCTCCTCCCTGTATGTCACATCTGAGAGTAACAGTCTCTCCAGTGAACACATGTGTATCAGGCTTTATGGACACCACAGCTTTAGGACTCCCTATAAAACATTCTGTTGTTAATAAACCTTACATAAAGTCATTCCAAGTCTACACTACTAATATCATTTTTAGAGTGAGTATGAGTTCATGTTTTTGTTACTTGTTGATACTGATATGTGTAACCTGCTTAATATTAAGTAATCAGGGGCATCATGGAGCATTTTATTTAGCACTAGTTATATCTGTTGTTCTCTTTTGTTTTCTTCCATATACTTGCCTGAAAATGACATGGATTGTTCCAAATGATGCACTTTGAAAGTAAAATTAATTATATCTATTTTTACTGAATTATGTGTTCATAAAAATATTTTATTACACCTGTGTCCACAAACAAATGCACCCAAACACACACTTACACACCACACAAACACAGACAAACATTGGACATTGCATTTCATTGGGCCTCCATTAAAAAAAAAGCTACACATTAGTAAATATTTCACACTTGTGATATGCCTTTGCCCAGCAGAGGGCAACACCTGATCTACCAATAAGCTACACACACACGCACACGCACACACACACACACACACACAGTGTTTAGTCTGTAATATTTCATCAAATTATGTGCCTCTGATCATAAATATAGTGAAAATAGTTCATAATTTCTGCTTTATTACTTTACTTTATTTTTTGTATATAAATGAGGTTTATTATACCAAATATTACAAAAATGTGTGCAAAATATATGTTAATATGTTGGAAACATTTTACGGCTCATTTGTTATAAGCAGTGAAATCAGACCAGGTCAGTTTGACTCGGTGCTCCTAAATTGCACAGAAAAGCAGGGAAGATTACAGGAGGGTTAAACTTGTGCTGTTTTATATTTAATATGTTAAGAAATTTAAGCAGCATAAAACTATTTGTGTACAAAATTGTTTATTCAAATCTGATTTTGTAGCCTCCTTTGGTTAGATCTAAAAAACTACATGGTGACGTGACATACGGCTAAGTACGGTGACCCATAATCAGAATTTGTTCTCTGCATTTAACCCATCCAAAGTGCACACACACAGCAGTGAACACACACACACCGTGAACACACACCCAGAGCAGTGGGCAGCCATTTATGCTGCGGCGCCCAGGGAGCAGTTGGGGGGTTCGGTGCCTTGCTCAAGGGCACCTCAGTCGTGGCCTGCCCGAGACTCGAACCCACAACCTTTGGGTTACGAGTCAGACTCTCTAACCATTAGGCCACGACTTCCCAAGGCCACGACTTCCCAAATGATTAGTAAATAAACAGGGAACAAATTAACTAATTATACACAACCTTCTTAGCACTAAAACAAATTAAATAAGGAGACAATATAAAGAAAAACTATATATAACTCACCTTGAGCCTGTACCACTGGTATGAGTGAAATCAGCACTAAAAAGGGAACAGAAACAGAACATGACATAAATATGGAAAATGTCCAATCTATTAATGAACACAGCACATTTTTGACACACAAAACACACAAGATTAAATCTCACTCAGGAAACTTAATTCTTACCATCCTGTAAGAAATACATTTTAACCTCTTAAATAATAAATAGACATGATCCAGGTAAATGTCACTATTCTGCTCATGAAGTAATATTCTTGAAAAGAAAGCGAGAGAAAGTGACAGAGAGAGAGAGAGAGAGAGAGAGAGAGAGAGAGAGAGATCATCATAGTGTAGCAATTCAGAAGATCCATACAAAAAACTAACTGTTTACATTTCCAGCATTTAGCAGATGTACTTATATCCAGAGCGACTTACATTTTATCTCATTTTAAACTACTGAGCAATTGAGGGTTAAGGGCCTTGCTCAGGGGCCCAGAAGTGGCAGCCTGCAGGACGTGGAAATCAAACACTACTGCTTGGTAGTGTAGCCCCAGTGTCATAACTAGTGTAGTGAAAATATTAAATATCATGAGTGTTTTTATACAACAGTTATGTGTTTGTATATAATGTTATGTGATTTTACTGTATTCTGTGTGTCAGACTAGGGAGAAAGGACAAGAAGCCCTTGTTCCAAATGTTAACATTGTATGTGCTAGAAGGATGGGAACTTTAGGGGAGTTTGTGTGCATGTGATAGATAAGTACTGATACTGGAATGCGGCCTTGTTGAGGTGATAATTCAAAGGCATACAACTTCAGTAACCACGGAGGATGCATGAAAACACACACACACACACACACACACACACACACACACACACACACACACACACACACACACACAGGGTACAAAATGGAGAGCTGAAACACTAGAATTTGCCTCTTCACTGTAGACGTTGCACTGTAAGGACGATGCCTTTTGCTGCAGCAAAATAATATTCTGTCTTTACTTCTTTGCTTTTACCACCACCTCTGAGTCTGAGTGTGTTTCATACATCTAGATCAAAACTGTGATCACACTAGCCACAATGTAATTTATCCTTTAGCTAAGCATTTTGGAAGGCATTTGTATACAGAACAAAAGTCTCCAGTGCCGAGTCTCCAAACTCGCTGCTTAGTCTCCAGATCTTTAAGGGTGTTGCAACACCCTGCTCTGGGAGAATGAGTTAAAACTGTATGCTGATCAACTCCTAGAAAGATGTCCTTAACTGATGCATTCATGAAGGATTACAGAAGTAATCACCTCCAGTGACAGTCCAGAAGTTCTTGTAGAGTCCAGTGGGAAGACTATCTGTTCCTGTTGTTTGACCTGGATTGAAGGCACCATGACAACAGCAGTCACATCATCAGTGACGTGTTCCATGTCCAAAGAGTCCCTCTTCTCCAAGTTTAGAACAGGAGGCCCTGTAGAAGATTCACTTCACACCGTTCCTCTGAGTGTAGAGTAGATGTCCATATAAATGTATATCTAGAGGTACAAATAATACTGTATATCCATTTTTCTCCCTCAGTTTGTGCATCTAAATTTCTCGTGTATCTTTATGCTCCATCCATGTCTCATTTGCCAACATATAATCAGCTCTGAAGACAGAAGTAGGTGTAGGAACAACAGCTCTATTTGGAAACCTGTTGCTCACATTCGAGTTAAAAAATGTAGAGAGAGGAAGAAACAGTGAAGAAGGAAGTAAAGAATAGCATGTTTATTTTACTATCCCTTGTGTAACACAAAAATTTCTGTTGAGAGTTCTTTATAACTGCTCACTTTTTGTGCCCGCATCACAGAAAAGACAAAGTTGTCAAGGTCGGGGAAATAATCACTCACTTTTCTTCACCTGCTTTTCCTTTTATTTTATCCAGCTGGATCATTTTAACAAGGCATGCAATTTTTCATGCAGTGAGGATATACTGTATCTCAATTGTATTTTTGAATGATTTTCATGCATGACATTTTCAGCAGTGTGGTTAGAGAGAACAGAGAAGTGTGTCCAGACTGCTAGAGGTTTTAACAAAGCACAGTGCTCAAAAACCTGTACCAAGAATAAGACCATGAGTTTAATATAGTTTGGTGGCCTCCACAGGCTATATCTGAATCTCTAAGGAGGATTTACACTGAAATCAGCAACAGGAAATGTGCATCTGTAGAGTGCTGCTTTTGTGGACAGGAAACAACCACCATGCAGATAAGACAGGAAATGTCGTGACTTAAGGATGTTCAAGCAGAGATTGTTCAAGTAGTTAGAGAATCATGATGGTGTCCTTTACCCAGAGGAGGGAAGTAACGGAGTAAAAATACTTTGTTACTGTACTTAAATACATTTTTCTGGTATCAGTACTTTACTCCACTATGTATTTTTCAGACAACTTTTTACTTTTACTCATTACATTTTTACACAAATATCTGTACTTTTTACTTCTTACATTTTCAAAATGGATTCGTTACTTTTAGTATTATTTCTTCTCATTGAGCGCTGTTTCCTGCCTATCATCCTATCAATGTGTGGCTTTTTCACCATGTGACTGTTGTACTGTATTATTTACTGGCTATCAGACATAGACTAAGGATAGCGGAGCTAACAATGAGCAGCACGCCTACAAAAGGAATGGCTAATGTTAATTCAGAGGGAGTCACCGATGTTAAAATAACTAACAACGAGGACATTCCTGACCACACATGGCCATATATGAGGGAGATGTTTGAAATAATCGGCGTCAAAAAGGATTCCTGGCGAATGCGTTGCGAATTGTGTCAACCCAAAAAACACTTGTATATATATATAACATGACGTCCAGTTACCAGCATGACACTAAACAGGTAGTAGTAACGACGACTTTTTACTTAAGTACATGTCAGAGCCAATACTTCTTTACTTTAACTTGAGTAAAAGAGTGTAGTTACTACTTCAACTTTTACTGGAGTCTTTTAAAAAATGAGTATCTGTACTTCTACTTGAGTAAAGGATGTGTGTAATTTTGCCACCTCTGCCTTTACCATATCAATGTCCTAATCACACAATAAGCTCATCACTCAGGATATTCAGACTGCAGATGAACAATTTTATACCCCACCACTCACTCTAATGAAGACACAAAGATACACAAACATTTACTCACAGAGCATCACAGGCAGTGGACCGAGCCCCATCTTGTCCTTCTAATGGCTGACTGACTGACAGAGCAGAGGTGTGTGTTAAAGCTTTACCACATCCTCACAGTGAGGGGGGGCTTTTTTTTAAAAAACCTTTTACAACACTTTATTTACACAAGTCACATATCATATAAAAATACATGGCGAATGAATAAATAAACAAACAAACACAAACAAACAAACGAATGAATGAATGAATAAATAAGATGGTTTCATAACTGAGTAAAACATGAGTTAGTTTAATTCTGGTGCAAAGTTTCTTTCTCCTTCCTCAACAGAGCACAAAGCATTCTCCCAACACCACACACATTTAAACACATACACATCATTCACACGTCTGCAAAAAATAAAATCAATTAAAATTCTTGATTTTATCAGCCTTTTTAATATTTGTTTGGCCTCACAGTCAGTGTTCTGTGCAATCTGTTTTTTCCGGCTCAGGTATATTGCCATCTTCGCTTGGCCGAGGATAAAGTTAACCAGTTGGCACCTGAACCTGTGTTTCCTAACGTATTTAAAACCAAAAATAAAACACTGAACATTAAAATCAACTTAAAACAACCTTAAAATGATCCATAAAACAGACTGTAACCTGGAGCAGTGAATAAACACAAGAAAAGCGTTTCTCTCTGTGAACAAAAAGGACAGTCATGTGCAATATCAGGGTTTAAAACAGAAATACTGTTGTTAATTCTGAGTAATAACTATGAGTTCACAGAGATAATACCATGTAAAATCCTCCACTGTAGATCTTCAGCTCTTTTTGGCAATGGTAGTTTGTACAGTGCCCTCCACTCCGGTTTAATATCAGAATTAAAACCCAAAATACTTCTCCATGGGGTGTCTAGCCTCCCACTCAGCTTTTTCTTATTTAAAACTTTAACACAGGCTCTGTAGAGCAGCTTCCCCATCACTGACCTAAAGTCCATCTCCCCTTCACCCCGGAAACACTGAGGAATCCAGTGTAGGTTGTCCCAGAAGAAATCCACCAGCAGGATGCTTGCTAGCAGGTTTGGTGGAGGATCAATGCAGGCTTGCTTGTGCCAGAGGGACGATGTGGCGAGGTTGTAGATGACCAGCATTCGCCACATGTAGGACATTTTTGGGACCAACCGTTTCCACTTGCACCATCTGCCTTTCACATGCTCTACAGAACCTTCCCAGTTTTTATGTTAAAACTCATTGCTCCCCAGGTAGCCACCCAAGTATTTAAAACCACATCATTTCCACGCTAAGCCTTCTGGCAGTGAAGGTGTCCCACCTCCCCACTCCCCAACTAAAATGGCTTCACTTTTAACCCAGTTGACCTTGGCAGAAGATCGAATCTGAAAGTCCTTTAAAGTGGCATTTAAAAACTTTGCATCGTTGTGTGTGGTTATCATGACTACCAAGTCATCTGCATAAGCTGACAAGCACATGGAGGCAATAAAATGTGGAGTATTAAAACCAAAGAGATGACTCCTTAACTTGTTTTAAAGAGGTTCAATCTCCAGAGAGTACAACATACCCGAGAGGGAACAGCCCTGACTGATCCCTCTGTACACTCTAAGAGGAGCACATAAACCACCGTTGACCTTCAGTACACTCTCAATTTCCCTGTACAACACCTTGACCATGGTTATGAAACCAGGGTTGAACCCAAAGCTTTCCAGCACCTTCCACAAGTATTCGTGCTCAACCCGGGCAAAAGCCGTTTTCCTGGTCTAGGAAAATCAGACCTGTCTTTAAGTCCAATAGCCTTGAGATGTCCAAGGTGTCACAAATTAGATACTGTATATATTGTCAAAATTCAACCTGCCGGCACACAGTACGTCTGGTCCTGGTGAATGATCTGCTCCATCACCTTCGTCAGTCTCGATGCTAATGCTTTTGACAGCAGCTTTTTTAGGCACAGGGTCAGGACGGCTCTCCTGCATCTTGACGGGAGCTAACAACCTCTCACACTATCCTGTATGACCTCCAGCACATCCTGCTCTATTACTGCCCAGAACGCTTTGTAGAATTCTACAGGGAGACCATCTGTACCTGGCGCCCACCCGTTCTCCATGCCTTGGAGAGCCTCCGAAGCTCAGCCAGTGTCAGCTCCCTGTCAATTTCACATGGCACTGACTCTGAGAGCTTTGGCAGGTCCTTGAGGAAACTCTCTTCCACTACCTGCGCCCCTGATCGCTCACTGCTATACAGCTTTGAATAGAAGCTAATTGTCTGCTTGCGAATTTCAGAGGGCCCTAGCATGAGATCCCCTGATTCTGTTTGCACAGCATACATAAATCGTTTCTGTCCATTCCTTTGTTCTAAACCGAAGAAGAACTTAGAAGGAGCATCCATCTCAGTAACACTTTTAAAGCATGAGTGGACCAGCGCCCCTTGTGCTGCAGTGTCTAATAGTTCATTTTTTTTCTTTTTGTTTTTGAGGGCTTTAACCCTCTGGGGTCCAAAGGCGCGCCGGTGCATCCTTAGCGCATTTTTTCCTCTTCAAAGTGAAATCCACTTAAAATACTCTGTCATTCATAATCATACACATACAGACATTTCTGTCTCCTTGACCATCTTCCTGAAACACGTTACAAACATGAACTGAAAACTCCGCCAATACTTATCACACGAACATGATGCATATGTCTAATGAAAACCTGAAATGTCTACTTTTAAATGAGGTAATTAAAATCAAAAGCAAATATTGTCTTTTTGTGTAATCTGTATGCAAGTAAAGAGAGGTACAGTTTTTCTGGCTTGTTCTCAAAAGTCCTGTGAATCAATGTTCTGTATGTGTTTTATGGCCTTATTCAAGTGGTTTATAATCTTTCATTTTTCACTAACCACGCATAAACATTGTTTTCTCAAAAACACAATCATGTATATACATGCTGCTCACATTGTAACGAGTCTGTCCGTGTTTTCCCTTGTGTCTGTCTGCTGTCATTCCCTGATGTTAATTGTTGACCCCGCCACACCTATTTGTTACCACAGACATTTAATTGCATTCAATCTCTTCCCCAGGTGTTTTGTCTTAGACCTTGTCTGTCTCCGTCTTGTGATTGATTCTCGTTCACTATATGTACTCTGTTTTGTTCACTTCCCGGTTGTGAGTTGTTGTTTAGTGTTTAGTATGTAGTATGCTGTCTGTTTATGTCTTTGTTCCTGTGCAATCAGGTGAACTTTGACGAGAAGGCTCTCAAGGACATTTTTAAGCACGGACTAAAGGACATCCTGCAATTCTTGATGCCGTCTACCCGAGAGATAAAATCATTCTCGGAGTTCGTCAACTTGGCGTTGCTCCTGGGCGGGTCCACGCTAACCTTGAGCAGTGTAGAGACGGAAGCCAGCCGTAAATATTTTTTTTGGGGGGGGGGCAGCAAGCATCGGGATCCGTGGGCTACAGAGCGGAACCAGCCACGGACGCCCGAATGCCCTACAGTGCCTCCGTCCAGCCCAGTCCCGTGCACACCTGTGACCGAGTCAATTCTCATGGCGACCGTACCGGCAAGCTCGGCTGAGGCCCGTGCTAACGGGCTGGTCTCCAAACTGGCGGATACCCCGATGAGGTCAGCTCGGGCGGCCGGTGTCCCTAAGCCGCCAGCTGACCAGCCGGGTCGCCAGAACCAGCCGGAACCGACGGAACCTGCCGAACCGACCGGGTCGAGGGAACCTGCCGAACCGACCGGGTCGACGGAACCAGATGGGCCGACCGGGTCGACGGAACCGGCCGGGTCGACGCAACCAGCCGGTCGGGTCGACCGAAATGACTGAGTTGGAGAGCGCAGTCGACATGGTGACAATTAAAACTCCCTGAACTCTCTGCCTGGCCTGAACCTATTAATGTTCCTATTTTATCTGTCCTGTGTTTCGTTTCGCTGGATTTGCCTGCCCTTCTACCTCCTGTCCCTGTTTACAGGCTCAGAGCACCACCCTGGCCGCCAACTCCGTTATGGTCCCTGGCTCGGCCTGCAGCACCACCCAGGTCTCCAGTCCTGCTCTGGTCTCTGACTCTGCCTGTGGCACCACCCTGGTCTCTGGTCCTGCCCTGGTCTCTGGCTCAACCTCCGGCACCACCCTGGTCTCCGGTCCTGCTCTGGTCTCTGGCTCAACCTCCGGCACCACCCTGGTCTCCGGTCCTGCTCTGGTCACTGGCTCAACCTCCGGCACTAGTCCTTGTCTGTCTCCGTGCTGTGATTGGTTCTCGTTTACTATATGTACTCTGTTTTGTTCACTTCCCGGTTGTGAGTCATTGTTTAGTGTTTAGTATGTAGTATGTTGTCTGTTTATGTTCCTGTTCCCTGTCCTACTCAGTGTTCTGATCTGTTTTGCCTGCTTGTTCACTTGTTACTTGTTTCCTGTTTTTGTCAATTAAAAGGAGTAACTGCATATGGATCCGCATTCGCCTGTGTCAGTCCGTGACACACATAGTATTGTAGTCCAGTTTGTGCTGATTACAGTGATTATTAGACTTTAGCCATTTATATCTTCATAAGCAACTGAAAAAAGCACAAATATCAGGGTATGACAACTTCTCCAGGTGCAAAAAATACCCTTAGACCCCAGAGGGTTAATAACTGTGTCCTCCTTCAATGCTGAAGTTCCACTATTTCTAACTCCAGAGCTTTTAGAGATCTGGCAATGTCTCTTGTGACATTGAGAGTGTAGTGTTGACAGAATCCCATCTTGTGTGCTTTTGTCACATCCCACCACTGCTGTAGGGAGTTTAAAAAAATCCCATAAAAAAAAATCCATAAAAACAATTCCATAAAAAGACTCTCTAAAATCAGCATCTTCTAAAATAGCAGTGTTAAAATGCCAGTAAGCACTCGTAGGTTTTACATTCTTTTTAGCAATGGTGCACTGAACCATGCGGTGATCTATGATGCCTACTGAAAAAATAAAAAACTTTGTAAAAAAAAAAAAAATCTGATGCTTAAAACCATAAAATCGATCTAATCTCGCAAGGGAGAACGTGTTGTCTATGCAGTGGGCCCACGTGTATGGTCTCTGTTTCTTGTTTAAATTCCTCCATAGATTTAAATTCCTAGATGGTGGGCCTCTACCATGTCCCAGTGGCGCTTATGGGAAGGTACATGCGATTCTGCATGATTTCTGTCTATATGTTCTGCCGTACAATTAAAATCACCCCTTAAAACTAAAAACTCTGCAGTGCTACAGATTAAAACAACATTGAGTTTTTGTAAAAACCTCATTCCACTGCACCGGTGGGAGCGTAAACAAAGATAAAAAGCATTCACTTTTTCCTTGTCCCTTACCTCGTTTCTTTCTCTTTGTTGGAACTTTGAACAGGGGCTCATCTTCCATCTCCACGTCCCCCCAATTCCCTTGCACTTGTGTAGTGACCGGTGTCTTCGGGCGACAGCTCTTGGCCCAGTTCAGCCGAGCAGGGCTTCTCCCGACCCGGTTCAGCTGAGCAGGGCTTCCTCCGGTCCAGTTTAGCTGAGCAGGGTTTCTCCCGGTTTGGTTTAGCCGAGCAGGGCTTCTCCCGGTCCTGTTCGGCCAAGCGGGGCAATCCTGGGGTGGGTATGTCACCAGTGGAGCTCTGGTCTGCGGTCTGAGCTTGGGGCTCACTCTCCCTAGGCCCTGGTGCAGCAACAGTTGCAGTGCTTTCAGCTGCAGGCTGAGCTGTAGCCGCAGGGGGAACGGCTCCAGCAGGCTCAGCTGCGTTCTGCCCCCGTCGCTTGGAGACACTGGGGTCACTCTTTCTCTCAGGACGGGCGCAGACACGATGCCCTCTCTGACCACATTTAAAACATTTTATGTCTGTGTCAGTGGAAACGAAAATGTTGTAGTCAAAGTTCTCAATCCTGAACTTAAAGAACGCATTTAGTTCATTCTGACTCTCATTTAAAACCATAAAAGCCAATCTCCTGAAATCTCCAAGTGCTTAATTAGTGGGGACTTACAGCCGAGTGGGAATTTCTTCATGCGGGAGTCGGGTTGCCCGTTAGTAATGGCCATTTTAGAGAGAGAGTGAGAGAGAGAGAGAACATTAAAAATAATTTCATAATACTGTGTCCCTCTTGTGCCACCAAAGCAGTTCTGATCTTTCAGGTTATGGCTTAATGTCATAGTATAATGTTCATATGGCTGTTACTGTCTACGGTCCAAATATCTGGACAAATTGTTTCATATTTTGCCAATTATTCAACTTTCAGTGAAAAAAAATGCAACCAGATAATATCATTCTATGCAAAAATGTCATCATTACTAGAGTGTTTGTCCAAGTGGTGTTACTATATATAGCTGTCTGAAAAAGCTCAGTGGCTCACATCCTTATAAAATCTGTCACAGAATAAGAAAATCCTCACAACTGTAACATTAGCAGAAGTGACTGAACAACTTACCATGAACAATAAATGAACAGGCTACAAAATAATTCACAGTATGAGTATAAATGTTTATTGTTTTAATTATTACAATTTTTATTTTAATCCCATTACATATAAAAATGGGGTACATAAAGAACAAGTAAAATGGAATAAGCCAATTCGTTACACTGTTCTTTTTTAAAGTCCGTTATAAAATATAAAGTCCCAATTGTTAGTTAACCAAATTGTTTCAGATCATATCAGGATGATGTACTCTGTGGTACAGAGTGATTGAAAAGTGATTGTAAAGTGAAACTAAAATGCTTTTGACTCCCTCTAGTGGTATCTGCTGTATAGTTTTAATTCTGTCTAGTAAGAGATGGATTGTTCAATACATCCAACAATGATTTACTTCTTCCTTATAGGTGTGTGTTGAGTATTTTGTGTGACCTTTTTGGGTTTTGTTAAGCTAGGTTGCTAATTCTCTATTTTATAGTTCACATACTCGCATTGTGTGTCTCGTCACATATATCGTGACACCCATTTTTCTGTTACATCTACACAGGTATTTTAACACACACCTATGTTTTTGGTGGTGATATTTAATATTAATAATTAATATTTATATTTTGGCAGAATATTTAGTTGTAGACAAAAGGTTACTCGGGCTGCATTCACTGCACACAGCCGGAATAATCTGCTTTAAAAGGCTTGACATTTCAGGCTTTTCAGAACGGCTGAAAAAAAATTATATCCCTGCTTTTGTTAATCAATGAAGTAGAACTCTCGTGAACAAAAGAATTAAATTGCTTGGTTGGTTTAATAAAAAAAAAAAAAGAAAAACCAACAGACAGGTCTGCTTCCTCTGGGCTTTTTGTGCACACAGGCACCAACACTGTAATTCCATATGATTTAGGGGCAAAAACTCTCATTTCTGCACACAGTTGGCTGTGTTTTTTGTGCGTGTGTGTGAGGGCTGAGGAAAGATTTATCATTAAGGCTGACTTTCACTGACTTGCAGCCAGTCCACTACAATTTTCAATCTTTATACAGAGTGGAAAGAAAACAGGGTAATTATGCAAATGAAAGGGGCAATAATTAGGATCTTTAATCTGCGATCTGAGCCAGGTAGAAAGGACTCACCGGCAGTCTTTCCACTGGCTTTCCTTCAAGAAAAGAGCTTTTAAAGATTTAGATTTATGAAACACACATCTTTACACATACTCAATTATAAATGAAAACCTTTAAAAGTGAAACCTAAATGTACGCATGTAACTTTTTTCGTAAACACTCAAACCAGCCTTGTTGATAGGTCAGAGAGACCTATATTAATTAATAAATTAATAAATATTAATTAATCAAATATCCGACGCTCAAGATGCTTTCACTCAGTTCACCAGAGAAGGTTTATTAACAGCCTTGGCCACCCATTAACACTCCTGTGGATTAATGTCGATAAAGAAAATTAATGACTCGTGGGCACCTTGTGACAATGTATCCCTGTATAACACAACACATGTTAGCTGGCTAACAACCACGTTGACACTGCATACAAACAGCCCTCACGATAAATTCTCACACTCGACATCCACTTGTACATAAAACAATGTCTCAATCTCACAACTGTTTACAAAGTGAAATTAAATCAATTTCTACACTTAATAAACTTAATTATCGAGCTCACACAAACGCCTACCTCTCTCCGGCACATGCAATACAGACTGAAGAGGTGCGCATGCTCAATGGAAAGTGCCGTCCGCGTAACACTGAGAGTGTCAAAACAAAAGTCTCCCAACAGCAAACACTAAAATGAATACTTAATACCCAAAGAAAGAAAATGAAAATAATACAGTAATATAATACTGATTTTTGTGAAAAAAAAAATAATGTATTACATTTATAACTCGTTACATGTGTAGTGAATTTAGTTCTGTATTGTCTCCTACTGTTTTATGTAGCACCATGGTCCTGGAGGAACCTTGTTTCATTTTACTGTGTACTGTACCAGCTGTATGTGGTTCAAGTGACAATAAAATATACTTGACTTAACACAAGTGACCTGGAGTCTCAGTTAATGACCTCAGGAGACACGTCATATTGGACAATCACATATAAACTGTTACAACAACTACATTTTAAATAAGTGAACACATTCACACTCAATATATTGTTTAACATATTTGTACCGTATAATTTCATTCATATGACATTGTAAAACCTTTAATGCTTCACTTTATTAGGATTTATATAGAAAATTAATACACTGAGTAATTGTTGAAAATAGTCAAAATATCTAAATGTACATTAATTTTTCACTGTCTATTTGTTATTCTTTACTTGCTCATTTGTGCAACTATGAAATAAAAGTCTGATGATTGTTGTGGTGGGTCTGATTTCCAACAACAACGAGACAGCCTACCTACAGGAGACTAAAAACCTGGAGAGATGGGGCTAGGAGAACAATCTTCTCTGGCCGGGGAACTGTCTGGCCTGGCACTGACTTCCCTCCACTTGCTGAGAGAGGAAATCCGCAACAGCCATCTGCACCCCCAGGCTGTGGACCACCTCTAACTTAAACGACTGTAGTGCCAGGTTATGACTGATCTTCGCATCCTTCATCAGGCTAGACCAGTGACTGTGAGACTCTTCGATTATTCCCATATTGTGCCTGGACTTTAGCTCATCCCAACAACCTAATTTTTATGCTTGTGTAGATGGTAGGGATGGATGTGGTTCTATGTCGTCTCTCTATAAAATTTAGGCGAAAAGGTGGAGGCGAGAACATGTTTGAGGGGGCAATTCTTTAGGTGGAATTAGTCCATGCTCCCGGTGCAGAGAGAGAGAGAGAGAGAGAGAGAGAGAGAGAGAGAGAGAGAGAGAGAGAGAGAGAGAGAGAGAGAGAGAGAGAGAGAGAGAGAGAGAGAGAGAGAGAGATGGAAGCACTTAAGGAGGGCCTGGTGTAAGAGAGTGGCAGAAACTCCATTGGAGAGTAACATCATCAATTCCCTGGGTTTGGCACCAGAGTGGGGTGGAAAGAAGAGATGGGAATCAAGCTTGGGACAACTCAAGAAAAGTTTATTTCACATGTATTAATTCTCCATTTACTACTGAACTTAACTGCAAAGAGATCCTCTACACCGAATAATAGTTTTAGGATCAAGTTATATGCTTTAAAGAAACATCTTATTAATCCCATGTGATAAATTCTAATGTTCTAGCAGGGGACAAGAGTGACAATGAAAAGACAGCAATATCGCAGTGGTGAATTGATGATTTATTTTATTGATCAAAACATTTCATATAGAGGAAATCTCACAAACAAATAGAATAAAAACAGCAGTACAAATTCAGCAGTGGTAGAACTAATACTGTGAAGACACAAAACACAATATTAGCACCATATTTCAGATAACATTTTTATATTGCATAAAAAAGCTGGCTGTAGGGCGTTTTGAATACTACTGTACACACACGGTAATTTTCACCTCATGAGCAGGTTTGCAGACATTAACTAAACAAAGCCAGTCACAACAATGAGGGTGTCTATAATATGATGAGCAAATAACAGCAGGACATTTAAATGACAAATCAGTATTGTTTAAAAATCCACACAAAACCATACAGAAAAAGAAATTCTGGAATAATATATATTATACTAAATGTATCTTGTTTTTATAGATGAATTTTGCTCAAGCCTCTATGACTGCATTCTCAATTCTGTCTTCATCTGTGTGATCTGTTAAAGAAATGAAAAAAAAAAAAAAATTCTTTCATTTCATTTTTTCCAGATGTTTGGAAACCAAACTGCATTTGATTTCATCCTAAAAACATATTTTTAATTCAAATTTTAGAACAAGTGGTTATTTTATTAATTTTCATGTAAAAAATCTTATTTAATCTTTAAAATAAGAAGTGAGTCAAAAGATTATTCTTGCACTTATTAAAGTCATGATGCTCGTTATGTGAAATATAGAGATATACTGAAAAAGTTCTTACCCCGAGCTCTGTAACATATGAGCAGCAGAATGATGGTCACCAGCAGATACGGAGAGGCCGTCACCACACTACAGATCAGCATGAGCACTGAGAATGGAGCTTCTACACCTGAAGGACATGAAGCAGAATAAAAGAATAATTATAATCATGTTTATTTCATGCTGAACTGTTTAGATGTTTTAGCTCAATCTGTAGTACAAATAAATTAATTTTATACTGTGTGCACGTGTTTCATAGCATATTGTATTGCACATAGACACTATAGAGTTCACTGTGAAAAGCTACTGAATTTAACACATTAAGTGGTATATAAATGAATATTTTAATAATTTCTCACGTCTGACTGAGACCCAGCTTTTCAGTGACTCTCCTCTCTCTGGGTGTTCACAGTGGTAGAAACCTTCATCTGACTTTGAGACAGTTTGGATGATCATCTCTCCTGTAGTCTGGTTCTGGAGAACTGATCCATCTTTATAGAAATCAGCTCGGAGGTTTGAGGGATTTGGGTTGTGATATAAACAGCGTAGAGTCAGAGGATGTCCCTCAGTCACAGGATGGACAGGACTCTCCAGGATCACATCACCATCTAGAACTCAGGAAATCCACACACTATGATGTGTCTGTAGATAATAAATAAAAGTTCTCTAATTTATCTCTATATAACTTCAAACCCTCTAAAACCATGGAGTCTGGAGGTGTTTAATTAAAGTCTGCAGAAATCTGCCTACACTAGCTCATGAGAAAACATGCAACTGAATTATAGCTACATTAGTACAGATATATATGAATATTGAATACTGATTTGAATTTATACTCATTTACTTGTACTAGTAAAACTGGTGTCTACAACTAACATACATGTTTTAATTTCCCTTTTCCTTTAACATTAAACACACTACATGAAGACTCACCATGCACTGTGATGTTGACAGGATTACTGTTTTCTCCAGATTCAGACTCACACCAGTAAACTCCAGAGTAGGATGTGGAGAGGAAGCTGATGTTACATGTAGATCCTGTAACTGATCCCCAGTGTGAACAATCTAACACTCTCTCACTGTGTGTGTATCGTCTCACTGTCCATCCAGTAGACTTACTCTGGTCCTCACAGCTCAGTGAGAGAGAGTCATTAGCAAAGTGTTGAGTTCTGCTGGGATTGATGATCAGAGAGACTGGAGGAGATTCACCTTAAACACAGAAAAGAGCCATTTAAAGTGCCAATAAACAAAATAATGAGGAATAACACAAAGAAATGACTGAAATGTGATGTAAATTGCACCATTTATTTTCCAGCAAAAAGCTGTTTTATTCTTTTACAGGATTCTACTGTAAATGATTAGACAATTCGAGCAGTCAAATGAGCCAATGTGCAGGATTCGGATTTATTTTACACCATAAATATATTTACCTCCTATTTGTATCTGTATCTGATTAGAAGACATTTTCTGAAGACATTATCTCTGAATAATTTATGTATACTTGGTCACATACAGAATGTTTACCTGCTCTGACTTAATAAAATCCTCCATTACTGAATTCCTCAAACATTTAGCAGACATGTGACTTATATACTTATAACAGAGTGACTTACATATATATATAAAACAAAACAAAACATATAGTGAGTCCTGTTTATGTGTATCATACACATAATTTATAACCTAATTATACACATGATTAAATAAATGCTGCATTAATCTGATGTTACATTCACACTTTTAACGTCTACACTTCAACACAACAGATAATTTTCCTCACCAGTGATCCATAGTGGCTGTAGATTGCTGTACTGTGTGTAAAAGGCTGGTTCTCCTCTCTCTCCTCTGCACATATAAACTCCTGTGTGTTTAAGAGCAGCAGGACTGAGAGTGTAGTTGCCTCCAGATCCTCTGCTGCTGTCTGAGAGGAGCTCCACATACACCATATAGCCACGATTATTATTTATTTCAGTTAATCCGTCTCTGTAGGGAACAACTGTGTACCAGCTGAATGTCCAGTCTGTAGAGGAGTCTGTAACCTCACAGCTTAGAGTCACTGAGTCTCCTTCAGTCAGCCAGCTGTGTGGAGATACACTCAGTACTGCCTGTGGTCTCTCTGTTACACAGGAAATACAAGATGATGTTTATCTAGTTTTACTTAATACAAAGTAAGAGTTTACATGCACATTTTCACCTGACTCACTCACCTGATACAGTCAGTGTAATAACATCACTGGAGTGTGAGGAGCGTGAGCCTCCTCTCTCTGTTCCTCTACAGGTGTATGTACCTGTGTGGGTCACTTCAACACCACTGATACTGTACACCTGTTCACTACTGACAGGACTGTGTGAAGTATCTTTATACCAGCTGTACTGCCAGCTAGAGACACTTTCATCCTGTATGTCACATCTCAGAGTGACGGTGTCTCCAGTGTAGACGGAGCTCTGAGGATTCACTCTCACAGTCGGTTTGGGTTTTACTGTTGAAACCAAATGATAAATTATTTGTACTATCTACGATTACAGCATGGGGCAGGTTTTGTGTAGCATTTCATGTTTTTTTTTTATTTACAGTAAGTTTGTGTTTAACCTGTAACATTTTATAACAATTTGTGTAGATGAAGTTATTATTCTGTTTAATATATGTTGTGTTTAGACTGAAATGAGCAGAATATAATCTCTTACACTGTACTGTATATTGTGTATAATGTTTTTCTTCTTTTAAAAAAGTATAAGTAATAAAACAACGTGTCTAACACTGTTATAGAGTTACTGTTTCCACCATGAAGTACAGATTATTTTAATCAGAATGTGACAATGATTATAATTTTATTAAATAATGAATGTCACACTGAACATTTAATCCGTATATAGTTACATTTACTCTTGTGGAAAGTCTGATAAACTAGTTAGTTCCTGTTCTTGTCACATTAGACGTCTGGAGGCAGATACAAGAATTTATAAAATTGTGACAGACACTAGATCGGGACATCTGCAGACTAAACACACAGCAGTAACAACAGTTACAAGACAAATATATGGTGAAACAAAGGGGTTTAAATACACTGACAAATCAAGGGTTAAAGTGAAAACAGGTGAGAATAATCCAGATACATTAGAACAACAACCAATGACAGGACAGGGGCGGAGACAAGACATGAATCAGAACAAAAACCCACATGACAACGTAAACAAAAACACAACAGAAACAGGTCAATATATATGTGCTGGGTTTCCCTCAGACGTGTCCCAAATATCTTTAACAGTTCTCACTTACAGACGTTTTCTCACCAAGATTTAATTTAATCTATATTTTAATAAATAAATATAAAAAACACAGAACCACAAAATATAAACTTTTCTGTCCTGAAGACATTTACATGTCAGAAAACATAGTTATAGTGTGTGTGTGTGTGTGTGTGTGTGTGTGTGTGTGTGTGTGTGTGTGTGTGTGTGTTAAACAAAATGTTTTTGGATCTCATCTGTCAGAAATGACAAATACTTTTAACCCCTTTATGCGTCGGCCCCCTTTTGTACGGCCCTGGTCGTCTGGTGCAGCGTTTTTGTGTACTTGTTTACTGTATAACTTTGAAATAAAAGGCTGCAGGCTCAGTCTGAAAGGCCATAAACAAGCAGAGACTCTCTCTCTATCACTCTGGTGTGAAAACAGGCCTGTAACTTGACACCCTGAGCTGTGAGAGGGACAAAAGGTCAGGGATTACGCAAGAATTCTTCTGCGCAGCTTTTTCACGCAGACACTGCCAGAGAACACACGGCATGTCGCATATCGTTGGAATCGTCTGCTTATTGGCTAAAGAGCTGTAGAGGTCCCGGTGCATTTCATTGCTATTGGAAGGAGTAATTGTCAGTCAAAGGCGGGTTCCCAAAAATGATGTCATGACATCATTGGCTTCCCAGCCGTCTATCTCTGCAATACAAGCACCGATTGGCTCAAGTGAGGGCTTATTTGATTCGTTAGGTCCTGGGCTATAAATATGACGTAGACTTTGAATTTTTGAAACCACCAATGAGAAGTTAGAGCGGCAAAACGAGATGATGGCGCACTTCTGTTTCCAGTTTTCGGAACACAAACGGAATATTTGCGGCGCGACCAAAGCGTTTTGGATTAAAAGGCTTACAGATTTCAGTTCCTTGGACCTGTGTGGATTTTTGTGGAATATTTGTTTTGGAATATATTACCCCAGTGAAGAAAGAGACGCGTCTAAAGGTAAGGGAAAAACCGGTCTAGCGCCACCTAGGTTGTACCATATGTATTTCGAGATTATTCTGAAAATTCTGGAATATCAAGAGGAACAAAATAATTAAACAATAATGTTTACGCCTTCTAACAAACCTGTGATGAAAAGAGGAAAAAATCATGACATACCTCTCACTGTAATCTTGACAGGATCACTGAACTCTGTGTAGTAGTAGTTGTAGTTGTAGTAGAAGGTTCTCCTGTATGCTCGACACGTGTACTCTGTTTCTCCTGCATTATCGACTGTCACATTAAGTGTGTTCACTTGCTCACTGTTCAGATTCCATAACCACTGATTATTTTTGTACCAGTAAAACTTCCATCCAGTCCCCTGCTGCAGGTCACAGCTCAGAGTGACGGTGTCTCCAGTGTAGACGGAGCTCTGAGGATTCACTCTCACAGTCGGTTTTACTGTTGGTGTGAAATGATGAAGGTGTCAGAGCTGCTTTACACTTTACAACATAAGCAGTAGATTCACTGTGTCTAACAGATGCTTTGTGACTAAAACTAACATTTATATTTAACATTTAATACAAGATGTTACAGTTGTATATTTTCTTACAAGGCTGATATTCAGTATATTTTAGATATAATTATAATTAATTCAGTTTGTAATCAGACAGCAGTGGTCAAAATGTCTGGGATGTTCCTGTGTATCACATCATTAAATCAGTGTTCACACATTTTATAGAGTCGACAGCAGACAAAGTTATTACATATTTAAATGTCTTAAAATACATTAATGACATGAAATACATCCAACAGAACAAAAGTAAATCATGGGTTATTACCCCAGAGGTGTTAATGTGAACAGTAAAGTGAAGAGAAGATAATGAGGCTTGTGTTTAAACATTGTGAGGGATTTCTGTGATGAGACAGAGACTGATGTGGATGATGATTATAAAAATCTCTCAATTACAGAATTCACAGATAAAACCTTCTAATTCTAATTACTTATAAATTGGTGTTTACTAGACAAGGAAGTAAAAGTCAATATTAAATAAACAGGGACTCAGTTTCTGACAACTCAAAATCTGAACCCTAAAAATAATGTGAAGATATTAAATAAGAAATAAAAACAGTCACAGACTCACCTGATACAGTCAGTGTAACATCATCACTGATCACTGAGCTCTGATTGTATCCCCCATGTCCTCTGCAGGTGTAGGTTCCACTGTCAGAGTCTTCAACAGACCAGATTTCTAACACCTGCATTGTGCTGTATCTGAAATATCTCTTAGTTCCATTTGAATAGAGTTTGTTATTATCTTTATTCCAGCTGTAAGTCCACTGAGTGTTTCCTCCACCCAGTATGACACATCTGAGAGTAACAGCCTCTCCAATGAACACATGTGTATCAGGCTTTATGAACACCATAGCTTTAGGACTCCCTATAAAACATTCTGTTGTTAATAAACCTTACATAAAGTCATTCCCAAGTCTATACTACTAATATCATTTTTAGAGTGAGTATGAGTTCATGTTTTTGCTACTTGTTGATACTGATATGTGTAACCTGCTTAATATTAAGTAATCAGGGGCATCATGGAGCATTTTATTTAGCACTAGTTATATCAGTTGTTCTCTTTTGTTTTCTTCCATATACTTGCCTGAAAATGACATGGATTGTTCCAAATGATGCACTTTGAAAGTAAAATTAATTATATCTATTTTTATTGAATTATGTGTTCATAAAAATATTTTATTACACCTGTGTTCCTCTGGCCACATTTAGTAGGGCAATTGGTCACACTCTTGCCCTCTCCAGTGCAATGAACACACACACACACACACACACACACACACACAAGCATTGGACATTGCACTTCATTGGGCCTCCATAAAAAAAAGCTACACATTAGTAAATATTTCACACTTGTGATATGCCTTTGCCCAGCAGAGGGCAACACCTGATCTACCAATAAGCTACACACACACACACACACACACACACACACACACACACACACACACACACACACACTGTGTTTAGTCTGTAATATTTCATCAAATTATGTGCCTCCTGATCATAAATATAGTGAAACTAATTCATAATTTCTGCTTTATTACTTTACTTTATTTTTTGTATATAAATGAGGTTTATTATACCAAATATTACAAAAAAATGTGTGCAAAATATATGTTAATGTGTTGGAAACATTTTACGGCTCATTATTTATAAGCAGTGAAATCAGACCAGGTCAGTTTGACTCGGTGCTCCTAAATTGCACAGAAAAGCAGGGAAGATTACAGGAGAGTTAAACTTGTGCTGTTTTATATTTAATATGTTAAGAAATTTAAGCAGCATAAAACTATTTGTGTACAAAATTGTTTATTCAAATCTGATTTTGTAGCCTCCTTTGGTTAGATCTAAAAAAAACTACATGGTGACGTGACATACGGCTAAGTACGGTGACCCATAATCAGAATTTGTTCTCTGCATTTAACCCATCCAAAGTGCACACACACAGCAGTGAACACACACACACCATGAACACACACCCAGAGCAGTGGGCAGCCATTTATGCTGCGGCGCCCAGGGAGCAGTTGGGGGGTTCGGTGCCTTGCTCAAGGGCACCTCAGTCGTGGCCTGCCCGAGACTCGAACCCACAACCTTTGGGTTACGAGTCAGACTCTCTAACCATTAGGCCACGACTTCCCAAGGCCACGACTTCCCAAATGATTAGTAAATAAACAGGGAACAAATTAACTAATTATACACAACCTTCTTAGCACTAAAACAAATTAAATAAAGAGACAATATAAAGATAAACTATATATAACTCACTTTGAGCCTGGACCACTGGTATGAGTGAAATCAGCACTAAAAAGGGAACAGAAACAGAACATGACGTAAATATGGAAAATGTCCAATCTATTAATGAACACAGCACATTTTAGACACACAGAACACACAAGATTAAATCTTACTCAGGAAACTTAATTCTTACCATCCTGTAAAAATTATATTTTACATCTTAAATCATAAATAGACATGATTCAGGTAAATGTCACTATTCTGCTCATGAAGTAATGTTCTTGAAAAGAAAGTGAGAGAGAGCGAGAGCGAGAGAGAGAGAGAGAGAGAGAGAGAGAGAGAGAGAGAGAGAGAGAGAGAGAGATCATCATACTGTAGCAATTTAGAAGATCCATACAAAAAACTAACTGTTTACATTTCCAGCATTTAGCAGATGCACTTATATCCAGAGCGACTTACATTTTATCTCATTTTAAACTACTGAGCAATTGAGGGTTAAGGGCCTTGCTCAGGGGCCCAGCAGTGACAGCCTGCAGGACGTGGAAATCAAACACTACTGCTTGGTAGTGTAGCCCCAGTGTCATAACTAGTGTAGTGAAAATATTAAATATCATGAGTGTTTTTATACAACAGTTATGTGTTTGTATATAATGTTATGTGATTTTACTGTATTCTGTGTGTCAGACTAGGGAGAAAGGACAAGAAGCCCTTGTTCCAAATGTTAACATTGTACGTGCTAGAAGGATGGGAACTTTAGGGGAGTTTGTGTGCATGTGATAGATAAGTACTGATACTGGAATGCGGCCTTGTTGAGGTGATAATTCAAAGGCATACAACTTCAGTAACCACGGAGGATGCATGAAAACACACACACACACACACACACACACACACACACACACACACACACACACACACACACACACACACGGTACAAAATGGAGAGCTGAAACACTAGAATTTGCCTCTTCACTGTGTAGACGTTGCACTGTAAGGACGATGCCTTTTGCTGCAGCAAAATAATATTCTGTCTTTACTTCTTTGCTTTTACCACCACCTCTGAGTCTGAGTGTGTTTCATACATCTAGATCAAAACTGTGATCACACTAGCCACAATGTAATTTATCCTTTAGCTAAGCATTTTGGAAGGGATTTGTACTCAGAACAAAAGTCTAGAGTGCCAAGTCTCCAAATTTGGTTAAGCAGATCTTTAAAAATTATATATACTTCAAAATAATTATACTTCAGTAAAGTTCATTAAATCTATTGTGTTGTTAGTGTGGTCTTTATGAACTGTGTATGGACTGACAAAGGTGGTACATGAGGAAGCAATTTGACAACAATGCAGTAAATAATTTAGGTTCATCAAAAAGCGTTTTCGTTAAGATACCAGCAGACAAGCATACAGTGGCCAGCAAACAGTTTTAACTCATTCATCCAGAGAAGGATGGTTCAACACCCTTAAATATATTTACATCAGTATACTAATCATTCCAGATAATTTATCTCAAACAGTCTGCTTTGAAGTTCTCAGTATTATATAGATATCTATATGTATATCTCTCTCTCTCTCTCTCTCTCTCTCTCTCTCTCTCTCTCTCTCTCTCTCTATATCTATATATATATATATATATATATATATATATATATATATATATATATAGAGAGAGAGAGAGAGAGAGAGAGAGAGAGAGTCAGGGCTGTGCACAGGGGGGGTGAGCCACTGCCACTGCCCCTCTGCCCTCATCGACTGAGGTGCCCCTGTTCCCCACCCCCTCCGCTCCGCTCAAAGCATTCCGCTGATTCTGCTAGTCCGCTCCAGGTTTTCCAGCTCGCTCCACACACCACAAGCGCAGCATCACTCACAGTTTGTGTCTCCAAAAAGAGTGCCCATGCAAGTTTGGAAACATTTAAGGATTTTGATGCTCATGTTGTGTTTCCAACACTTTTTAAGCTGCTGAAAATCTTGGCAACATTACCGGTCTCAACAGCCACCTTTGAACGCTCATTCTCAAAGTTGTAGCTGGTGAAAACTAAACTTCGTAATGCGTGTGGACAAGAACGACTCTCTGATCTTCTGCTTCTGGCCATTGAAAAAGAAAAATCCCAATCATAAAAGATGAGGTTATGAAGATCTTTCACGACATGGGACCAAATAGAAAAGTGTTGCTGTAAATGGAACAGGTAAATATAAAAATGTGAAAGTGACGTGACATACGGCTAAGTGCGGTGACCCATACTCAGAATTCGTTCTCTGCATTTAACCCATCCAAAGTGGACACACACACAGCAGTGAACACACACACACACACACACACACACACTCACACACCGTGAACTCACACCCGGAGCAGTGGGCAGCCATTTATGCTGCTGCGCCCAGGGAGCAGTTGGGGGGCTTTGGTGTCTTGCTTACTTTATTTATCACATGTGCACACAACATTACACGTGCCCGAGCCTAGTTCTTTGTCCGTACGTCACTCACTCTCATTCGTGCATCACTCAAATCTGTCCCCTTGGGAACATGACAGGAAAACTAACAATCCACCTGATTATTGACATTTCTGATTATTAGGTATATCTCGCTCACTCTCACTCATTTTCTACCGCTTTATCCGAACTACCTCGGGTCACGGGGAGCCTGTGCCTATCTCAGGCGTCATCGGGCATCAAGGCAGGATACACCCTGGACGGAGTGCCAACCCATCGCAGGGCACACACACACACTCTCATTCACTCACTACGGACAATTTTCCAGAGATGCCAAATAACCTACCATGTATGTCTTTGGACTGGGGGAGGAAACCGGAGTACCCGGAGGAAACCCCCGAGGCATGGGGAGAACATGCAAACTCCACACACACAAAGCGGAGGCGGGAATCGAACCTCGACCCTGCAGGTGTGAGGCGAAAGTGCTACACACTAAGCCACTGTGCCCCCATTAGGTATATCTAGAGGTCCAAATAAAATATAAATTTTCTCCCTCAGATTGTGCATCTAAATTTCTCGTGTATCTTTAAGCTCCATCCATGTCTCGATTGCCAACATTTAATCAGCTCCTAAGACAGAAGTAGGTGTAGAATCAACATCTCTGTTTGGAGACCTGTTGCTCACTTTCGAGGTCAAAATGTACAGAGAGGAAAGAAACAGTGAAGAAAGAAGTAAAGAATAGCATGTTTATTTTGTTATCCCTCTCAATAGTCTTTCTTTTGACTCAATTTGCCTTTTTTTAACACAAAAACATTTCTGTTGAGAGAGTTCTTCATAACTGCTCACTTTCCGTGCTTGCATCACAGAAAAGACAAACTTGTCAAGGTCGGGGAAATAATCACTCACTTTTCTTCACCTGCTTTTCCTTTTATTTTATCCAAAAAAGTATTAATTTCCTCAACAGTACACCAGTCATAATTATTTGTACATCCTAGCTGGATCATTTTAACAAGGCATGCAATTTTTCATGCAATAAGGATACATCTCACTTGTATTTTAGAATGATTTTCATGCAGGACATTTTCAGCAGTGTGGTTAGAGAGGACAGAGAAGTGTGTCCAGACTGCTAGAGGTTTTATTTAGATTAAGTGAGAGCAGTGATAGTACACTTAATACAATTTAAACAGGAAGGGCCTTTACTATTTCTTTACTTTCTAATTGGTCTTTGATCAGGCTTTTTTGTGTGAAAAGGTTTTATTAAAGGTCTTTACACTCTTGTTGGAGTAAGAGATTCTGGTCTATTTTCTCATTTTAAAGGTGTTTCCACTCCCTCTTTGTCTCATCTTTTGGTTCAGTCAACCAGAAGTCAGGACCGTGAAGCAAAAATTCCTAATGAATTAAATGTAATATTTTATATCATATAATTAATTCTCATGTAGATTTCTTACCTCTGTGCCACAGCAATTCTAACTAATGTCATAATGTGTTAAATTTTTAAAACTGAGTTAATTACAGGCTCGTATCTTACACCTGCTCTGTGATGGTAATGGTTCAATATGAGTTTGTCTTAGTGGCTCATAGAAATTGTACAGTTAAAGGTATGAAAAAGGATGTCTGGTTTGATGAACCATGATTTCTGTTTCATGATGTAGACCAGGGGAGTCAAACTCAAATTCACAGTGTGCCAAAATATAAAACAGATAAAGTCACAGGCCAAACTGAATATTTAATGAAAAATTAACTGCAACTGATGTGTAATGTTCAACCTTTTTCATATGGAAATAAACTTTAGTTCTGCTTGAACACAGGATTTGGAACAACCAGAGCTTGATATTGAAAAACACATAAGCAGTTAAATTTGAAATAAGACACATCAGTGGTGTTCATTTCTTATTTAAATAAATAATATAAATTATTCCTCTCTATCATTTTAAGTTCCTTTTTGAAGTGGATCTTTTTCAAAACCAACAACAAAACAACCAAAAATAATAATTTTCAATGAAAATCCAACTTTTCGACTATTAACAGTTCATGCTTTGGAGTAGAAAAAGTGCATAAAGAAAACATGTATTCAAACTCAGTTTGCTACACTCTGATTTACTCTGCACATTGATCTAAGCCAGATACCTGGCATCTTTTCTTAGATGCAAGTTCATCAATGTCTGGGGTCGGGCTCTGAGCTGAGGAAATTCTCAGGATGGATTGGAAAGGCTCACGTTTAAAAATTCTCGCCTTTAATCTGGGCACACGATGTCACAAACTTTGACCATACACTTTTTGGCAAACTCTCCTTCATTAAAGGGCCGGGCAGATTTTGCAATCTCTGCTGCCACAATAAAGCTTTACAGCCTTTACAGCAGCTTCACTTTTTGATTTTGCTTTCATGTCATGAACGCGGGATAAAAACGGACCCAAACGCAGGATAGCAAAACAGACAGGGTTTAATCACAAAAACACTAAACATGACACGGACTAAAGACAGGACAAGACAACAGTAGATTCCGCGCTGCACAAGGCAACGCGGCACAGTTAAATACACAGGGTAATCACAATATTAAACAGGTGTGTAGACAGGGAGGAGCAGATGAAGGTGGGGCAGACACGTGACGAAGAACATAAACACATGCACGTGGCCAAAGTCCAGGCTGAGTCCTGACAAACATAGTCTGCCGGGAAACCAGACTTTTTTAATCTCCTTCGCCTTCTGGAGCTTCTGCTTTACATCCAGGTCCTTATACTTCTCATAATGTTTCGTGTCATAGTGTCTTCGTATGTTATATTCTTTCGTTACAGACACGTTAGCTCCGTTAGCACACAAGACAAACAGGTGGCACTTGCTGTTTGTGACTATGAAAGACTACTCGTCAATACAGTGACAAGGCATTCTGGGATTTGCAGTATTAGTGGAGCATGTGGCGAGCCAGCTGTGATGCACGTTTGATATGATCTTGCAAATTTGGCCCGCAGGCCTGAGTCTGACATATGTAATGTAGATAATTAGAATTTAGTGACAAAAGCATGAATCCATGACCCCAACCTGCCTTATGTGAACAGTTCAGGCTGCTCATGGTGGTCTATGAATGTTTTCTTGACACATATTTCATCCCTTAATACCAATTGTGGATTGTCTGAAGTTTGGTCCATTTATGAACAGAATATACTAACTTATAATGGTTAATTCCAGCATTACACTACAACATATAACAAAGCACAGTGCTCAAAAACCTGTGCCAAGAAAAATATCAGAATCTCTGTGGAGAATCTCCACCAAAATCGAAAAAGTAAAAAAAAGTTAAACATGGAAACTGAAATCACTGTCCATGAAACTCCAAGCCATGCACCTTTCTTCTTTATGCTTGGGCATGTCCCTAGGTTGGCAGATGATGTCATTTTTAAGCAACTGATGAAAGTACTCAAGTGCCTGATTATGATTCGGATGCTAAGTCCTCGTTATCCTGCTTCAAGACTGCAATGAAAACTGCACAGAAACATCCTTCAGCTGAGCAGCAACAATCTCACTGAACGGGAATCACTTGGTTGGAGGAGACCGAGTGCTTGTAGAGAATAAAGGAGAATGTGGGGAACAAGTTGGCTGATAAGTGTGAAGATGGGGTATATACTATTTACTGTATGATGCAGGGGGAAGGCTCAGAATTTAGCAACAACATCTTGAATGCATGCAACATGCAAATATTTTCAGTTTCACGCCTCCTCCCCTTCTTCACTGCTGAACTCACAACACTGAATTTACAGTAAAAAAAGAAAGAAGCTAAACCACAACTGTGCACTTGTCTGTGTTTTCAGGTCTCTAAAAAAAACTGTCTTTTCCCTGTGTGTCAGTGTACAAGACTAATGAGAAATGTTTATTTAGAAGTTTATGTAGAATTATTTGATTTGACACAAATAAGTAAATGATACTAGACAATAGTTTGGTGATAGTGTGTATTAGAATAAACTAATGTGATGTTAGTTAAATTTACCAACATTATTAGTTATTGCTTTTACACGTCCATCTTCACCCTCCTCAACACTTTTTTTTCCACTCATCCACTTCTTCACATCTAAATTTGCACCAACAAACTGTGACCTGCTCTCAGGCCTCTAACAGTGTCACTGCTTTGTATGTACAGGACTAATAAAGTATTTGTTTCTGCACATTTATTGCTTTAATTTTTACACAATAATAATAACAATAATAAGTGATTAGTAACCAATGATTTGTATTTATTTTTATTAAATGTGCTGTGCATTACTTTGGTACTAAAGCGCAATAGAGTGAACATGTTCTTCTGCACAGACCATAATAGTAACAAAAAAGGAAATGTAGGTTATAAGGAATTTACTTAAAATTCCTAGTAATGCTAAAATGTTTTTTTTTTCCTGTATTTTTAGAAAATTCTTACAATTGTAACGTTTGCAGAAGCGACTGAACAAATTGCCATTATGGGACAAAGCTAGCTGTTGGATAGATGTTTAATTCTTTGCTCAGACATTTTTAATACTAATATGTGGTAATTTTAGGTATGCTGTCACCGCTAGTCTTGCATGAGTCCCTGTCTGCACTTTGCACATAATTTACATTGTCCATCACCTGATTACAGTCATATCTAACAATTTTTCTCTCTCTCTGTCGAGCTACATATGCCATTCCCGAGCTCCCAGTGTTCCAAGTTCCTAGCCTGATCGTCCCTTCTTAACAAGCTACTTTGTCAGTCCTGATGTTCTACCCCTGGTTGGAGTCTCGTCACCCGATGGTCACAATGCCAGGGATTGATCTGCATGCTCAGCCAGTGTCTCATGGGATTGATGTGGATGGAGCCGTCTGGAGACTGCCATGCCTTTTATGAACCAATGTTGTGTCAGTATGGTCTAGTCTTTATCAGCAATCAGGTCTGAGTTCTAGGTATTGTCCTAGTTGAGGGACTGAGTAGTCTGTGGAAAGAAGCTCCATCTTGTTTTTTGAGTTTGCCTTCAAGAAGCAGAACCACAATCTGATTATAACAGAGAGAAGAGTTTGTTGCACACATAGGGGTGGTCCAGCTTAGCTGATCACACCACCCTCTGGAGAATCCCGTCTGTCCTGTTTGGTGCTGTTCTCAAACCAGGCCGTGATGCTTCCTGTCAGATTTCTGTCTATGATGGTGTGAAATGTCCTCACCACCTTATACATTTAAGGGCCTTTAAACTCCTCTCTTTGGTGATATTAATGCTGCTGGGCCTTCATCATCTTGGAGAATTCTGCAATTTGTTCTCCTTCTGTCACTATGTGCCCACTGCTGCCCTCCGCTGGCTACTTGTGATAGTAGCATGATCTCACAGTAACAAACTGGATTTAATATTAATACAGTATAATATGCAAGAAACAAATTTCATGTTACAGTTGTCTTTTAGAAGTGTGTGATGTTCTAAAATAAAATATATAACCCTCCCCCATCATTGAGGCGATGCTTCACCTTCTTCTTTCGGCTTTTCCCTTTAGTGGTCGCCACAGCGAATCATCTCTCTCCATCAGTGGTGTAGTCGGGGCCATACGCACATATACGCAGTATGCTTATTTTTTCCCCAGGGCTGTTTGTGTATAACGACTTCTATGGCTTAATATTAGTGTATACCCTCGGTATACCTACTTGATTTGCTGCTTAAAACGTCCATAATTTACCCTCGTCTTTTCTTCCCCTTTAACTGCATCGCATTTTTTTACTCGCAAAACTTCGTTGTAATTGGTTAATTTTTATTTAAATTCCGCCACCTTTCCCCACCCAGACAGCTGTCATGTACCAACTTCACCAAGCATTTACAGGGAGGAGAGTTTACTTCATCAAGAGAAGCTGGTGTCATGCTGAAGCAGACTTAAGTAAAGTTGGCCGCATATTCACAGATTGGAGTTTCCCGAGTCAATAACTCCTGAGCTAAACGCTGTTACTACACAAATAACACTTCTTTTTTATAGTAGTAATGTAGAGAGGCAGCTACAATCCAATTTTCCTCAAAATCAGCTTTCCTCCGTGGTAGACAAAATGCACAAGTCTCTATGTGCAGACGATATTTATTTGTATAATTTTTATGATTTTTTTTAAACATATAAAAATAATTCCATATCTTCACTATTATGGGAATTACATTCAAGAACTTCACTGTAATACACTTCAACATTTCATGTTAGAATAGATAAAAAAATGTTTGGAACATTCTGTAACCGAACCAACAATTCTAACTAATGTCATAATGTGTTAAATTTTTTAAAACTCACTAAATTACAGGCTCGTATCTTACACCTGCTCTGTAATGGTAATGGTTCAGTATGAGCTTGTGTAAGTGGCTCATAGAAATTGTACAGTTAAAGGTATGAAAAAGGATGTCTGGTTTAATGAACCATGATTTCTGTTTCATGATGTAGATCAGGGGAGTCAAACTCAAATTCACAGTGAAAAAAAAAGTTGGCTGATAAGTGAGAAGATGGGGTATATACTATTTACTGTATGATGCAGGGGGAAGGCTCAGAATTTAACACCAACATCTTGAAAACATGCAACATGCAAATATTTTCAGTTTCACGCCTCCTCCCCTTCTTCACTGCTGAACTCACAACACTGAATTTACAGTAAAAAAAGAAAGAAGCTAAACCACAACTGTGCACTTGTCTGTGTTTTGAGGTCTCTAAAAAAACTGTCTTTTCCCTGTGTGTCAGTGTACAAGGCTAATGAGAAGTGTTTATTTCTGTAGAATTCTGTGATAGATTTGACACAAATAAGTAAATGATACTAGACAATAGTTTGGTGATAGTGTGTATTAGAATAAACTTATTGCACTGAGATGCTTCACAGTACAGACCATAATAATAACAGAAATGTTACTGTAGGTTATAAGATATTTTCTCTTTTTATCAGTTTGGATGCCTTTTAGTTTAAAATAGTTCAGTGATGTTAGTTAAATTTACCCACATTATAACTTATTGCTTTTACACGTCCATCTTCACCCCTACACCCCTTTTCCACACATCCGCTTCTTCACATCTAATAATAATAATAATAATAATAATAATAATAATAATAATAATAATAAAAATAAATAAATAAATAAAGATTTGTATTTATTTTTATTAAATGTGCTGTGCATTACTTTGGTACTAAAGCGCAATAGAGTGAACATATTCTTCTGCACAGACCATAATAGTAACAAAAAAGGAAATGTAGGTTATAAGGAATTTACTTAAAATTGCTAGTTAATGCTAAAATGTTTTTTTTTTTCCCGTATTTTTGTATACAGGAAACACCACCAGAAGGCAATCATCAACTACAGATTCAGACAATACGGACTAACTACCATTAGATGATTTAAACCCTGTGTTTTAAACTTGCCCTACGTGTACTCTTACCTGTTGTACTATCATAGTTACTGAGAGTATTTACACATCAAACTAAACCCTTCTCATAACAGACATGGAGACACTGATCCACCTGAACAGTGATGATGAAGTACACACAATGTCCTAATCACACAATAAGATCATCACTCAGGACATTCAGACTGCAGATGAACAACTTTATATCCCACCACTCACTCTAATGAAGACACAAAGAGAACATTTACTCACAGAGCATCACAGGCAGTGGACTGAGCTCCATCCTGTCCCTCTAATGACTGACTGACTGGCAGAGCAGGGGTGTGTGTTAAAGTTTTACCACTTCCTGTTTGCTTATAGGGAGAGTGTACAAGAGAGAGAGAGAGAGAGAGAGAGAGAGCGCCCACGACTGTCTATAACCTTTCTTGTATGTCTGGATAGGAGTTTGTTTGGATGTCTGGTGTATATGACAGGTGCAGGACTTATACATATGTACCATCAGTTCTGTTCGAAAGTTGTCAGTGTTGTTTGTGCTGTGTGGTTTTCTGTCATAACATATTGTTTATATTGCAGTTATTGTTTACTGTCCAAATTTTTGACAAATTGATTGTTGCTTTTATCAAATCTTCTTAAAATTTTTATAAGCTGAAAAGATGAAAAACAAACAAAAAAAAACCAACAGTTACCCAGATAATAATGTCCTCCTATGCAAATATAATCATAACCATCATAACCATTGTCTAAATGGTGCTGCTGTACAAAAAAAATTGTGTTCGAGCATACGCAACTCAGATCAGCCTGCAGCTTACATCCATTTGATATAAGGGGACTCGGGGGTGTTTCTAGGGGGCTAGAGGACGGGGGGGCTAGAGGGTTAATTCCCGGTTAGCTCATAACCCTAAGTAGATGTTTAAATTTGGTTCTCTTTTGGTGACAAAGCTAGGCAGGAACTTTAAGTACGTGTCAGGCGGATAACAGGTGGGAATTCAAACGTTGATATTTTTCACACTAATATGTGGACTTACAGGATGTGTTTTCACATCTATTAGCCCCCCCCCCCCCCCCCCCCCCCCCCCCGCACCATCTCAGGGCCCCCAGTTTGAGAACCACTTGTCTAGACTACTTGTTCTGAGCAGGTGTTGTCAGTGAACAGGCTTTAAAACTGTTGGCTAAGTTACAGACACTCATAAAAAACTCATGCTCATTATCTGGGAAACGTCTCTAACAGCAGTCAAAATGTCATTGTTTGTGTCAAACAAGTTGTGAATATGTTGTAACATTAAAACAGGGGATCATGACTTAAGCCGCCTTCACACTGCACACGACAAACGGACATGACTGTCGGATTTGGTCCCCTAGTGACAGTCGCACGGAATGTGCAATATGATCATGTAGACGTCAACATGGGAGAGAAGCTAATTCTTGCTGTCTCGGAAAACCCATTACTATATGATCATGACACCTGAAAATAACCATGAAAATCTTCTCCATTAAGGCGCAACTCTTGCACTAAACGGTGATACTCACCGAGACTTTTTCTCTGAGTCAGGTAGTGTTTTATCCACACTGATTTGCAATGTTTTCTTTTGCGTCTCCAGTAAAGGAGAGCAAAAGCAAGAGTCTCCCTACATTTATCATGGTGAATGAATGAATTAATTAATGAAGGAATAAATACAAACAATCAATGCAACAACAAATCCAGAAAGATCGCAAATAATTTTTGAGGAAACATGGACACAACAATTAAAATAATTCATTATAAATATTAATAATTTATTACTTTTTTTATCAATAACAATGTATTTAAAACAAAAAGATTGTTTTTGATAAAATTTAAAAATTACTAAAGTTAATAATTCTTATCACCTCGCACACACGAACCTGATTGGACAACATTGGAATACATCACATCCGGTCGGCATATCAGATGCGGTGTAGTCGCACAAGTTCAAATTTTTTTACGGATCCAACGCTCAAAACGGATCCGAAAATTACGGATCTGCAGATGGTCGGCACCTCACACAGCGACTTTGCGACTCCCCATAGGAAATGAATGACTTCCGGTCTATCGGCGGTCGTTTGTCGTGTTCAGTGTGAAGGCGGCTTTACTGTGTGCTCAAAGTGATGCTCGCAGCTCCAGTGGTTTTCTCTGTGGGTGAACGAGGATGATGCTGAACAATTCCAGGATATGCTTTTTTGTCATGGGTTGTTGCGTTAAATCTTACCCAGATACAATAGTGCTATTATCTGATTGGCTATTGCGTAGCCTCTTCATTTGATTGGCTGATAAGTGTCATGCTTGACTAAGAACTCCAGGGGAGACGCGCTTGATACCTGCCCGGTTCCACAGAGACGGCGGTGCGACAGATACATTTTGAGCGCTGAGGCATATTAAATATATGATAAATAGTAATTTTTCTGAGTGATAAAAGTGACAAAAGACCCAAGTGAGTGACTGTCACCCTCAATACATGATACTTGAGAGCTCTGGGTTTAGTCAATTCATGTAAATATACTCAAAGAAACCCCTGTTTTAGCACTCGTCTCCGATCTTCTCTCACCATAGCTGATACTGAAACCTTAATTCATGCACTAATCACTTCACATCTGGACTATTGCAATGCCTTATTTCTTGGTCTTCCAAAAAATCTTATCGCAAGATTACAGTATGTACATTACTCCACTGCTTCATGACCTTCACTGGCTACCTGTAGCATCACGTATACACTTTAAGGTATTGCTTCTAACGTTCAAAGCGTTAAATGGTCTTGCTCCCCAATATCTGTCTGACCTACTCTCCCCTTACCACCCTGTCCGGTCCATTAGATCAGCTGAACTTGGTTTGTTGTCCATCCCTCCTTTACGTCTGTCTACTGTTGGTGGAAGGTCATTTAGTATAAATGCTCTTCAATTATGGAATTCGCTGCCTCCTAAACTAAGAAACATCACATCTGTGGGTACATTTAAGTCCCAGTTAAAACTATATCTATTTAACAAGCATTTCGGATAATGCAATTATATGTATTATGTGTTGTGTATATATAGATGTATATGTAAGTGTCTGAATGTACTGTATTTGTGAAATGTAAAGCGACCTTGAGCTACGGAAAGGCGCTATATAAATAAAACTTCTTCTTCTTCTTCTTCTTCTTCTTCTTCTTCTTCTTCACTCTACACAGTTCTGGAGCACTTTATTCTTACACCAGTCTTCCTTACACAAGTCTTTTTTGATTGGTAGTGATGGTGAAGTATAGTTTTCTAGAACCAGCGAAGCTTTCAGCACAATTCAGAAAAAGGTTTATTACTCAAAGCTTTTAAAATCAGAGCTCGACAAGGACCTCTGCTGGTGAAAGTGAGACAAAGCACTGTGTCACAAAATGTTTCAATTTTGGAAGCAATAATGAAAGGATACATTCGACGATTAAGCATATATTAATAAATTAATGAATAATTGTATTAAATACATGACAACAATATGTTCCATTGCTTACTTACAGTAACTGAAAATAACAATGTTAGATTTTTTTAATAAGCATTTTGTATTGTGGATGTGGACATTTTTACTGTTTGTGAAAACAATAAAACACACACATCCGCACATTCACATATTTACACAATTATTATAAATCTGTAGCCTAAAGACCAAATGTATAAGGGTAAGTACTGTACTGTATAAGGGCAAGGCTTATGGAGGCTTTGTGCGTAATTATGGTTGTGTTCAAAACAAGAAGTGTTATTTTAAATCAGCCAGTCATGTAGCAGAGCACAATTCATACACTGATCAGTAACATACACACACAAACCAGTCTATTAAGATTACACAAACAAAAAGAAAGCCTTGTTGGTGACAGAGGACAGAGGAGAATGACCAGACTGCTTGGAGCTGACAGGAAGGTTACAGTAACTCAGTATGTGGTGGTCAGTGATTGAAAAGTGAAACTAAAATGTCTTTGACTCCCTCTAGTGGTAACTGCTGTATGGTTTTAATCCTGACTAGTAAGAGGTGGATTCGTTCAATACATCCAACAATCCAACTCCTTCACAGCATGCAGGTTAATGTAGTCTTTATAAATCAGGAGAAATCTGACAAAGCAGTCATGTGTTTTACAGTCAGTACTTCAGTGAATAATATGAATCAGTACATGTAAGTGAACAAGAACGATTCATTTATGAACAAAACATAACTAAAATAAACTAATGACATCTGACAGAGAGCATTTTTCTGTCAAAATACCTGACTTTTAAATCTTACACACAAATGATATGGTAACTATTACAGGACGTTTCAGTGTGGAATCAGTTGCAGAGTGAAACCACATCATTCACATGAAGAAGAGGTTCATTACAAAGATGCATTTATTAAACAGTCTCTGTTGTCATATACTCCAAAGTTAACCGTGATAATGATGTCTGTAGTAATGGTCTGAAGGAACAATAAAGAAATATAATCACACACAATATTCTGAGAAGATATGTGTTAACTTGTTAACATTATAACTGCTCTTTCCTATAATAAGAACAATAAAATGAGAGAATATCTATCTATCTATCTATCTATCTATCTATCTATCTATCTATCTATCTATCTATCTATCTATCTATTTACTTAATGTTTTTTTTTTTTTTCGCTTAAAATAGCTTAAAGGTGGATTTTTCCTTTTTCCCCCACAGAGTAATACAGTTTATATAATTTCACTATTTTAGGTCACATGGCACTATTCCTGTTGTGGGTGGGAAAGAAATATGTGCTTTTAATCACAACACAGAAATGTTTTTGTGACTAAAATTATTCATTTTCACACTCAAAGTCATATGTAACAGTGTGTAAATAAGTGAAATGTTTATTGTCTCTGTTAAGTTTCTACATAAATAGGGACAGCGCCCTCTATCTGTTGAATGATGGCATATTGGAGTGAAAGCTGTAGTTTCACACTGCAGATTTAATGGGACATGACGTGGGTAAGTTGTGTTCTTTGAGTGTTTCAGAGATTTATCAGTAAAAGTGATTAAAACACAAAAGATACTCTTCCAATATCAAGTATTTTTGTAATGAACATGTTCTGGTCATGTGATCTAATATAATTAATGTGTGTGTGCAGCCACAAACCCTACAAATGTTTATAATAATATATAGGTAATTGTCTCCTGTGGGCCCACCACCTGCAGGAGAAACCGTAAGGGTCTGGTGCAATGTGTATTGGGTGGCAGTCGAAGGCGGGAGCCTCGGCGACCCAATCTCCGGACACGGAATCTGACTCTAGGGACATGGAATGTCACCTCGCTGGGGGGGGAGGAGCCTGAGCTGGTGCGGGAGGTTGAGAGATACCGACTAGAGATAGTTGGGCTCGCCTCCATGCATAGCTTGGGCTCTGGAACCCAACTCCTCGAGAGAGGCTGGACTCTCTACTACTCTGGAGTTGCCCGCGGTGAGAGGCAGCGGGCTGGTGTGGGCTTGCTCATAGCCCCCCAGCTCAGCAGCCATGTGTTGGAGTTCACCAACTCTCCAACCTCGCTGCTTAGTCTCTAGTTCTTTAAGGGGGTTGAACCATCCTTCTCTGGGAGAATGAGTTAAAACTGTATGCTGGTCACTTCCTAGGATGTTTCTTCATGAAGGGTTCCATTGACAGTCCAGGAGTTCTTGTAGAGTCCAGTGGGAAGACCATCTGTTCCTTTTGTTTGACATGGAGAGAGGGCTTCTTGACAACAGTCGTCACTTCATCAGTGACGTGTTCCGTGTCCAAAGAGTCCCTCTTCTCCAAGTTTATAACAGGAGGCCCTGTAGAAGATCACTTCTACAACGTTCCTCTGAGTGTAGAGTAGATGTCCATATAAATGTTTATCTAGAGGTCCAAATAAAATAGAATTTTTTCTCCGTCAGATTGTGTCTAAATTTCTCGTGTATCTTTATGCTCCATCCAAGTCTTGTTTGCCAACATACAATCAGCTATGATGACAGACGTAGCTGTACAATCAAACTCTGTTTAAAAACCATGGATTCCGGTCTATTGAATGAATCCAGGGAATGGCATTGAATGGCATTTTCCACTCCCTCTTTGTCTCATCTTTTGGTTCAAGTCAACCAGAAGTTAGGACCATAAAGCAGAAACCTCCTAATGCATTAACTGTAATATTTTATATTGTATAATCAATTCTAATGTAGTATTCTAACCTCTGTACCACTGCAATTCTAATTGCATATGTCATAATGTGTTTAATTTTTTTTAAACTCAGTTAATTACAGGCTCGTATCTTACACCTGCTCTGTGATGGTAATGGTTCAGTATGAGTTTGTTTAAGTGGCTCATAGAAATTGTACAGTTGAAGGTATGAAAAAGGATGTTATGGTAGACAGAGGGAGAGGGCAATGGAGTAACAACCAGATGTATTTATTATAACATGCAACATAAACCAGGTAGACCGTATAAACGATAGCAGGGATGCAGATATTGGTGCAGGTGAGAGACGCAACTCTACACACAAACACAAATGACAGTCACAGATAGCAAATGAGACCTTGCTGAACTTGACAGAAAACAGGACGAAGAAAACAATAATGAAGAGACCTGGAAGAGACGAATAAATCCACAAAGGGTTAGATGTCAGGTAGGTAGCATCAATACATGTGGAAGCGATGAATGTAGTAAAGAGACTGGATGAAGAATGAATAAATGAACAGTCCTTATATACTGTGAACAGTGGTGGTTCTAGGATTTTTCTGTAACAGGGGCCACATTTTACTTTCAGGGGCCAAGTACAGGGTACATTTAAGCATAGGAAATAATTTATTAAATATGGTGCAAATACATTTTGCCAGTCAACTCTAATAAAAGCCAGGAAAGTTCTTAATGATTTTTTTCATTTATTTATACTGTGCATAAAAGACACAATGCATCACACACACACACACACACACACACACACACACACACACACACACACACACACACACACACACACACTAAAGCACAGCAATTAATTAATCAAATACAATACAATTTACAGTGTGGATGTATTTATACCTCCCAGCTTAAACATCTCACACAGTACACTCTAATAAGGTAAAGTGCAGCAGAACAAATTCAGAACAAAGAGGTATTTTAACATGTACGTCTGTTACCATAACACTGTTTTCAAATACAATACAATTTACAGTGTGGATATTTTTACCTAAACATTTGTTTCTTATTTCTCATCTTTTTTACATATTGTCAGAAAAACAAATTGCAATTTAAGCCCTTTTTTTGATGAGATAAACAACTTTGATGCATTGCAAAGCAGCATTATGCCGCCTAATTTTTTACTCGGGTTTGTCTTGGGTCGGGTCTTTATTAAAAAAAAAAAAAATATATATACATATATATATATATATATATATATATATATATATATATATATATATATGCACGTCGGGTTCGGGTAAAAAGTGCTTCGGGTCACTTCGAGTCGGGTAAAGTTTTTTAGACCGGAGAAGACCTCTTGCTTGGAGCTGAAACGCCTGACAAATTCATCCAAATCTAATGACATGGCCCATCGGGATTCAATGCTTCTCCCAAGTTGCATCGACACATTACTGCCACGAGTGCCGCCAATTGTTTGTGGGTGGAATTGCATCTGTGATCGTTGTGTAAAATTCTCCGGTTGCTCTTCTCGTCGACGATTGATGGAACGGCGGCCAATCAGATTTCACCAGGTGCCAGGGCCCCACCTCTAGAACCGCCCCTGACTGTGAACAGGTGATTGGTAACAGGTGATGGTAATTAGTAGTCAGGCGAAGCGGAGCATTGCGGGAGAGTGAGTGTGGAGTGTGGCGAATCCTTAACAGATGTCTGGTCTGATGAATCAGGGGTTCTGCTTCATGACGAAGATGATCAGAATTTAATGACAAAAGCATGAATCCATGACCCAAAGGTTTTCTTGACACATATTTCATCACTTAATACCAATTGAGCATTGTTTTAATTTGGTCTATTTATGTACAGAATTTATGGATTTATAATTCAGTCAGGACCATTGTGTCAAATGAGGATTTATTAGATGATATGCATACAGTTAGTGTTGGCTTTATGGTTCTGTTCTGGGCAAAAATCCACGCGCCCATCCGTGCGCATGCATGGACAGAGCGGGGGAGCAGCAACTAGAGAATAAAATAGACCCCCGTATAACAGCAGAACCATTAATCACACATAGTATTAAATATGTAGAGGGGCAGGGAGAGAAGAAAAAACTAATACGTGATGAAGAATTATAATTATAATTAAAGAATTATAATTAGAACTGGTATACGAACAACGGGTTCCGGCTGGGTGGAGTCGCTGTTGGAGGAGGGAGTTTAAATCGCAGCAACAGCGATGCGCTAGAAAGGAGCTCAAAGAATGGAAATTTAAAGGGTCGGACAATATGGATGTGGTAACCGGATTGGTGCGCGTCATATACAGTTGATTAACAGCTGATCCATGCTTGACGACATGGCCTGCCTGAACTAACGTGATGCTTGATTGGCTAATTCCAATAAAAAAAAAAATCATGAAAACAATGGCAACAGCAGATCCAGGCCCTCACATTTGCCTGCAATATCACTGTCCATGAAAATACAAGCCATGCACCTTGGGTATCTCCCTAGGTTGGCAGATGATGTCACTTTTAAGCAATTGATGTGCCTGATTATTATTCGGATGCTAAGTCCTAGTTATGACTGCAATGGAAACTGCACAGAAACATTCTTCAGCTGAGCAGCAACAATCTCACTGAACGGGAATCACTTGGTTGGAGGAGACCGAGTGCTTGTAGAGAATAAAGTAGAATGTGGGAAAGAAGTTGGCTATTAGGTGTGAAGATGGGGTATATACTATTTACTGTATGATGCAGGGGGAAGGCTCAGAATTTAGCACCAACATCTTGAAAACATGCAACATGCAAATATTTCCAGTTTCACGCCTCCTCCCCTTCTTCACTGCTGAACTCACAAAACTGAATTTAAAAAAAGAAAGAAGCTAAACCACAACTGTGCACTTGTGTGTTCTCAGTTCTCTAAAACTGTCTTTACCCCGTGTGTGTGTCAGTGTACAAGGCTAATGAGAAGTGTTTATTTGTAGAATTCTTTGATAGATTTGGCACAAATAAGTAAATGATAATAGACAATAGTTTTGTGATAGTGTTTATTAGAATAAACTAATGTGATGTTAGTTAAATTTACCCACATTATTAGTTATTGTTTTTACACGTCCATCTTCACCCTCCTCAACACTTTTTTTTCCACTCATCCACTTCTTCACATCTAAATTTGCACCAACAAACTGTGACCTGCTCTCAGGTGTGTGTACAGGACTAATTTTTACATAATAATAATAATAATAATAATAATAATAATAATAATAATAATAATAATAATAATAATAACTTGTTTCATTTTAAAAGACTTTAAAAGATTTGTATATATGTTATTTCATAGTAATTTTATAAAATACCAGCACTGTACTATGAAAGCCCATGCAAATGAACTCGTCCTCTGTAGAGGTCACAGTATCAAACTGCAAAAAAAAAAAAAAAAAAATGCATAAAATGCACAAATATGAATATGAGGTTAATTGCATGGCTTAATAAAATATTACAAAATACTTAAAGTGAACATTACATTATTTTATACATTAACAACAGCCTTTCAAATTCTGTCATCAATTCATGTCAACTCCGTCAGATATTTTTCAAATTCGAAATAAATCAGTCATATTTTGGTCAGCTTTAACCCTGAGGACCCCCTTTGAATTTTGTCTGTTGATGGATGCAGCAGTCCAACACATGGCCTCGTAAGTTTTACATTTTTTTTAAATATTCAGCAAACAAGTTGAAATCCCTGTGGTCACAGCTTTTATGTGTCAACACCGTCTTCCAAGTAGGGATGATTTTAATCAAGAATTTTGAAATAAAAGTTGGTATTTTGGTTTAGTTTAGTGGCAGCTGACCACTGAGGAAAATCAAAATGACTACCATTTATTAGACATGATTAAATTGAAAAAACATTGTTTTGTCAACTCCGTCAGACGTCAACTCCGCAGATATTTTGTCTGACGGTGTTGACATGTAAGCTGACGGAGTGGAAAAGTGCTCCCAAATACTTATTAAGTAACATACACTACCGTTCAAATGTTTAGGGTCACTTGACTAAAATGTTTACTATGATCTTAAAAATCATTTAATCTGAAGGTGTATGGTTAAATGCTTGAAATTACTTTTGTAGACAAAAATATACCTGTGCCAAACAGATTAATTTCTGTTATTAGAAAACTAAAATTTTATTTTAAAATATTATTTTTGAAATAGATGACTTACACTGAATATTGAAGAAAAACAGCCAATAAGAGCCCAGATTAAATATGAACTCCTTCTATACTCTTTAAAATCCTACTAAATTGAAAACTTAAGAAGCTTCTTGAAAAAATGACACGCGTAAGGTTTTGCAATTTCTAGACTGCACTTCAGATGATAAAATATAACAGAGTTTTGATTTATTTTGGATGCTTTTAGTCACCAACATAATTCTTACAGTTACATTTGTGTTATGCCATAGTTTGGACGAGTTTATTATTTATCTGTAATATGGAAAAAAATATAAATAAAGAACAAGTGAGAGACCCTAAACGTTTGAAAGGTAGCTACTTAACATGATATTATGATCTAAGTATACATGTTGATTGACTTTAAAATATCTTAATATATTCAACATATATAAAGGATTTACAGTTTACAGTTTAATTTGAATATAGATGAGCAATAGAGGAGCTCCAGATACATTTGCTTTTTTCTTTTGATACCAGGAACATTTTGACATCTTCATGTGTGCCTTAAAGATCCTGTCACCAGGTACTCTTTGTTTGAAGTTTGATACCCTTTCCCTTGATACTCTCTCTCTCTTTTCCATGTTAAGACTAGGTAATCTTTAATCAGTTTAATTCTCGATTAGTTTGTCAACACCATCAATTGTGTGTCAACACCGTTAGTTGTGTGTCAACACCGTAAGATGGAGATTTTTTATTTTTATAAAAAATGTATGTTTCTTTTGCTCAATTGAGTGTGTTCATACATTAAAACACCAATTTATCTACATGCATCAGTGTCTTGTGTGCAGAAAACCATTGATTGTTTATATTAAAAATGAAAAAATTAGTAAACTAAATGAAGGTAATTTAAAATGGCTAATTCCAAAACAATGTAAAATAATATTAAAAGTGTATACAATACAATTTAATCACTTAACCTTGGTAAGGCACACCATTTCTGCACACTTAAAGACTTTACAGTGTTGTTGAATTGATCAAACACATACAAAAAACATATTTTTATGTGTCAGACGGAGTTGACAAATGTCAACTTACTAAGTGAGTAAATGTACATTTTTATAAAAAGTGGTTGAATAAAAAACCTGTTCCTTTGCATGGTATGATAGATGAGACCCGTGTTTATGAAGATATCCAGTTCAAATTAATGTAGGATCAATTTTTGTTTGTCACTTTTCAGAAGTACTTTTGTCCCTTATCTCAAGAATCAGTGATATATATATATAATATCCACTCAATAGTCTACAATATAATATCCATATAAACGTAATGATAATAATAATATATAATAATAATAAAACATAGTGACATTGGCTGTGCAATATCGACTTTTGTGATTGGCCAATACCGGCAGACTGGAGCCAATGGAAATGCTTCTCTCCTACGGTGCGCATCTTTATTCCTCTGAGAACTTCGAAGCGGACCACTTGAGGTAAATTATCTGGAATGATTAGTATATTAATTGAAGATTGGAACTGACCAGTGAACTAAATCCATAAGTGTCAAGACAAATACAGCAACAAGCAAAGAGGCATTGACAGAGAGTCAAGAAATGATGATGAAAATAATTATTATTAATACTTCAGTAAAGTTCATTAAATCTATTCTGTTGTGGTCTTTAAACGGTGTATGGACTGACAAAGGTGGTAGGGGAGAGTGGGGTAAGATGACCCAGTGGTTAAGTTGACCCACCCCCTGTTTCTGGGCAACTATGCAAATTTGGTGTAATGTGACCATACATTCTGAAGGACTCCATCATTTATAATTTTTTTGTGTGAAGAGGAGAAGCACATGGGACAAGAGATAAGTTGTTGTTTTTTTTTTTTTTCACAAAAAACACTTATTTGCTTGTTAAAGTTGATTTTCTGCATTTCAGGTACTCGCTGTTTTGCCAAAGCAAATTTATCTAGGTCTAAAGTTGTGTATGGTACATTTTGGTGATTTGTCAACATATAAAACCATGTGAATCATCAAGCTAAAAGTTAGCCTGAATTGCTAAGCTAGGCCATTTTTACCAAAATGGTGGCTATGGGGCAAAGTGAGCCAGATGATGTGGGGTAAATTGAACCAGTGGTTGGATCAATGAAGACACCTTTGCAGAGTTCTTTGAACATCTGGTTCAGCATACCAAGTGCTCCTCTGACCATCTCATAGTGCTACTACTTGATTTAAGCAAAGAGAAGGGGATTGTTATGCTCACAATTCCACCCCACACATCTCATCGCCTGCAGCTTCTGGACAAGAGTGTCTATGGTCCATTCAAGACCAATTATAGCCAGCATATACTGTACCACATCCCTGTATGTGTGAACAAGGCTTTCATGTCAGCAATGACACCATGGAATATCTGTTCTGGATTCAGGTCCACAGGGATTTTTCCTTACAACAGAGATATTTTCTCTGATGCAGAGTTTGAACCATCCATGGTGTCAGACGGACCAAACCCTGATCTGCTGTCTACTTCTGTAGAAGATCAACCCATGGCTTCAACCTCCACCTCTATGTAGGATCTGTCCCACTGAATGATGTGCTGAAGAAGCTTCTTGAAAGGTTGGAGGAGCTGCAAGGAGGGAGCAACAACTCATATTTCCCTGCAACCTTGATGGATGGAATGTCCAATAGTCATTTTCATTTTGCTGAGGTCTGAAAGTTCAAACTGTTCTTTTCTTCTCACAAGTTCAAAACTGTGAAACTGTTTAACAAAATTGGAAATTAGAACTGAACACACTGATGGGACATTCTTTTTGCCAAACATGTTTGTGTGTGTGTGTGTGTGTGTGTGTGTGTGTGTGTGTGTGTGTGTGTGTGTGTGTGTGTGTGTGTGTGTGTGTGTGTGTGTGTGTGATTGGACATGACGTGATGAACAGCATAAGAAATACAGCATATAACCATATTTCTTGTTCCTGAAAACTATGCTGGCAGTCCTTCACTTAGAAATGTTTAAAACTATTGTTCACCAAAAAAAAAAAAAAAAGATTAAAGGTAAAATTCAAGTTTAACTGGTTTGTTTTGTGTTGTTTGAGGTAGCTTTAATAAATGACATTGTTTGGAAAGGTAAGTGTATTGTTAAATAACTTTTATTAAAGTTTTTTTTTGTATTATACTTGCATAAAATAGGATGGTCAATTTACCCACAAATGGCTCAATTTACCCACTGACTGGGATCAACTTACCCCTAGCCTGGGGTAAGTTGAGTCACATGAACACTTTTTTTTCTGAGGTCATATTTTCAAGGATCTATGTCATAGGTGCATTCTTATATTTTCAGTTGATAGGCAACAAATTAACAGTAGATGTCTTTGTTTTACTTCTGTCTAAATTTCCCTTGCCTGGAGATCCACATAAGTAAAATCTGGCTGATCTTACCCCAGTCTCACCACAAGAACAAGAACCCCCCTTTCCAACACCCCAATTTTCTACGGTCCTGTAGATGCACAATCTGATGGAGAAAATTGATATTTTATTTGGACCTCTAGATATACATTTATATGGACATCTACTCTACACTCAGAGAAACGGTGCAGAAGTGAATCTTCTACAGGGCCTCCTGTTCTAAACTTGTAGAAGAGGGACTCTTTGGACACGGAACATGTCACTGATGAAGTGACTGCTGTTGTCATGGTGCCTTCTCTCCAGGTCAAACAACAGAAACAGATGGTCTTCCCACTGGACTCTACAAGAACTCCTGGAGGTGATTACTCTGGAACCCTTCATGAATGCATCAGTTAAGAACATCCTAGAAGTGGCCAGCATACAGTTTTAACTCATTCATCCAGAGAAGGATGGTTCAACACCCTTAAAGATCTGGAGACTAAGCACCAAATTTGGAGCACTCTAGACTTTTGTTCCGAGTACAAATCCCTTCCAAAATGCTTAGCTAAAGGATAAATTACATTGTGGCTAGTGTGATCACAGTTTTGATCTAGATGTATGAAACACACTCAGACTCAGAGGTGGTGGTAAAAGCAAAGAAGTAAAGACAGAATATTATTTTGCTGCAGCAAAAGGCATCGTCCTTACAGTGCAACGTCTACAGTGAAGAGGCAAATTCTAGTGTTTCAGCTCTCCCTTTTGTACCCTGTGTGTGTGTGTGTGTGTGTGTGTGTGTGTGTGTGTGTGTGTGTGTGTGTGTGTGTGTGTGTGTGTGTGTGTATCTGTGTGTACAGTATGTGTGCGTGTGTGATGTTGATTGTGTGTGTGTGTGTGTGTGTGTGTGTGTGTGTGTGTGTGTGTGTGTGTGTTTTCATGCACCCTCCCTGGTTACTGAAGATGTATGCCTTTGAATTATCACCTCAACAAGTTAAGTTTCCTGAGTAAGATTTAAACTTGTGTGTTCTGTGTGTCTAAAATGTGCTGTGTTCATTAATACACTGAAAATTCTCCATATTTACGTCATGTTCTGTTTCTGTTCCCTTTTTAGTGCTGATTTCACTCATACCAGTGGTCCAGGCTCAAAGTGAGTTATATATAGTTTTTCTTTATATTGTCTCCTTATTTAAATTGTTTTAGTGCTAAGAAGGTTGTGTACAGTTTGTTAATTTGTTCCCTGTTTATTAATGTAGTTTTTTAGATCTAACCAAAGGATGGTACAACATCAGATTTGAATAAATAATTTTACACTCAAAAAGTTTTATGCTGCTTAAATTTCTTAACATATTAAATATAAAACAGCACAAGTTTAACCCTCCTGTAATCTTCCCTGCTTTTCTGTGCAATTTAGGAGCACCGAGTCAAACTGACCTGGTCTCATTTCACTGCTTATAAATAATGAGCCGTAAAATGTTTCCAACATATCAACATATATTTTTCACACATTTTTTGTAATGTTTGGTATAATAAACCTCATTTATATACAATAAATAAAGTAAAATAATAAAGCAGAAATTATGAATTAGTTTCACTATATTTATGATCAGAGGCACATAATTTGATGAAATATTACAGACTAAACACAGTGTGTGTGTGTGTGTGTGTGTGTGTGTGTGTGTGTGTGTGTGTGTGTGTGTGTGTGTGTGTGTGTGTGTGTGTGTAGCTTATTTGTAGATCAGGTTTTGCCCTCTGCTGGACAAAGGCATATCACAAGTGTGAAATATTTACTAATGTGTAGCTTTTTTTTATGGAGGCCCAATGAAATGCAATGTCCAATGCTTGTCTGTGTGTTTGGTGTGTAAGTGTGTGTTTGGGTGTGTGTGTTTGTGTACATTGTGTGTGTGTGTGTGTGTGTGTGTGTGTGTGTGTGTGTGTGTGTGTGTGTGTGTGTGTGTGTGTGTGTGTTCATTGCACTGGAGAGGGCAAGAGTGTGACCAATTGCACTACTAAATGTGGCCAGAGGAACACAGGTGTAATAAAATATTTTTATGAACACATAATTCAATAAAAATAGATATAATTAATTTTACTTGCAAAGTGCATCATTTGGAACAATCCATGTCATTTTCAGGCAAGTATATGTAAGAAAACAGAAGAGAACAACAGATATAACTAGTGCTAAATAAAATGCTCCATGATGCCCCTGATTACTTAATATTAAGCAGGTTACACATATCAGTATCAACAAGTAACAAAAACATGAACTCAAACTCACTCTAAAAATGATATTAGTAGTGTAGACTTGGGAATGACTTTATGTAAGGTTTATTAACAACAGAATGTTTTATAGGGAGTCCTAAAGCTGAAAAGATTTGCTATTATCTGATTTATTTAATATCATTTGAGACATTAGAATTAGAAGGTTTTATCTGTGAATTCTGTCATTTTGAGAGATTTTTATTATCATCATCCACATCAGTCTCTGTCTCATCACAGAAATCCCTCACAATATTTAAACACAAGCCTCATTATCTTCTCTTCACTTGACTGTTCACATTAACACCTCTGGGGTAATAATCCATGATTTACTTTTGTTCTGTTGGATGTATTTCATGTCATTAATGTATTTTAAGACATTTAAATATGTAATAACTTTGTCTGCTGTCGACTCTATAAAATGTGTGAACACTCAGATTTAATGATGATGTGATACACAGGAACATCCCAGACATGTTGACCGCTGCTATCTGATTACAAACTGAATTAATTATAATTATATCTAAAATATACTGAATATCAGCCGTGTAAGAAAACATACAACTGTAACATCTTGTATTAAATGTTAAATATAAATGTTAGTTTTAGACACAAAGCATCTGTTAGACACAGTGAATCTACTGCTTATGTTGTAAAGTGTAAAGCAGCTCTGACACCTTCATCATTTCACACCAACAGTAAAACCCAAACCGACTGTGAGAGTGAATCCTCAGAGCTCCGTCTACACTGGAGACACCGTCACTCTGAGCTGTGAGCTGCAGCAGGGGACTGGATGGGAGTTTTACTGGTACAATAATAATCAGCTGTTACAGAATCTGAACATTGAACAAGTGAACACACTTAATGTGACAGTCGATAATGCAGGAGAAACAGAGTACAAGTGTGGAGCATACAGGATAAACTACAACAACAACTACTACTACACAGAGCTCAGTGATCCTGTCAAGATTACAGTGAGAGGTATGTCATGATTTTTTCCTCTTTTCATCACAGGTTTGTTAGAAGGCGTAAACATTATTGCTTAATTATTTTGTTCCTCTTGATATTCCAGAATTTTCAGAATGATCTCGAAATACATATGTTTAAAAGTATTTGTCATTTCTGACTGGTGAGATCCAAAAACATTTTGTTTAACACACACACACACACACACACACACACACACACACACACACACACACACACACACACACACACACACACACACACACACACACACACACACACACACACACACACACACACACACACACACACACTATAACTATGTTTTCTGACATGTAAACGTCTTCAGGACAGAAAAGTTTATATTTTGTGGTTCTGTGTTTTTTATATTTATTTATTAAAATATAGATTAAATTAAATCTTGGTGAGAAAACGTCTGTAAGTGAGAACTGTTAAAGATATTTGGGACACGTCTGAGGGAAACCCAGCACATATATATTGACCTGTTTCTGTTGTGTTTTTGTTTACGTTGTCATGTGGGTTTTTGTTCTGATTCATGTCTTGTCTCCGCCCCTGTCCTGTCATTGGTTGTTGTTCTAATGTATCTGGATTATTCTCACCTGTTTTCACTTTAACCCTTGATTTGTCAGTGTATTTAAACCCCTTTGTTTCACCATGTATGTATTTGTCTTGTAACTGTTGTTACCGCTGTGTGTTTAGTCTGCAGATGTCCCGATCTAGTGTCTGTCACAATTTTATAAATTCTTGTATCTGCCTCCAGACGTCTAATGTGACAAGAACAGGAACTAACTAGTTTATCAGACTTTCCACAAGAGTAAATGTAACTATATATGGATTAAATGTTCAGTGTGACATTCATTATTTAATAAAATTATAATCATTGTCACATTCTGATTAAAATAATCTGTACTTCATGGTGGAAACAGTAACTCTATAACAGTGTTAGACACTGTGTTTTATTACTTAAACTTTTTTAAAAGAAGAAAAACATTATACACAATATACAGTACAGTGTAAGAGATTATATTCAGCTCATTTCAGTCTAAACACAACATATATTAAACAGAATAATAACTTCATCTACACAAATTGTTATAAACTGTTACAGGTTAAAAACAAACTTACTGTAATTAAAAAAAACATGAAATGCTACACAAAACCTGCCCCATGCTGTAATCGTAGATAGTACAAATAATTTATCATTTGGTTTCAACAGTAAAACCCAAACCGACTGTGAGAGTGAATCCTCAGAGCTCCGTCTACACTGGAGACACCGTCACTCTGAGCTGTGACATACAGGATGAAAGTGTCTCTAGCTGGCAGTACAGCTGGTATAAAGATACTTCACACAGTCCTGTCAGTAGTGAACAGGTGTACAGTATCAGTGGTGTTGAAGTGACCCACACAGGTACATACACCTGTAGAGGAACAGAGAGAGGAGGCTCACGCTCCTCACACTCCAGTGATGTTATTACACTGACTGTATCAGGTGAGTGTGTCAGGTGAAAATGTGCATGTAAAGTTTCTTACTTTGTATTAAGTAAAACTAGATAAAATTATCTTGTATTTCCTTTGTAACAGAGAGACCACAGGCAGTACTTCAGGCAGCTGACTGAAAGAGACTCGGTGACTCTAAGCTGTGAGGTTACAGACTCCTCTACAGACTGGACATTCAGCTGGTACACAGTTGTTCCCTACAGAGACGGATTAACTGGAATAAATAATAATCGTGGCTATATCGTGTATGTGGAGCTCCTCTCAGACAGCAGCAGAGGATCTGGAGGCAAATACACTCTCAGTCCTGCTGCTCTTAATCACACAGGAGTTTATATGTGCAGAGGAGAGAGAAGAGAACCAGCCTTTTACACACAGTACAGCAATCTACAGCCACTATGGATCACTGGTGAGGAAAATGATCTGTTGTGTTGAAGTGTAGACTTTAAAAGTGTGAATGTAACATCAGATTAATGCAGCATTTATTTAATCATGTGTATAATTAGGTTATAAATTATGTGTATGATACACATAAACAGGACTCACTATATGTTTTGTTTTATATATATATATATATATATATATATATATATATATATATATATATATATATAAGTCACTCTGTTATAAGTATATAAGTCACATGTCTGCTAAATGTTTGAGGAATTCAGTAATGGAGGATTTTATTAAGTCAGAGCAGGTAAACATTCTGTATGTGACCAAGTATACATAAATTATTCAGATATAATGTCTTCAGAAAATGTCTTCTAATCAGATACAGATACAAATAGGAGGTAAATATATTTATGGTGTAAAATAAATCAGAATCCTGCACATTGGCTCATTTGACTGCTCTAATTGTCTAATCATTTACAGTAGAATCCTGTAAAAGAATAAAACAGCATTTTGCTAGAAAATAAATGGTGCAATTTACATCACATTTCAGTCATTTCTTTGTGTTCTTCCTCATTATTTTGTTTATTGGCACTTTAAATGTTTTCTGTTTCAGTTGAATCTCTTCCAGTCTCTCTGATCATCAATCCCAGCAGAACTCAACACTTTACTAATGACTCTCTCTCACTGAGCTGTGAGGACCAGAGTAAGTCTACTGGATGGACAGTGAGACGATACACACACAGTGAGAGAGTGTTAGATTGTTCACACTGGGGATCAGTTACAGGATCTACATGTAACATCAGCTTCCTCTCCACATCCTACACTGGAGTTTACTGGTGTGTGTCTGAATCTGGAGAAAACAGTAATCCTGTCAACATCACAGTGCATGGTGAGACTTCATGTACTGTGTTTAATGTTAAAGGAAAAGGGAAATGAAAACATGTATGTTAGTAGTAGACACCAGTTTTACTAGTACAAGTAAATGAGTATAAATTCAAATCAGTATTCAATATTCATATATATCTGTACTAATGTATTGTAGCGATTTTGGCTCGCGAAGCAAGGTAAATATTTATAAGCTACTATAACGTGTTATAGTGACTTCCTACTATAACGTGTTATAAGTTGAAATTAACGGTACTGGAATTAACGCTACGCTTATTTGGTCTGTTCGTCCGCCGAACAGGCCGTGTAACCTTTATTAATTCTATGAAGGCGGTATCTTCCCGGCCAAGAAAGATTCGCTCTCCTTTTACTATATACCGTAATTTAAATTAAATTAACTTAATAGAGCATGTAGTTCAGACCAGATATTGCAGGTACCTTAATTTGTGAGCGATACTCAGAGACAAATCACCTGTGGCTCAAAATTATGACATTTAATGAATGAGACAAACACAACATAAAACTAACTACACAACAAACAAAAGAAATAGGGAAAATGAAAATGAAAATAAAATAAAACAAAAGAAATTAAAATTGGGGAAAGGGAGGAAGAGACTGGAAAGAAGAAACTAGAGAAAGGAAGGAAAGGAATGGCAAGCTTAGACTCAAAAATTAATCACACCCTAACTGGGAAATCGTCACAGAAACTTAAATTCACCTTAAGATTCAATGAAAGATTCCTACTTAAAATTACGCATCTAAATTGGTTGGTAAAGGAAACGGTTACTTGCATTGGCTTACTGCACAAGAGTCCGGATGCAACAGAGAAATCTCTGAAAAGTCAGTTAGGGTGGGGTCAGACGTTCTTCCAAGTTCTACTGAAGATCAGAGCAGTTGTCGTTCTTGGAAGTGAAGCTTGCTGGAACTTCTTTGAAGGAAGATGGAGTCGTCTTGAAGCTGTTCCGGAAGTCTGACCACGGATTAGTGGTGTTTGTGACAATTTAAAGGTCGCGAACTCCACCCATCTTTGGGAAGATGACCAATACATCGGTCAGGATTTTGGAGGGAAAAACTCCCTTTGTTTCAGGTGTCTGTGGGCGTGGTTTAGCTATCAAACTTTTAGATGACTTTAAAGTTTGATCCAGGGTGTATTAAGACGGTATGGTGCCTTTCGTGCTCAAATAAAATACACCAGTGCTTGAAAAATGAGTAACCGATAATTTTGTGGTCATTTGGATACTAAACATGAAGGGTAATGACGGTATGAAGGCAGCGGTACATTACATACATAGATCATTAATCAAAGGGTAACTGAGGTTAATACGATATTGTGTTCTTATAAAGGCAAAGAAACAAAAATGAAACATAAAACAAGATGCACTTTCATTAGGGAAGTAAAAAGAAAATGATAGCTTCGTATACATTCTGACATCAGACCTTAAAGGGGCATACGGCATTAGAACAGGTATACATTAACATGCCATGATCAGTAAGATATGATGATAGAGTATAACAGATTTTAAAATACAATGTTGTTTTCTGACACATGAATAAAATACACCCTTGTCAGGAAATTAAGGAGCAAATAATTTTAAGTCAGGCAAGCCTTAAAAGAAGAAACACATTACAAAAAGGGTTATAAGAATGAGAACCTTAGAGTACCTTATCTTGGGTTTTATTAGTAAAAGGAATGTCTCATTGTGTTGTGTGTGTGTGTGTGTGTGTGTGTGTGTGTGTGTGTGTGTGTGTGTGTGTGTGTGTGTGTGTGTGTGTGTGTGTGTGTAAAACTGGGTTGCTCATCGGTTAATTGAGGCGTAGATGTTGAAATTTAGGGTGCCTGGGACATGAAATCTAAAATGACCGGTACAAGATGCTACAGTATCTATAATTCAGTTGCATGTTTTCTCATGAGCTAGTGTAGGAAGATTTGTGCAGACTTGAATAAAACACCTCCAGACTCCATGCTTTTAGAGGGTTTGAAGTTATATACAGATAAATTAGAGAACTTTTATTTATGATCTACAGACACATCATAGTGTGTGGATTTCCTTGTTAGTGATTTTCTGTGTTCTAGATGGTGATGTCTCAAAGCCAGATGAAGGTTTCTACCACTGTGAACACCCAGAGAGAGGAGAGTCACTGAAAAGCTGGGTCTCAGTCAGACGTGAGAAATTATTAAAATATTCATTAATATACCACTTAATGTGTTAAATTCAGTAGCTTTCACAATGTACTCTATAGTGTCTATACGTGCACACGGTATAAAATTAATTTATTTGTACTGCAGATTGACCTAAAACATCTAAACAGTTCAGCATGAAATAAACATGATTATAATTATTATTTTATTCAGCTTCAGTTCCTTCAGGTGTAGAAGCTCCATTCTCAGTGCTCATGCTGATCTGTAGTGTGGTGACGGCCTCTCCGTATCTGCTGGTGACCATCATTCTGCTGCTCATATGTTACAGAGCTCGAGGTAAGAACTCTTTCAGTATATCTCTATTAATAAGTGCAAGAATAATCTTTTGACTCACTTCTTATTTTAAAGATTAAATAAGATTTTTTAAATGAAAATTAATAAAATAACCACTTGTTCTAAAATTTGAATTAAAAATATGTTTTTAGGATGAAATCAAATGCAGTTTGGTTTCCAAACATCTGGAAAAAATGAAATGAAAGAATTTTTTTTTTTTTTTCATTTCTTTGACAGATCACACTGATGAAGACAGAATTGAGAATGCAGTCATAGAGGCTTGAGCAAAATTCATCTATAAAAATAAGATACATTTACTATAATATATATTATTCCAGAATTTCTTTTTCTTTATGGTTTTGTGTGGATTTTAAAACAATACTGATTTGTCATTTAAATGTCCTGCTGTTATTTGCTCATCATATTATAGACACCCTCATTGTTGTTAATGGCTTTGTTTAGTTAATGTCTGCAACCTCCTGATGAGGTGAAAATTACTGTGTTCAGTAATTTTTTACAGCCAGCTTTTTTATGCAATATAAAAATGTTATCTGAAATATGGTGCTAATATTGTGTTTTGTGTCTTCACAGTATTAGTTCTACCACTGCTGCATTTGTACTGCTGTTTTATTCTATTTGTTTGTGAGATTTCCTCTATATGAAATTTTCGATCAATAAAATAAATAATTATTATCAATTCACCGCTGCGATATTGCTGTCTTTTCATTGTCACTCTTGTCCCCTGCTAGAACATTAGAATTTATCACATGGGATTAATAAGATGTTTCTTTAAAGCATATAACTTGATCCTAAAACTATTATTCGGTGTAGAGGATCTCTTTGCAGTAAAGTTCAGTAGTAAATGGAGAATTAATACATGTGAAATAAACTTTTCTTGAGTTGTCCCAAGCTTGATTCCCATCTCTTCTTTCCAACCCACTCTGGTACCAAACCCAGGGAATTGATGATGTTACTCTCCAATGGAGTTTCTGCCACTTTATTACACCAGGCCTTACTTGAGTGCTTCCATCTCTCTCTCTCTCTCTCTCTCTCTCTCTCTCTCTCTCTCTCTCTCTCTCTCTCTCTCTCTCTCTCTCTCTCTCTCTCTCTCTCTCTCTCCCCTCCCTGCACCAGGAAAATGGACCAATTCCACCTAAAGAATTGCCCCCTCAAACATGTTCTCACCTTTCCTTTTTTTTTAAGATATTTTTAGAGAATTTTATAAAGCCTTCTCTACTTTCTGAGGAGGCTGAGGTCCTTCAATATCTGCTAGACGATACTGAAAATGTTCTATGAGTCTGTGGGAGCCAGTACAATCTCTTTTGCTGAGGACTGAAGGTAGCTGATGCCAACAGGGAATGGAGCTGAACTGTCTGACTTTAGTGTCAGAAAGAAGGATGTTATCTAAGCTACTGACCATCTCAAAGAACATCTTCCAATTGATCCATGATGTCCTGGATAGATACAGGAGTATGTTCAGCCGCAGACTCATCCAACCAAGGTGCTCCGCAGAGCAACACAGGAAATCCTTCCTACCTGTGTCCATTGGACTGTATAACTCCTCCGTGCAACCACACATCTCACTGTGTATTAATACACATTTACTGCTATATTTATTTAAATCCTAGCTTTATTTATCATCTTTTTGTATGTTATATTGTGTATATAAGTCTCTAGTTTTGTATTCTTATTTTGGTGACTTGGAGCTGTGGTAACAAATCTATTATAGTATTTTGATTCTGATTCTGAAAGACATTATACATAGTGAAATTTAAGAAGATGATGCACCATACTCACTGTTAAATGTATCAAATCATTCCAGACTCTTGGTTCTCCTAAGTTTCAAAATATCTTGATGTGGTTTTGTTTCTTCTTCTCCAGCACCTGGGGAACAATTATAGAGCCAGGAGAAATGAGTGGTAATGATTTGAACCTGTACTGGATTACTTTTTTTGATGTAGTGAGCAGGAAAGGTGATAAAGTTGAGAAAGAATAGAAATAGTAAAATTAAAGACATTGATATACCACACTCACTGGTAAATGCAATAAATCGTTCCAGGCTCTTAGCTCTTCTCCTTTTTCTCATTATGTCATAATGTCTTGTGTCCATCTCCAGTATCTGAGGTACAAATATATTGTTTGTTATACATATTCGTAATGAAAGAAAGAAGCTGAGTAAGTATTGTACCAGAGGATTTACAATGCCAGAGGTGGTCTTTAATTAAACTAAGCCTATTTTATCCCTTCATTTAAAAATAATACCCTGACTTCTCTCAGATTTTCTTCTCCCCCTGCCTTCCACTCTTTTCATATCCAATGTTGTCATCACTTGTCTGCATTTACTACACATAAACCCCAGGCCCTCTTTGAGCTCCACATGGAGCTTTAGGAGTGCTTCGATCTCTGTCTGTCTATCTCTATCCTCTTCCTCCCCGTCCTTCTCTTATCCCTGCACCACAAAAATGGACCATTTCCCCCTGAAAAATTATATAGAGCTCTACATAGAAACAACCACAGGGATCAAATAATGCATCCATCCCTACCATCTACACAAGCATAAAAATTAAGTTGTTGGGATGAGCTAAAGTCCAGGCACAATATGGGAATAATTGAAGAGTGTCACAGTCACTGGTCTAGCCTGATGAAGGATGCGAAGATCAGTCATAACCTGGCACTACAGTTGTTTAACTTAGAGGTGGTCCACAGCCTGGGGGTGCAGATGGCTGTTGCGGATTTCCTCTCTCAGCAAGTGGTGGGAAGTCAGTGCCAGGCCAGACAGTTCCCCGGCCAGAGTCGGGTGGTACGTAGGGTATGTGGAAACAGTTTTGTTGCAGTGAGCAGGAGAGTAGATAAAGTATAGAGAGTCAAGATAGAGTCCGAGAGACTGCCCCACTTGGGACTTTAGAACGCCATTACCCACCCAGTAAACCAGGCCTACACTCACCAGGACAGGGTGGCAGGGCCAAATCAAATAAAATTTCAAATCAAATCAAATTTTATTTGTCACATACACATACATACAGAGTACGACATGCAGTGAAATGCTTGGTTTGTTATTCAAACATAAAAGGAATGCAATAAAAAATTATGGGATAAAAAATAAAACCAAAAGTAGATAGATAAACAAAGTATAACCTACATAAAAACTATATAAAATGAAACCATGAAAATATATGTGAAAGATAATGTATATACGTAAATACAGATGGTTTTAATGATTGTCCTTAAAGTATTCATGTGCAGTAAAGTGTCTATAAATTAGCGGTGTGCTGTGCAAGTCCAGAGTTAAAGTGTCATAGTGCAGAAAGGTGTGCAGAAAAACAGTGAAGATGGAGGGAGAGGTCCAGTACTAGTTCCTGGGTGTTTCCTGGTTTAAACTCCGAATGGCCTGCGGAAAGAAGCTTCTCCTCATTCTCTGTGTTTGCTTTCAAAGAGCGTTAGCGTTTCCCTGAACGCAACAAAGAAAAGAGTCCATTGTTGGGATGGTTGAGGTCTTGGTCTTGCTGACATTCAGGAGAAGATTGTTTTCCTAGCACCATCTCTCCAGGTTTTTAGTTGTTGTTGGAGATCAGACCCACCACATCAATCGTCAGACTTGTGTGTGTGCTATTGCATGACTTTTTATTTCAGTTGCACAAATGAGCAAGTAAAGAATAAAAAATAGACAGTGAGAAATTAATGTACATTTAGATATTTTGACTATTTTCAACAATTACTCAGTGTGTTAATGTTTTAATAAAGTGAAGCATTAAAGGTTTTACAATGTCATATGAATGAAATTATATGGTACAAATATGTTAAACAATATATTGAGTGTGAATGTGTTCACTTATTTAAAATGTTGTTGTTGTAACAGTTTTTACATGATTGTCCAATATGACATGTCTCCTGAGGTCATTAACTGAGACTCCAGGTCACTTGTGTTAATTCAAGTATATTTTATTGTCACTTGAACCACATACAGCTGGTACAGTACACAGTAAAATGAAACAAGGTTCCTCCAGGACCATGGTGCTACATAAAACACACAACTATACAGTAGGAGACAATCTTCTTCTTCTTCTTCTACCGCTTATCCGGGGCCGGGTCGCTGAACAAATGTGCTCATTGTGGACATCTTCCTGTAGTCCTATAACATCAACCACAGACTCATTTTATACATTTATAATGCATCTGGACCAAATAAACATTTTCACACTGCATTCAGTTTAATTCACTGATTAGGGTACATGGTCCACTTACTGAAGTCTGGACAGTGCGTTTTGAAGGAAAAAAGTTTTTTTCAAAAAGGTGATACGTGATTCCCATAACTTCAAGAATGTTGACATGAACTTGCACTGAAACACCAGAGGGCTCTTAGCCATCAGCTAGACTGTAGTTAATATTTCAAGCTGGACTTGAAAATGGCTAAGGTTACACCAGTGTTAGTTACCACGTTCCCAGAAAACAATCATTCCGGTGATTGAATCGGTGCCACTCTCTTCAGGTGAAATGGAGACATCAAGTGTTGAGTGATGCTCCAAGTACTGCAGACACAGTATTGACCTCGGAATTTCCCCAGGAAAAGAGAATGCCATGGCTTGATATCTTTTTGACTCCAAAATTCTCTGTCGATGTTGAATTTATGCTGCATCAAGCAAATTTAATCTACTTGAAAGATACTTGACAAAGGAATTGAAACATGACATTCTTCAGAAACTTGCAGAGACCATATATTCCTGCTAAGCATACCCAACTACTGAGGATCTACGAGCTGTTGCAAAGGCTCTGGTCAATACTCACCCCTGCCTTCAAGGACCAGGATCCCCTTCTGGATACTGTGGATGGACAGACAGTTTGAAAGACAAAGTGGGAAATTACTAATCCAAAATGAGGAGCCTTGGACACACACACGTCATGGTTAATGCTGGGAAGAGAGGAATATACTCTACGAGCAGTGATCCACCTAACAAGAACATTAAGAAGCCAAGGAAAGGGGAGGTCAACTACTTACCTGACCTCTCAGGTGGGCAGGATGCTTCCAGTCTTGAAATGCTCAGACAGCAGTTGGTGGATGAAATGAAGAGAAAAAACCCTGATGCCGTCTTTATTAATCAGAAGATGGACATGATTCTGTCTTTGAGGAGAAAGGATGTTGTGAGCAACAAGCCTCCTGTAAGCCAAATACTTCAACGTTGGCCAGCACTTTTTAGAGAAAGTCAGGTAAAGGGAAATGTTTGCAACATTTGTACTGAAATGAGTATTGATAAACATGATGGTCAGATATTAATTTGACATTTGTTCATTTTTGACAGTTCTCATAACAAATTCTTGTTTCCTTTACTATTTCAGGTGTATCAAGAATTCAGCCAGGTGGTTGGGAAGAACCTTAAGCAAGAATTTTATGGGTCTCTTGATCGTCACTGTCCACAACTGATTCAGATCTTCAGGTCAAAGAGAGGTCTCGCCGGGGAGATTTTGAGCGATCTTCTGCAACATGCCAAGGTTTGTACGTTTAAGTTGATGCCATTGTTTGCTTAATTTTAAAAATAATCTAATATGATTATTTTTAAAAGGGTTAGTTTACCCAAAAATGAAAATTCTGTCATTAATTACTCACCCTCATGCCGTTCCACACCTGTAAGACCTTCATTCATCTTCAGATCACAAATTAGGTTAGCAATTTAACCTCAACTTTCAAGGTCCAGAAAGATACTAATGAAATCATTAAAATAGTCCTATCAACTATAGTAGTTCATTCTTAAAGGATTAGTTCACTTCTGAATGAAATTTTCCTGATACTTTACTCACCCCATGTCATCCAAGATATTCACGTCTTTCTTTCTTCAGTCTAAAAGAAGTTAAGGTTTTTGATGAAAACATTCTAGGATCTTTTTTTCTCCTTATATTGGATTCCAATTGGCCCCAAAATTATTTTCAGTGCAGCTTCAAAGGGCTGTAAACGATACCAGATGAGGAATAAGGGTCTTGTCTAGAGAAACGATTGGTCATTTTCGTTATTAAAAAAAAAAACAACTGTGTATACTTTATAAACACAAATGATCGCCTTTCAAGTCTTCCGTCTTCCGTATTCTTCAAAAAGCTTTGCTGTATGTCCTACACGAAAAAAACGGAACTGGCGCTGCGTTCGTTCCGTAAGTTGAATAGGGAAGGCAGACGACTCGCCACCTCTCCCATGCATCCATCGTATAGCCAGCTGCGAACGTTCCGGCAGGGCAGTCAGGTTCACCCGAATCGAAGCTTCTCGCCGAGAAGATGGTGTCAATTGCGTTGAGAGACCAGTTTATCAAATCCATATTAGATTTTTAGATTGGAGACCAGTGTGGAGAGAGTCTCTCAAAGTATAAGACAATAGACGAGACGAGAGGAGCAAAGTAAGGAGGAGGAGAGGGAGAAAAAATGTGACCGCCTTCGTTGAGAGCCAGAAAAGAAGATTTACATTTTTACAAAAGTATGGATGATGTTGAATTGATGTTGGATGATAGTGTGATTTGAATCGTGTTATATTCTATAGCATTGTTGATTTTTATAGTGTTGGTTTTTGTTGTTCTCTCAGCTGATTAATCAGGAGTAGTTTCAGTCTCCCTTAAGGTGTGAATTGGGGGCAGGGCTTACCTATTTAAATTGAAGGTGAACCAGCCTACTCTTCAGTGTGCTTTAACTCTCTACATTTGATTATATTGTCTTCTGGTAAAGTAGGTTCCTGTCTTTTGTATACTATCTGCTTAACTCACTTTGTTCTAGAGTAGTGTGATTTGAATCGTGTTATATTCTATAGCATTGTTGATTTTTATAGTGTTGGTTTTTGTTGTTCTCTCAGCTGATTAATCAGGAGTAGTTTCAGTCTCCCTTAAGGTGTGAATTGGGGGCAGGGCTTACCTATTTAAATTGAAGGTTCTCTGCTCAGTATCTCTCTCTCTAACATTAGTGTCTAGTACTGTCTTGATATATTCTACCATACCTCAATTCTCACTCTTGTTTGACTACAAATATGTGCCTTAAACCCATCTCTGTACTCAAGGCCTACTCTCGCAGACGCTCTCATCCACAAAGCAGAGGTCACAATCCCAATAACCTCATCTACCCTCCTCTGTTGTGTAAGTCTCAAACAGTAGTGGTAGGTGGGCTCTGGAATTGTCAGTCTGCGGTAAAGAAAGCTGATTTTATCTCTGCTTTAACTTCCCATTACTCCTTTTGATTTTCTTGCTCTAACAGAAACCTGGATATCCCCACAGAACACTGCTACACCAGCTGCTTTATCCTCCGCCTATGCTTTCTCTCACTCACCACGAGAAACGGGCAGGGGTGGGGGTACAGGTTTATTGTTGTCAAAGAAATGCTGCTTTAAACCTCTACTCTTCTCTAATTTAACCATCTCTTCTTTTGAATTTCATGCCATTTCAGTTACCTCTCCTATCAACCTTGTTATCATTGTTGTCTACCGCCCTCCTGGTCCCCTAGGAAACTTCCTGGAAGAAATGGACTCACTGCTTAGTGCTTTCCCTTCTGATAGCTCCCCCCTGACAGTGCTTGGTGACTTCAACCTCCCCTCTGACAAGCTACATTCTTCTTCCCTCCTGTCTCTTCTCGACTCTTTCTCCCTCACACTCAACAGCTACATCCCCACACACAAAGGAGGCAATGTCCTGGACCTGGTTTTCACCCGTCCTTCTCCAGCTACAGATGTGACTGCTACCCCACTCCACGTCTCTGATCATCACCTGGTATCCTTCACCATCACTCTACCTATCTTACCTAAAACTACCTCTCACCCCCTTGCTCTTACTCGCCGCAACCTTCACTCTGTCTCTCCTTCATCTGTAGCTTCTGGCACTCTTTCTTCCCTTCCTGATGCTGTCTTTTTCCTCGCTACCCTTAGACTCAGCCACAGATACTTTCCTCTCATCTCTTTCCTCAACTATGGACTCCCTCTGCCCTATGTTCACTAAACCCAAGAAAACTTCTTCTTCTGCTCCTTGGCTTTCAGATGTGCTGCGCAACAATCGAAGAGAGCTAAGATCATCAGAGAGAAAGTGGAAGAAATCACAACTTGATGCAGATCTTGATTTTTACAGAACACTTCTTGTCAAGTTCTGCTCAGATGTGACTTCTGCCAAGACTTCCTTCTACAAGGAAAAGCTTGAAGCTTCCTCACATGACCCTCGGAAATTCCACAACATCATCTCTTCTCTGCTCAACCCCCCGGCTCCACCTTCTTCATCCTCCCTGACTGCAGAAGACTTTGCTTCTTTCTACCAGGAGAAGATTGAGGAAATCTGCCGGACCTTCACTTCAGCCCCGACTGCACTTACATCTCAGAGTATGGATTCCCCTACACCTTCGTTGTCACATTTTTCAACTGTGGCAGCAGAAGAGATTTTACAACTCATCCAGTCCTGCAATCCTACCACCTGCCCACTGGATCCACTCCCTACCACTATGCTCCAGACCATCTCACAAGACCTCTTGCCCTTCATTTCCACTATCGTCAATAGATCCATAGCATCTGGTCAGGTACCAACTACTTTCAAGAGAGCAAGGGTTATTCCCATCCTAAAGAAACCTGCTCTGGATCCATCAGACATCAGTAACTACAGACCGGTATCACTTCTCTCATTTCTTTCAAAAATTCTTGAACGCATTGTCTATAATCAACTGTCTGTCTATCTCTCACAGAACAACCTCCAAGATCCCAAACAGTCTGGCTTTAAAGCAGCTCACTCTACAGAGACAGCCCTTTTGGATGTCTCTGAGAAGCTACATACTGCTAGATCAGCCAAACTATCATCTGTCCTTATCCTCCTTGACCTTTCAGCAGCGTTTGATACGGTCAACCACAAGACTCTCTTATCCTCCCTCAAGAGTCTTGGGATTTGCGGATCAGCTTGGGAATGGCTTGCCTCCTACCTGGAAGGACGCTCATATCAAGTAACATGGAGGGGAGTGACATCTGCTCCACGCAGACTCTCCACTGGCGTCCCACAGGGCTCAGTACTTGGTCCTCTTCTTTTCTCCTTGTATACTCACTCTCTTGGTGAAGTTATTTCATCACATGGGTTCTCTTACCACTGCTATGCTGATGATACACAACTTATCTTCTCTTTCCCACCCTCAGATGCCACAGCTTCTGACCGGATCTCAGCATGTCTGGCAGAAATTTCATCATGGATGACTGCTCATCAGTTAAAGCTCAATCCTAGCAAAACTGAACTGCTGTTCATCCCAGGTGATTCATCCCCAGGTCACGATCTTGCTATATCCTTGCACAACGATCTGATCTCCCCTTCAGCCACAGCTCGCAACCTTGGGGTAACCATGGACAATCAACTGTCCTTTTCCTCTCATGTTGCAAATGTGACTCGCTCATGTCGGTTTCTTCTCTACAACATTAGAAGGATTCGGCCATTTTTGTCCACACAGACTGCCCAGGTACTTGTTCAGTCTCTTGTCATTTCTAGACTGGATTACTGCAATGCACTGCTGGCAGGTCTACCTATGAACGCAATCCGTCCTCTGCAAATGATCCAAAATGCAGCTGCCCGGCTTGTTTTCAACCTGCCAAAGTTCTCGCATACCACCCTGCTGCTGCGATCCCTCCACTGGCTTCCGGTAGCTGCACGCATCCGGTTCAAAACACTGATGCTGGCCTACAAAGCCAAAAATGGACCCGCTCCCTCTTACCTCAAAGCCCTCATCATTCCTCGCACTGCACCCCGTAACCTCCGATCTACCAGCACTGCTCGACTGGTTCCACCATCTCTCAGGGTAAGAGGCAAGTATACTACAAGACTCTTCTCTGTACTGGCACCAAGGTGGTGGAATGAACTTCCCATAGAGGTCCGGACAGCCGAGTCACTGGCTATTTTCAAGCGGCGGTTGAAGACCTACTTATTCAGGAAGCACTTCAACTAGCACTTCTTTCCTTATCCTTTGCATTTAAAAAAAAAAAAAAACCTTTGACACTTTTTCATTGTAACTTTGAACAAATGTTTTAAACTCATGGTATCTTAAGTATGTAACCTAGTGAACCAGCATTAATGTATTCAGTGTTAGAGATTTAAGCACTTATGTACGTCGCTCTGGATAAGGGCGTCTGCCAAATGCTGTAAATGTAAATGTTGATGTGTTTAAATGTGTGTTGTGTTAGGAGAATGCTCTGTGGAGGAAGGAGAACTGAACTTTGCACCAGAGTTCAACTAATCACCCATGTTTTACTCAATGTAGAAAGCATCTTAACATCTTTATTTTATTTATTTATTTATGTTACCATAAGTTTTATATGTCACTTGTGTGAATAAAGTGTTGAAAAAAGGGGAAAAAGTCTCTCTCTCACACACACACACGTCTCTTCTGATGGTCATCTTCTGGTCATGTTTCCTGTATACAGAAAGCGTATTGGCATTAACTAGAAATTCAGATAAAATGCTTTATAACCTATATTTCTACTTTTGTTACTTTTATGGTCTGTAAGAGAAACATCTCTATACATCATTTTCACTATAATACACATTGATACCAAAGTAATACATAACATTAAAAATCTCGTTAATGATGATTTGTGAATCTGTGTAAAAATAAGAACAATAATTGTGCAGAAACAAACAATTCTCATTAGACCTGTACACACAGAGCAGTGACCGTGTTAGAGGCCTCAGAGCAGAGAGCAGGACGCGGATGTGGTTTATTTTCTAGTTTCATGTTGTGGTCCAAATACAGGTGTGAAAAAAGAGGAGGAGGTGTGAAAACTGAGGGAATGGAATAAATTATATTTTTAGGGTGTTCATAGAGATAAAACCCCTGACCATACCCACACTAGCCACTTTATTAGGAACACTACACTTTTATGATTTATAAGAATATTATATTATTACTGTACTAAATTGTGATTCGGTATAAAATATCACAGTTAATAAATTAGTCTGAGTAGCACATGCATGAATGCAACATTTGAACAAATCTGCAGTATTGCAGTAAAAGTTTGTTATAGTTATGATGATGATAACATTGTCTTGTGATTTTTTTGGAGGTAGTTGCATGGTTGCCTGTCATAGCATAGCATTTTATTTTCCAGATCAATTTAAAATGGCTTTATTGGCATTAACATGATATTTATCCAAATATTTTGACAAATAGAACAGCACTGTGAACATTATGCTGTGACATGCAACCACACCACAACTGACACTTTTGAACTGAATTGACTGTTCATATGTCATATGCACCTGTCATATACATAGCCAGAACCTGCAAAAACTCAAAAATAAAAACCCTCCTTTTTAGACGTATCAATAATGACCTGCATACCTACTTACAAGAGGGGTCGTAGTCAGACATCCAGATACTGAATCTGATTTACACATCATGCAGACTCTGTTCTCAGCTTAAACCAAATGGTTTATCATCTGAGTGTAAATGAGTCTGTATTGTTGGAATCTGTACCTGATGGTTGTCTTCTGGTGGTGTTTCCTGTATACACAAATGTTTAAAAAAAATTTTAAGTAAATGCCTCAGAACCTACATTTCTTTTTTGCTACTATTATGGTCTGTGCAGAGGAACATGTTCACTCTAATACACTTTAGTACCAAAGTAATGCATAGCACATTTAATAAAAATAAATACAAATCATTGTTTTATAATTATCAATAATTATTATAATGTAAAAATTAAGAGTAATTGTGCAGAAACACTTCTCATTAGTCCTGTACACACACAGAGCAGTGACACTGTTAGAAGCCTGGTAGGTCATAGTTTGTTGGTGCAAATTTAGATGTGAAGAAGCGGATGTGTGAAAAAAAGGTGTGTGTGTGTGTGTGGGGGGGGGGGGGGGTGAAAAGGGACGTGTAAAATCAATAACTTATAATGTGGGTAAATTTAACTAACATCACTGATTTATTTTAAACTAAAAGGTGTCCAAACTGATAAAGAGAAAATATAACCTACAGTAACATTTCTGTTATTATTATGGTCTGTACTGTGAAGCATCTCAGTGCAATAAGTTTATTCTAATACACACTGTCACCAAACTATTGTCTAGTATCATTTACTTACTTGCGTTAAATCTATCATAGAATTCTACAGAAATAAACACTTCTCATTAACCTTGTACACTGACACACACAGGGAAAAGACAGTTTTAGACAACTGAGAACAGACACGTGAGCAGTTGTGGTTTATCTTCTTTCATTTTTTATTTCAGTGTTGTGAGTTCAGCAGTAAAGAAAGGGAGAAGGTGTGAAGAAGTGGAGGAGGTGTGAAGCTGAAAATACTTTCATGTTGCATGCATTCAAGTTGTCGGTGTTAAATTCCAACCCAGTCTCACGGCAGTTCGTGGGTTCGTGGGCTTCCTATTGAAATACATTAGATTGAAAGAAGGGAAATACGTGTCCACGAACACGAATCATTGGATTACAGTTCGTGACTATGTCGAACTGCCGTGAGACTGGGATATAATAAAAGGAGAATAAAATAAAACGGATGGTCATGACATCGTATTGTTGAATTATCAAGCACACTTTCGTGTTTATGTGTTGAAAGAAAGATGAGGATGTCATTAAAAGAGAATTGGCGGTGGGTCAACAGGTAGTTTTAGCTGACGTCTTCAACACAGTAAAAGTAGACCATAGCACAAAGCAACAAAAACAAGGATAAAATCTCCTGGTTGAATGTTGAGTAATGTAGTGCTTAAAGTTTAAAAATGAATAACAAATGAGCAAAAACAATGCTTCCGAGTGGCAGAAAAAAAAAAACGTGGTGCAGACACGAAAGATGCTTCCTATTGAAATACATTAGATCGAAAGTCCGTGCTGAGTGACACGAAAAAAAGGAAAATTCGTCTCCACGAACACGAATCAAACAGATTACATTTCGTGACCTCTCTCTCTTTGAGACAATGTCAGTTATAAAAAGCGCTATACAAATAAATTTTAATTGAATTGAATAGAATAGAATACCATCACAGAAAAGGTGTAAGATACAAGCCTTTATTTCAAGAAGTTTTAAAAAGTAAACAAATAATGAACATATTTTTAGTGGTGCAGGGATACAAATAGACCCAATGCAGGACAGCTAAAATATAAACAGGTTTATTAACTAAAAGAAAAAACACAAAACAGGGACAAGGACAAAACCAGACATGACACAAGATGGCTAAATACACATGACAATTAACACATAAGGAACAGGTGTGCAGAGGCAGGGAGGAATGGACAAGGGCGGGACAGACACATGACAGAAAACATAAACAAAGCACATGGCCAAGGTACGGGCTGGATCCTGACAGTACCCCCCTTGAAGCGCGGCACCAATACTGTGTCAATGACCATGTTCAAGGGGACCACGATCCCGGCGAGATCCAGGAGGGGGGAGCGAGGCACATGGCAAGGCAGGAGGGGGAAGCGACTCACATGGTGAGACAGGTGGGGAAGCGTGGCACACTGTGAGGCAGGTGGGGAAAGTGAGTCACACGGCGAGGCAGCAGGGGGAAGCATGGCACACGGTGAGGCAGGTGGGGGAAGCGAGTCACATGGTGAGACAGGTGGGGAAGCGTGGCACACGGAGAGGCAGGTGGGGGAAGCGAGTCACACGGCAAGGCAGCAGGGGAAAGCGAGGCACACGGAGAGGCAGGTGGGCCCAATCGTCATCCACAACTGAGCAGAAGGGCAGAGCAACATCCACAGCCCAGCAGAAGGGTTGACCCACATCTCGAAAACCAGAGTAGGAGGGAGGGCAGGAAAGATCCTCTGCCACGGAGGAAAAAATAAACAAAATTATACACGGGGCAAAATGCCCGCTGTAAGTGATATGTGATGTGGGGATAATAACTGACCCAAATGCAGGATAGCATAAAAATAAACAGGTTTATTAAATAAAACACACAAGGATACGACAAAACACAAAACAAATAACAAGGATTCCGCGTTGCCTATGGCTAAATACATGGCCAAAAGTCCAGGCTGGGTCCAGACAGTATAAAGGATAAAATAATCCCTAAATTAAATGTCAGATGTAAAAAATATTTCTTCTTCGTGGTCCTGACTTTAGGTGGACATGATTACAACAAAAGATGAGAGAAATGGGGAGTGGAGCAACTTCTAAATGAAAAAAAAAAACCCATAATTTCTTATTCCACAAAAAGTGTACAGACCTTTATTGAAATCAAACATTTCACACAAATAAGCCAAGAAACAATTAAAAAGTGAAGACATAAAAATAAACCACTGCTTCAAATTCATCAAAATTAAACCTGCACCAATGTGCCTACTCTTTCCAGAAAAAGTCATGGATAAAAAGGACTAAAATTACTAAAATCACTAGATTTCCTAAATAAGATTTAATCTTGTGTGTTCTGTGTTTCTAAAATGTGCTGTTTTTATTAATAGACTGAAAATTCTCCATATTTACGTCATGTTCTGTTTCTGTTCCCTTTTTAGTGCTGATTTCACTCATACCAGTGGTCCAGGCTCAAAGTGAGTTATATATAGTTTATCTTTATATTGTCTCTTTATTTAAATTGTTTTTGTGCTAAGAAGGTTGTGTATAATTTGTTAATTTGTTCCCTGTTTATTAATGTAGTTTTTTAGATCTAACCAAAGCAGGCTGCAACATCAGATTTGAATAAATAATTTTACACTCAAAAGGTTTTATGCTGCTTAAATGTCTTAACATTAATTTTACACCCAAATGGATTTTATTCTGCTTAAATGTGTTAACATAATACATTTAAAACAGCACAATTTTAGTGACAGCAGCACAAGAGAACAACTGATATTTCTATATTTTAATATTCATGATGTTGTGGCACAAATGAGTTATTGTTTAATTAACCTCTTCAGGACTTCGCCCACTTTTTGCAGGTTTTTCGCCTACATGACCTACCCAACAAAAAGTGGTACAGCTCCCACATACTTTGACACACAGGGGTGAGCCTGGTCTCATTGGAAAGAAGAGATTCTAGTTTCAGAAACTAGTTTCAGATTTCTAGGCCTTACTGGCACAAAGTTACAGGGGATAGAATGGAAGGTTTTCATTTCCGCCCGAGTTGTTTACCTGATACACTGATTAATCGTATTTTTCTGGAACATATTAGGGACCAAATAACAACTGAGGGTCATAGCCACATGTCTTGGCTTTCACCAAAAAAAATTCAAGTCAAAAGACACAAAATTGGCTTCAATAAAAATATTTTTCTACGGACATGTCAGTCCGGTCATGTGTTTCTTGTTTACTTGTTTACTGTATAACTTTGAATTAAAAGACTGCATGCTCAGTTTAAAAGGCCTAAAACACACACAGCCTCTCTGTCTACAAGTCTGCTGTGAAAAAAGTCCTGTAACCTGACACCCTGAGCTGTGAGAGTGTGAAAAGGTCAAGGATTGCGCAATAAACCCATTGCGCAAGATTTTCGCGCAGATCCAGGCAGCGAAGACGTGTCATGCTGCATATCGTTGGAATCGTCTCCTTATTGGCTAAAGAGCTGTATAGGTCCCGGCCCATTTCATTGCTATTGGAAGGAGTAATTGTCAGTCAAAGGCGGGTTCCCAAAAATGATGTCATGACATCATTGGCTTCCCAGCCGTCTATCTCTGCAATACAAGCACCGATTGGCTCAAGTGAGGGCTTGTTTGATTCGTTAGGACCTGGGCTATAAATATGACGTAAATTTAGAATTTTTGAATACCCCAATGAGAAGTTAGAGCGGCAAAATAAGATGATGGCGCACTTCTGTTTCCAGTTTTCGGAACACAAACGGAATATTTTTGGATTAAACGCTTGGCTTACAGATTTCAGATTTCAGTTCCTTGGACCTGTGGGGATTTTTGTGGAATATTTGTTTTGGAATATATTACCCCAGTGAAGAAAGGGACGCGTCTAAATGTAAGGGAAAAACTGGTCTAGCGCCACCTAGGTCAGTTTTCTCCAAAAAAATTTTCTAATAGTATGACGGCTATGAATCATATTATGCTTTGTGTGGGCTTAAAAAAATATTGAGAGTATAAACTTTACTAGGTAAATAGGTTTTTTCGTGTTTTTAGAGGATTTGATGCTTTAAAGATGAAATGAGGCTTGTTTCTGGGTCATCCCCTAGTGGTCACTTTGACCCGTAAGAGAATCAAATGTGAATGAAGTCCTCTTTCATAACTGAACTGTTTGAATCCCTGTTTGTACTCATTTGTAATAAAATACAGATATGTTCAGATGGTGGTACAGGATTTGTACAGGATCCATGAAATAACAGTCCAAAACTAGATTTGTAAAGTCCGTCATGACAAACTTTGATGTTGTCTTGAGGAAGCAAGTATTTCCAAAGGCCGGTATGCCAATACATTTGTATGTGAGTGGATACAAGCATGTGAAGTCATCCGAATGCCAATGATGCAGTTCATATACATGTCCATTTTGTGGAAATTTTTTATTGTGGATGAAGGGCTGCATGTGAAGTCACATGACCTCATCGGAAAACCCGTGAGGAAGTTCTCCTCATTGCTGAATGTTTTGATATGTCACATGTCAATGTCAAAAAGTTTTTTGATTTTGCATATTTTGGGTGTAGGGCTCCGGGAAAAAACGAAAGTCCAGTCGGTACACCAATATAAACCTTTGTCCAGAGTAACACCCGAAAGAAGCTGGCTGAGTTGGGTGTAGATAGGTTGAAAGCTTTCCAAGTTATAAACCTCTAAATTCTATAAAGGGTATCTATGGCAAAAAAAAGGTCACTTTGAGACGAGTATTGGTACTCGTTTTGCTTAGAAAATAAAGCTACGATATGAAACAATTTTAGTGCATGTGGCTCGAAAGCCCTAGGAGGAGTAGCAATTAAAATAAATTTGTCTAAGAAGAATAAACAAAACAGAATGTTGTCTTCTACAAGAACGACATAATCAGTAAATACAGAGTTTCTACACTTCAATCAGATCATGAATCTTGTTACATAGAAAATATACTGAATATCAGTCGTGTAAAAAAACATACAACTGTAACATCTTGTATTAAATGTTAAATATAAATGTTAGTTTTAGACACAAAGCATCTGTTAGACACAGTGAATCTACTGCTTATGTTGTAAAGTGTAAAGCAGCTCTGACACCTTCATCATTTCACACCAACAGTAAAACCCAAACCGACTGTGAGAGTGAATCCTCAGAGCTCCGTCTACACTGGAGACACCGTCACTCTGAGCTGTGAGCTGCAGCAGGGGACTGGATGGGAGTTTTACTGGTACAGAAATAATCAGCGGTTACAGAATCTGAACAGTGAGCAAGTGAACACACTTAATGTGACAGTCGATAATGTCGGAGAAACAGAGTACACGTGTCGAGCACGCAGGAGAAACTACAAGTACTACTACTACACAGAGTACAGTGATCCTGTCAAGATTACAGTGAGAGGTATGTCATGATTTTTTCCTCTTTTCATCACAGGTTTGTTAGAAGGCGTAAACATTATTGCTTAATTATTTTGTTCCTCTTGATATTCCAGAATTTTCTGAATAATCTCAAAATCCATATGTTTAAAAGTATTTGTCATTTCTGAAATGACAGTCAGAAATGACACACACACACAAACACACACACACTATAACTATGTTTTCTCACATGTAAAATCTTTGGGACAGAAAAGTTTATATATGGTGGTTCAGTGTTTTTTTTATATTTATTATTATTAAAATATAGATTAAATTAAATCTTGGTGAGAAAACGTCTATAAGTGATCACTGATACAAATATTTGAGACACGTCTGAGGGCAACCCAGCACATATATATTGACCTGTTTCTGTTGTGTTTTTGTTTACGTTGTCATGTGGGTTTTTGTTCTGATTCATGTCTTGTCTCCGCCCCTGTCCTGTCACTGGTTGTTGTTCTAATGTATCTGGATTATTCTCACCTGTTTTCACTTTCACACTTGATTTGTCAGTGTATTTAAACCACTTTGTTTCACCATGTATTTGTCTTGTAACTGTTGTTACCGCTGTGTGTTTAGTCTGCAGATGTCCCGATCTAGTGTTTGTTTTTGCTTCATTTCTGTGTCACAGTTTTATAATTTCTTTAAATAAATGAACTTCTACACTTGTATCTGCCTCCAGCCCTCTAATGTGACAAGAACAGGAACTAACTAGTTTGTCAGACTTTCCACAACAGAAAATGTAACTATAAATGGATGAAAAGTTCAGTGTGTCATTCATTAATAAATTAAATTATAATCATTGTCACATTCTGATTAAAATAATCTGTACTTCATGGTGGAAACAGTAACTCTATAACAGTGTTAGACACGTTGTTTTATTACTTAAACTTTTTTAAAAGAAGAAAAACATTATACACAATATACAGTACAATGTAAGAGATTATATTCAGCTCATTTCAGTCTAAACACAACATATATTAAACAGAATAATAACTTCATCTACACAAATTGTTATAAACTGTTACAGGTTAAACACAAACTTACTGTAATTAAAATAACATGAAATGCTACACAAAACCTGCCCCATGCTGTAATCATGATTATAATTTTTCATTTCAGCTGGAAACTGGTGGAATTTTTATTATTTAGATAAACAACTATTTGTTACAAATAATTTATCATTTGGTTTCAACAATAAAACCCAAACCGACTGTGAGAGTGAATCCTCAGAGCTCCGTCTACACTGGAGACACCGTCACTCTGAGCTGTGACATACAGGATGAAAGTGTCTCTAGCTGGCAGTACAGCTGGTATAAAGATACTTCACACAGTCCTGTCAGTAGTGAACAGGTGTACAGTATCAGTGGTGTTGAAGTGACCCACACAGGTACATACACCTGTAGAGGAACAGAGAGAGGAGGCTCACGCTCCTCACACTCCAGTGATGTTATTACACTGACTGTATCAGGTGAGTGTGTCAGGTGAAAATGTGCATGTAAAGTTTCTTACTTTGTATTAAGTAAAACTAGATAAACATCATCTTGTATTTCCTGTGTAACAGAGAGACCACAGGCAGTACTGAGTGTATCTCCACACAGCTGGCTGACTGAAGGAGACTCAGTGACTCTAAGCTGTGAGGTTACAGACTCCTCTACAGACTGGACATTCAGCTGGTACACAGTTGTTCCCTACAGAGACGGATTAACTGAAATAAAGAATAATCGTGGCTATATTGTGTATGTGGAGCTCCTCTCAGACAGCAGCAGAGGATCTGGAGGCAAATACACTCTCAGTCCTGCTGCTCTTAATCACACAGGAGTTTATATGTGCAGAGGAGAGAGAGGAGAACCAGCCCTTTACACACAGTACAGCAATCTACAGCCACTATGGATCACTGGTGAGGAAAATGATCTGTTGTGTTTAAGTGTAGAAGATAAAAGCAGACAGCCCAAGTTTCTCGGATGTTCTGGGAGTCGCCCACATATTGACAGCGGCTCCCTGATGCCGGCAAATTAGTTAAAATCTCGCGGAATCTAGAGCGAGCGAGCAAGAGTGCGCATGCATGACAGATACTGTGCTCCAAACCATGCAGAGTGTGCACGGCAGAGAGGGAGGGGGAGCGGAGACCTTGCGTGTGTGTGCTAGTGTGCGTGTGTGCTTCATTAGGCGCATGTAAGACAGAGAGCATCCTGATTTAATTAATTAAATTATAATCATTGGCACATGCTGATTAATATGTGAGCGCCGTGCCATCCACGGCACAACACGGAAAATGACCACTAGGGGATCAACTTTGTTGTAGCTTTTAAGCATTAAATCCACTTATTTTTGGTTTCAAAGCTTAGACTCTCAGGATTTTATTAAGCCCGACAGAACCGACCGGGTCAACGGAACCTGCCGAACCGACCAGGTCGATGGAACCTGCCGAACCTGAATAGGTGGGCGGGGTCAACAATTAACATCAGGGAGAGACGGCAGACAGAAACAAGGGGAAAACACAGACAGACACATTACAGCTGTTTATATCACAACCCAAATCCCTCAAACCTCCGAGCTGATTTCTATAAAGATGGATCAGTTCTCCAGAACCAGACTACAGGAGAGATGATCATCCAAACTGTCTCAAAGTCAGATGAAGGTTTCTACCACTGTGAACACCCAGAGAGAGGAGAGTCACTGAAAAGCTGGGTCTCAGTCAGACGTGAGAAATACTTTGAGAATTTATTTATATTTGAGTCTCTTTTCAATGAGTTTCTATGTTTAATTGCTGAAATTTTGCTCTTTTTCTCCTCAGTCTCAGATCCCATATCCAATGATGGAACATTAGGACTGGTTGTTTGTTTGGGATTTTTGTTCATCGCTTTTCTGATCTTAATGATGCTGCTGTGGTGCTACAAAAGAAAAAAAGGTCAGATTACTACATTAGCTTTGTTATGTAGAATATAACCAGAATTGCAAAAGAATAAAGCCAATTGTAATGCATCACATAATCATGGACAATAACTAAAGGTAAACAATAACCAAGTGTTGATGAACAGATCTTTAAGACTTAAGTCAATATTATACTGTGTGATATGAATCTGGTGACAGTGCAAGAAATAGTTTAAATTTTGTGTATATTCTAAAAAATATAAAACATATTTGCACATGCTGAATATAGAACTATTAACTGTAATGTAGTGAATACTATATAGTCATATAATACATTGTTATAAACCCACAACATGTAAAATCTGAAAGTTTTGTGATCACAAGAATTCAATAAAGAAATAGAAATAATAATCCATGGCCTCTTAGGACTTCTGTATATTTAAATATTATTTAAATATAAATACTATATATTATGCTATACATATAGTTATTGTATCTATAATGAATAATTAATTTTATTCGTACTGTATAATTGACCTTTTTGTACACTCTTTTTAATATAAAATGTATTTGTCAGTATGTACACACTGTTCAGATGTAGAATCCCTCTCTCTCTCTCTCTCTAGAAATGCAGAGAACCAAACAGACATCAGAACGGAATCAGAACCAGTCAGGAGCTGAAGACTCTCAGTCAGGACACACACCACTTCAGGCTGGTCAGACACTGTCTCAATGACTGTTTATTTCTATTAATCTGAATTTCTTTTAGTATTTTTCTGAGACTTTCTTCTGTTTGTTTTGCGTAGGGAGTGCTAATATTTATGACACTGTGGATGAGTCAGCCATGAGAGGAACAGGTAGCTTTATTTCATTTCACACATTTACTCTTGCATTAGAGATTTAACTCTAGATTAACTCTATACAGTAAAGTACAGAAGTGTCTTGTAGAGACCAACACACTGCACTGTGTTCAGGTGAAGCTGCAGCTGAGATCAACAAAGCCACTTACACACAGGTCAAGAGGAAAGAGTTTAAAGATCTACTCTAAAAAAATCAGCTATGATTCAGTGTAGTTTTGGCAGGAGACTGATAATGACTGATGTTTAGGTTGATGAGTTATGACTGATGTATTAAAAGGCTACAGATCACTGGGATGGTTTTGTTCTCTTCTACTGCAGGTGCTGACACTGATGTGACTTATGCTGAGATTGAACTGAAACCAATGCTAAATATAAAGAGAATAAAAGGTTGGGCAAAATGAAGAAATTATATTTATTCATATAATGAATAAAACATTGTATAGACATCAGGTAGTGTAAATAACAGATTTACCAGCCTGTTAAACCTGCTATTAACACAAGTTTTCGTTTTCCTATAGTAGTACATCCTCAAGTGTATTACTCCCCTTATATCACAGCAATAAAACCCATAAAACACCTTCTGACCAAACAGTTGTGAGAATTTAGCAGCTCTGTGGAATATCATGTATATTTACTCCTTTAGATGAGTAGGTTTTTTTCAGGAAATTAATCAGTGAGTTGTTTCTTCCTCTCAACTAGAGACAGCCAATGTGGGTGATGAGACTGTATACTCAGTGGTGCAGATGCACATGAAGGTAAACCTCTTGACATTTATAAAATAGAATCACAACATTCAAAAGTGCATTGGGTAGAATTTCTACACACCATTAGCATGTGAACCACAAAAACATTTAAAAAATCGTGTTTTATTCATTACAATATTTTCCGCACTATAAAGCGCACTGGATTATAAGGCGCAGTCTCAATTACGGGCTCTATTTCTGTACTTAACCCATACATAAGGCACACCATATTATAAAGTGCATGCTAAAACATGCAGAAGCAAAACAATGAGTTTAGTTGAACTTTATTCTACTATTTAACAATACACACACATTATAAATCAATCTTCTCCCACAAATCCATGAAAGTCCTTATCTACTGTGTCTTCTTAACTTAGCGCAATTCATTTTCTTTTTTTTTTCCCACTTCCGAACCATAGATACATTGATGTTGAATTCTTTCGCAGCTGCTCTATTCCTATTTACAACCATGTAACTGATAGCCTGTAGTTTGAATTGTGTGCCTCGTACGCATCTGATTTTTATTGGCGGATGGCAAACCAACTTAAGGTGCAGTTACCGCCACCTACTGGACTGGAGTGTGGAGCGCATAATGGTTAGGAAGAAACAGATGTTGTTTTGCAACATACCGGTAGTTATACCCAGGAGGTAAGCGTATGTACTGTACATATTACGTAATGTTCTCTGATTGGTTTATCGCTGCCAGCGTACGTAGTGTATGTATTACGTCCCTGTGTCAGCGGGAAATGGTCCGACAGTCAATCAAGCGGAGAGCTTACTAATGTTGCATAACAACATTTTTACAGATTATGGAACTCAGTGCGCACATAAGGATTGTTAGGCGCACAGCCGATTTTTGAGAAAATTTAAGGCTCTTAAGTGCGCCTTATCGTGCGGAAAATACGATAGTTGTACCATAATTGATGGCAATATCATGAGAAATGTTTTTCTAGTCATATTTATGCATTTATGTTTTCTTTCTCTGCAGTGACCGTGTGTCTATGTACACTGATGAAGCCACTGATTGTGTTTACCTTCTGTTTTTGTTCCCTAAAATACTCAGCTGTTAATCTTTTAAATTGATATTTTATTGGATGATGCCAAACCTGGCAGCTACTCTGAATTTTTTTTAACAATAACTCATTTGTGCCACAACATCATGCTGTCCCTGGAGATGTGTCACAAAAGTTCAGTCATTGGATCAAGTCTTAACCCTGCAGCTCCACCTATAGGCATTCTTGTCCTTAACAGAATGACCTCCCAGGAAAGTGTGACTTAAATTTTACTGACCAAATTCCTTTAGTGCAGTGCACATTATCTTCTGAAGCCCAAACCCAGAAAACCAGATAAGACTTGATGGAGCAATTCATTTGCCATCTTTTCTGCCATGTTGTATGGCTACTTGTACATTATCTCTACAGCTCTGAGCTGGTCTTGGAAAGGGGCAGCCTGCCTACAGCTGGGGACCATTTTGTCCATAATGGTGGAATTGGTCTGCTCTTCAGTAGAGTAGCATTAAAATGTAATTTATGTCAGGAGTCTGTTGCACAGTTATGCCAAAATGTGGCTAAATTAAACACATTAGTTTGGTTTTAAGAATTTGTTTGACTGTCAGTACTTTATGTCAAATAACCAATGAACTGTAGTTTGGGTGTAAAAGATTATCACCCCTAGTGTGTATAATGATGTACAGTAAAAAGTCTATAGTGTATATGTGGGCTGGACATTTCCTGCTGGGTATAAACATACAAAGCATTTATTTGAAAGAAATTTGGGTATTGAATTAATGATGCAATTTATATCACAACAAGGCTTTACAATTATGTTGCATAGCATGACTTCAGATAATAACACAAACGCTCTGCCCTTTTTCACTTATTTGATAATGCATTTGTAAAAAAAAAATGTTTTATATATATATATATATATATATATATATATATATATATATATATATATATATATATATATATATATAAAATATTTTTCAGATTCTGTTTTTTTTTCCCCATCTGTCCAGTTTGTACTATGTTCAACTTTTAGATTAAGTAAAATAAATTTACAAATCGGTCTTGTTGTGTTACACACATTTGTCATGTCTACAACTCCTGAGTTCAGTGTAGCCTACGAACAACTTCATGTTCACAGTTACCCAATTACTGATTGCAAAAACCCGGACTCAATTACCTATATACTGTATTATTATAAACATTTGTAGGGTTTGTAGCTGCACACACAATAATTATTATTAGATCACATGACCAGAACATGTTCATTACCAAAACACTTGATATTGGAAGAGTATCTTTTGTGTTTTAATCACTTTTACTTATTATTTTAAAAAATACAACTTACCCACATCATGTCCCATTGAATCTGCAGTGTGAAACCACATCTTACTAGTCAGGATTAAGACCATACAGCAGTTACCACTAGAGGGAGTCAAAGACATTTTAGTTTCACTTTTCAATCACTGACCACCACATACTGAGTTACTGTAACCTTCCTGTCAGCTCCACGCAGTCTGGTCATTCTGAGCTTTCCTCACTAATTAACAAGGCTTTCTTTTTGTTTGTGTAATCTTTATAGACTGGTGTGTGTGTGTGTGTGTGTGTGTGTGTGTGTGTGTGTGTGTGTGTGTGTGTGTGTGTGTGTGTGACTAATGAGTGTATGAATTGCGCTCCGCTACATGAATGGCCGATTTTCATGATTGCATAGATTTCAAAATGAAAGATAATTAATGTATATTTAATTACATTTTAAAATAAATAAAATAAAATAAATTTTAATTTTAAAAGAAAATTAATGTATATTTAAATATTTTGCCTCTTTTCAACAATTGCTCAATGTGTTAGCCTCCATTATAAATTATGTTAATCCTAATAAAGTAAAGCATAAAAGTTTTACAATGTCTTAATGAGAAATTATACATAATATTGTAAGAAGAATACTTGTGATTAGGCAATTATATGCCCACCTGAGCCAGGCCCGGGGTTGGGGCTCGCATGCGAGCGCCTGGTGGCCGGGTCTTACCCCACGGGGCCCGGCCGGGCTCAGCCCGAAGGAGCGACGTGGGGCCGATCTCCTGTGGGCCCACCACCTGCAGGAGAAACCGTAAGGGGCTGGTGCAATGTGGATTGGGTGGCAGTCGAAGGCGGGAGCCTCGGCGACCCAATCTCCGGACACGGAATCTGACTCTAGGGACATGGAATGTCACCTCGCTGGGGGGGAAGGAGCCTGAGCTGGTGCGGGAGGTTGAGAGATACCGACTAGAGATAGTTGGGCTCACCTCCACGCACAGCTTGGGCTCCTCGAGAGAGAGGCTGGACTCTCTACTACTCTGGAGTTGCCCGCGGTGAGAGGCGGCGGGCTGGTGTGGGCTTGCTCATAGCCCCCCAGCTCAGCAGCCATGTGTTGGAGTTCACCCCGGTGAACGAGAGGGTCGTTTCCCTGCGCCTTCGGGTCGGGGAGAGGTCTCTCACTGTTATTTGTGCTTATGGGCCAAATGGCAGTGTAGAGTACCCGACCTTCTTGGCGTCTCTGGAAGGGGTGCTAGAAAGTGCCCCGACTGGGGACTCCGTCGTTCTACTGGGGGACTTCAACGCTCACGTGGGCAGCGACAGTGACACCTGGAGGGGCGTGATTGGGAGGAACGGCCCCCCCCGAACTGAACCCGAGTGGTGTTCTGTTATTGGACTTCTGTGCTAGTCACAGTTTATCCATAACAAACACCATGTTCAAGCATAAGGGTGTCCATCAGTACACATGGCACCAGGACACCCTAGGTCGGAAGTCGATGATCGACTTTGTGGTTGTTTCATCTGACCTCCGGCCGTATGTCTTGGACACTCGGGTAAAGAGAGGGGCGGAGCTGTCAACTGATCACCACCTGGTGGTGAGTTGGGTCCGATGGCAGGGGAGGAAGTTGGACAGACTTGGCAGACCCAAACGTACTGTGAGGGTCCGTTGGGAACGTTTGGCAGAGTCTCCTGTCAGAGAGATCTTCAACTCTCACCTCCGGCAGAGCTTCAACCAGATCCCGAGGGAGGTTGGACACTTGTATACACACTGTGAACTATATACATCTAATAATAATCTAGAATTTTTATTCTGTTAATTCTTATTTCTTTTATTATTCGTTATTTCCTTTATCATTAATTATGTTTACCTTCTGCTCTATGTTTATGTTCTGTAAAGCTGCTTTGAGACAATGTCTATTGTAAAAAGCGCTATACAAATAAACTTGAATTGAATTGAATTGAATTGGAGACATTGAGTCCGAGTGGACCATGTTCTCCACCTCCATTGTTGATGCAGCCGCACGGAGCTGTGGCCGTAAGGCCTCCGGTGCCTGTCGTGGTGGCAATCCCCGAACCCGGTGGTGGACCCCGGAAGTAAGGGATGCCGTCAAGCTGAAGAAGGAGTCCTATCGAGCCTGGTTGGCTCGGGGGACTCCGGAGGCAGCTGATAGTTACCGGAGGGCCAAGCGAGCTTCAGCCCGGGTGGTTGCGGAGGCAAAAACTCGGGTCTGGGAGGAGTTCGGTGAGGCCATGGAGAAGGACTATCGGTTGGCCTCGAAGAAATTCTGGCAAACCGTCCGGCATCTCAGGAGGGGGAAGCAGTGCCCTGCTCACACTGTTTACAGTGGGAGTGGGAATCTGCTGACTTCGACTGGTGACATCCTCGGACGGTGGAAGGAGTACTTCGAGGATCTCCTCAACCCCACCAACATGTCTTCCATTGAGGAAGCAGAGGTGGAGGGCTCGGTTGTGGACTCGTCGATCCCCCAAGCTGAGGTCACTGAGGTAGTTGAGAAGCTCCTAAGTGGCAAGGCACCGGGGGTGGATGAGATCCGCCCTGAGTACCTTAAGTCTCTGGATGTTGTGGGGCTGTCTTGGCTGACACGCCTCTGCAACATCGCGTGGCGGTTGGGGACAGTGCCTCTGGACTGGCAGACTGGGGTGGTGGTCCCTCTGTTTAAGAAGGGGGACCGGAGGGTGTGTTCCAACTATAGGGGGATCACACTCCTCAGCCTCCCCGGAAAAGTCTATGCCAGGGTACTGGAGAGGAGAATTCGGCCGATAGTTGAACCTTGGATTCAGGAGGAACAATGCGGGTTTCGTCCTGGTCGTGGAACACTGGACCATCTCTATACCCTCACCAGGTTGCTGGAGGGTTCATGGGAGTTTGCCCAACCAGTCCACATGTGTTTTGTGGATCTGGAGAAGGCATTTGACTGTGTCCCTCGTGATGGCCTGTGGGGGTGCTCTGGGAGTATAGGGTCCGGGGCCCTCTGTTAAGGGCTGTCCGGTCCCTATATGACCGGAGCAGGAGTTTGGTTCGCATTGCCGGGTGTAAGTCAGACTTGTTCCCGGTGCATGTTGGACTCCGGCAGGGCTGCCCTTTGTCACCGGTCCTGTTCATTATTTATATGGACAGGATTTCTAGGCGCAGTCGGGGGCCGGAGGGAGTCAGGTTTGGGGACCACAGGATTTCGTCTCTGCTTTTTGCAGATGATGTTGTCCTGTTGGCTTCTTCAAATCAGGACCTTCAGCATGCACTGGGACGGTTTGCAGCCGAGTGTGAAGCGGCGGGGATGAGAATCAGCACCTCCAAGTCCGAGGCCATGGTTCTCAGCCGGAAAAGGGTGGCTTGCCCTCTTCAGGTTGGTGGAGAGTTCCTGCCTCAAGTGGAGGAGTTTAAGTATCTTGGGGTCCTGTTCACGAGTGAGGGAAGGATGGAGCGGGAGGTCGACAGGCGGATCGGAGTATCTTCCGCAGTGATGCGGTCGATATACCGATCTGTTGTGGTGAAGAAAGAGCTGAGCCGCAAGGCGAAGCTCTCTATTTACCAGTCGATCTACGTTCCTACCCTCACCTATGGCCATGAGCTTTGGGTCATGACCGAAAGGACAAGATCCCGGATACAGGCGGCCGAAATGAGTTTCCTCCGCAGAGTGGCTGGGCGCACCCTTAGAGATAGGGTGAGGAGCTCAGTCACTCGGGAGGAGCTCAGAGTAGAGCCGCTGCTCCTCCACATTGAGAGGGGTCAGCTGAGGTGGCTCGGGCATCTGTTTCGGATGCCTCCTGGACGCCTCCCTGGGGAGGTGTTCCGGGCATGTCCAACCGGGAGGAGGCCCCGGGGAAGACCTAGGACACGCTGGAGGGACTATGACTCTCGGCTGGCCTGGGAACGCCTCGGTATTCCCCCGGAAGAGCTGGAGGAAGTGTCTGGGGAGAGGGAAGTCTGGGCATCCCTGCTTAGACTGCTGCCCCCGCGACCCGGCCCCGGATAAGAGGTAGAAAATGGATGGATGGATGGATGCCCACCTCTCTAGACAAAGGCTATGGTTTTAGTGTATTCTAGACTACTTGTCTGCTGAAATGAATTGCGACCAATGCGATATGCAACAGTTTTGTTCTAATTCATATCTTTCATGTTATTCTGACAAGACGCCTAATGCACTCATGTCCAACTGGATGTCCTTTTCATATTTGCATACTGTAACATATTTATTATTCCTAAATGCATCATTAATGGTAGCCTAATATTCAGGTATTAAGTTTGTTGGATAGTCTGCTGTACGCAAGTACCGGCTCTGATAATCCACTTCAGATTTGGTCACATCACAGGCACATGAACCCACATTTATACATGCTGGCCCCGAGCTATGTGTGTACTCCTGCCTCTTCTGTGCCATGTGAACAAATATTTTCTAAGGCTGGCCTGTAAAACATAGGAAAATCCTGTTTTTAAATAAAAATCAAACCACATAAGTTACCCATAATCACCATCAATCACTGTCATTTACATACATACTCCCACTGTTTCAAAGCACTGCACTGGTCTCAGTTCCCAAGCACCAGTCATTCAAAATAACACTTCAAAATAACACACAAAGCTTCCATAAGCCTTGCCCATATACAGTACATTAGTCTGTAGGCTACAGATTTATTATAATTGTGTAAATATGTGCATGTGCAGACGTGTGTTTGTGTTATTTATATATAACAGTAAACATGTCCACATGCACAATACAAAATGTTTAGTAAAAAATCTAACATTTTTGTTTTCAGTTACTGTAAGTAAGCATTGGAACATATGTATTTAATACACTGATTCATTAATTTATTAATATTCGCTTAATTATCAAATTTATCCAGTCATTATTGCTTCCAAACTTGAAACATTTTGTCACACAGAGCTTTCTCTTACATTCACCAGCAGGTGATCCTCATCAAGCTCTGATTTGAAAAGCTTTGAGTAATAAACCATTTTCTGAATTGTGCTGAAAGCTTCAATGGGTCAAGAAAGCTATGCTTCACCATCACTAGCAATCAGTAAAGACTTGTGTAAGTGTGACGGTCTTGCCCGGGCAATCCTTTCTGCTGAGCAGCACAATGGAGAACACAGGAAATAAGGGAACCTGCTTGGACATTTAAAACAAAACTTCCACAGCACATTCTCATTATTTCTGCTTTTTATTTAAAACAGCTCTTTATCTTTTTAGATCAATTAAATCTGTATTCATTGTGATCATATAGTGTATAAAATGTTGCATTTGACAGATTCAATACACATTTTCAATTAATTGATAACAAATCAGTGAAAAACTTAATTCAATTCAACTAAATTGGAAATAACAGGAAATAAGGGAACCCGCATGGAGAATTAAAACATAAAACTTCTACTGTACATAAAACAAAGACAATGCACAAATCAATTACGATTAGGCCTCGTAACACAAACTAAAAATAACTCAATATAAAACACCACATTCGACCTCAAACACATATCAACAGTTCCACCAGTAGTACATTGCAAGGTAAATACAGCAATTAGTTATGTTTTTAATCATTTTAACATTTAATTCTACGCTGCTAAAAACTTGTGACCTTCCATTGAAGCATGGTTGAAAAGCAATGTCTGAATTTCACTGGTTCATAGAATTTTTATTTATTATTATTTTTGTCAGATTAAAGGTTTTTTCCTGTGACCATTGTGAGTTTTTTTTCATTGACCAAAGGGTACCAATAATTTTGTCCACATGTGTACAAAGAACCAAATTTAAACATTGAGATAACGTTATGAGCTAACAGGGAATTACTCCAGCCCCTAACATAACATGGATATTACAACAGACCTGCTGCCTGATCTGAGTTGCGCATATGCGAACACAATTTTTTGTCAGCTAGATACAGCAGATCCATTTAGAAAAACCTGATGGTTATAATTAGATTTGCATAGGAGGAAATTATTATCTGGGTAACTGTTGTTTTTAATTGTTTGTTTGTTTTTCAATTCAGCTTATAATAGTTTTAAGATTTGCCAAAGCAGCAATCAATTTGTTTAAAAAATTGCACAGTGAACAATAACAGCAATGTAAACATTATGTTATGACAGACAACCACACAGCACAACCAACACTGCAAGTTTTTAACAGAACTGACGGTTCATATGTATAAGTCCTGCACCTGTCATATACACCAGACATCCAAACAAACTCCTATCCAGACATAAAAGAAAGGTTATAATCAGTTGTGCTCTCTCTCTCTCTCTCTCTCTCTCTCTCTCTCTCTCTCTCTCTCTCTCTCTCTCTTTTTGTTCCCTCTCTCTATAAGCAATCAGGAAGTGGTAAATCTTTAACACACACCACTGCTCTGTCAGTCAGTCAGTCATTAGACGGACAAGATGGAGCTCAGTCCACTCCCTGTGATGCTCTGTGAGTAAATGTTCTCTTCGTGTCTTCATTAGAGTGAGTGGTGGGGTATAAAGTGGGGCAGTCTGAATGTCCTGAGAGATGAGCTTATTGTGTGATTAGGACATTGTGTGTACTTCATCATGACTGTTCAGGTGGATCAGTGTCCATATCTGTTATTAGAAGGGTTTAGTTTGATGTGTAAATACTCTCAGTAACTATGATAGTTCAACAGGTAAGAGTACAAGTAGGGCAAGTTTAAAACACAGGGTTTAAATCCTCTAATGAAGGTTAGTCTGTATTGTCTGAATCTGTAGTTGATGGTTCTCTTGTGGTGGTGTTTCCTGTATACAAAAATGTTAAAAAAAACATCTTAGCATTAACTAGCAATTTTATGTAAATTCCTTATAACCTACATTTCCTTTTTTGTTACTATTATGGTCTGTGCAGAAGAACATGTTCATTCTAATGCACTTTAGTACCAAAGTAATGCACAGCACATTTAATAAAAATAAATAAAAATCATTATTTTATAATTATAACTTTATTATTATTATTATTATTATTATTATTATTATTATTATTATTATTATTAGTAGTAGTAGTAGTAGTAGTAGTAGTAGTAGTAAAAATTAGTCCTGTACATACAGAGCAGTGACACTGTTAGAGGCCTGGTAGCAGGTCACAGTTTGTTGGTGCAAATTTAGGTGTGAAGAAGCGGATGTGTGAAAAAAAGGTGTTGAGGGGTGAAGATGGACGTGTAAAAGCAATAACTAATAATGTGGGTAAATTTAACTAACATCACTGAACTCTTTTAAACTAAAAGGCATCCAAATTGATAAACAGAGAAAATATTTTATAACCTACAGTAACATTTCTGTTATTATTATGGTCTGTACTGTGAAGCATCTCAGTGCAATAAGCTTATTGTAATACACACAGTCACCAAACTATTGTCTAATATCATTTACTTATTTGCGTCAAATCTATCACAGAATTCTACAGAAATAAACACTTCCCATTATCCTTGTACACTGACACACACGGTGTAAAGAGAGTTTTTTGGAGAACTGAGAACATATACAAGTGCACAGTTGTGGTTTAGCTTCTTTCTTTTTTTAAATTCAGTGTTGCGAGTTCAGCAGTGAAGAAGGGGAGGAGGTGTGAAGCTAAAAATACTTGCATGTTGCATGTATTCAAGATGTTGGTGCTAAATTCTGAGCCTTCCTCCTGCATCATACAGTAAATAGTATATACCCCATCTTCACACCTATCAGCCAACTTGTTCCCCACATTCTCCTTTATTCTCTACAAGCACTCAGTGTCCTCCAACCAAGTGATTCCCGTTCAGTGAGATTGTTGCTGCACAGCTGAAGAATGTTTCTGTGCAGTTTTCATTGCAGTCTTGAAGCAGGATAACGAGGACTTAGCATCCGAATCATAATCAGGCACTTGAGTACTTTCATCCGTTGCTTAAAAATGACATCATCTGCCAACCTAGGGACATGCCCAAGCATAAAGAAGAAAGGTGCATGGCTTGGAGTTTCATGGACAGTGATTTCAGTTTCCATGTTTAACTTTTTTTTAACTTTTCGATTTCAGTGGAGATTCTCCACAGAGATTCTGATCTGGTAACTGTGGAGGCCACCAAACTACACTATACTCATGGTCTTTCTCTTGGCACAGGTTTGTGTGGAATGTATTTGTGTGGAACTTTGTTATATGGTGCAGTGTAATGCTGGAATTAACCATTATAAGTTAGTATAACATAAATGGACCAAACTTCAGACAATCCTCAAATGGTATTAAGGGATGAAATGTGTCAAGAAAACATTCATAGACCACCATGAGCAGCCTGAACTGTTCACATAAGTCAGGTTGGGATCATGGATTCATGCTTTTGTCACTAAATTCTGATCATCTACATCACTTATGTCAATCTCAGGCCCGCGGGCCAAATTTGCAAGATTCTTTGGCCCGCGGGCCAAATTTTCAAGATTCAAATCTTATTTTATCAAAATGCTGCTGGAAAATTGTAAAGAGGTGTTGTCCAAACTTCCTGAAAATATTGTATGGATTTATTCATGTTGGCAACCTTTGTATGATGATTTGATGACCAAAATAAATGTCAATTTTATTCAAGGAATCCCCGATTCTTTGTGTGATGACAAACTGTTTCCTCCCAGCAAAACAAATTTGGTGATAATAGATGACTAGATGGAATCTGTGAGTAAAAACGAGGAGGTGGAAAAAGCTTTTACTAAATACACGCATCACAGAAATCTAAGTGTCATATATCTGGTTCAGAATTTGTTTTTTCAAGGCAAGTCTAGTAGAACAATCAATTTGAACACCAATTACATGCTTCTTTTTAAAAACCCTAGAGATGAATTACAGATCAGTGTGCTAGCTCAACAAATGTATCCAAGTAACAGGAAATATTTTTTAGAATGTTTTCAAGACGCCACCACCAGACCGTACGGTTATTTATTTTTTGACCTAAAATCAAATACTCCAGAAGACTTCCGACTCCGATCAGGTTTGTTACCGCAAGAAAAATCAGTTGTGTATGTTCTGAAGAAGAAGAAGAAAAGGTTTTACTGAAAACAATGTCTATACGCTTGACAAAAACACTTCCGTTGTTGAAAGCGTTACACGAGGCTCCACCCCGGAAGATCGGTATCGGTGAAACACAGTATCTTTCCGCCTTGTGCAATAATCTTGGGTGTGATTCCTTCTTTCACTAAATGGTTTAGCAAAAGGTACGAATCAAACCCTCTAGCATTATGCGCGATAAAGGTATAACCTCTGAATCTCCTACAGCGGAAATGTCTAAAAAACGCTCGGACGCATGTGTCACCTGAAAACAACCATGTCTGACCACGGTAATTAATACAGCATAAGAAATTAGCTATATGAGTACCCGTTTCCTGTCTAGTTTCAAAGTCATAAAAGATGTATCTCTCATTAGACTTTTCCCTCTTTAAAGGCTGTATAAAACACCTGTGTTCACAATCTGTATCAAGTTTTTCACCACAGAACTGACACAAACTCTCAGGGCAAACGTGACGTTCAAGACCAAATGAATCGCGGTACACCCTATTACACTTGCTGCAGTAGAATCCTCTATTGCACTGAGAAAATTCACCTCCTTCTGACTGGCGCAACGCTTTGTGACTATCGAAACAATATTTTGATCTACACAACCTCATACAATCCGGGCATTTTGTTATGTTTTGAGGGTGTTTGTAGCAGTCTACATCACAACAAATGTTACAACTATATGCACATCTATGGTTCCGCATATCCTTAAACCCCGAGTGACAGAAATGACAGACATAACTACATCCCAAAAATCCTGTGATGTTTTTAACACCGTAATAATGATGGTTATGCAAAAACAAGTACAACGTTTTTTCATGCGGTATCTTGCTGGTTTGAAAGAAAGAGAATCCGGCTTTATCGCTAGTTTTGTACAAAATTACAATTTTACACTGTAAATGTGCCTCAAATTTACTCACATCGGCAAAGGTGACGGGTGTGTTTTCAGTTAAACCTACAGCGTATTGGAGCTGTTTAGCAATTTTTTCATTTTGAAAATTGCTTTTATCACGATTTAAAAGCTGTGTAACGCATAATGCAAAACACATGTTGTCTTTATTGTAAAAAATATACAAGTGTCGCATCTTCTTCTGTACAACTTCTGAATTGAATATTGTAGCAACTTTCCGTCTACAACCTATACCACCGCGAGGTGGTCGAACTATCTGTACTACCAGTTCAAGCGAATTATCCGTAAATATGTCACGATTACTTTGAATGGTATTTTCGAGAATGGTCAAAAAAGACTGTAAATCGATGGCTCCATTGACTAGTGTGAATGTGAGATGACACATTGAGTGTAACGCCTCTAATTTCAACGGTGACATAATCCTTAGGTGAAATCATTTCATTCGCAACTTCTATCATGCTGTTTAAAATCTCTAAAACATAATTATAAAATTCAGCAAAACTGTTGACGTTAGCGATAGAAGAAAAATTCACTCTTCTTATGATCTCTGTGTTATTGAAGTTGTCACGATTAATTATCCTAATATTACTATCTACACCATGGCCTATTTGATTGTTTTCAACACTATGTGGCGGCGACGCATTGTCTACATGATCTAAGGGTACATTTTCAACACTAGGCGGCGCACTGTCTACGTGATCTAAGGGTACATTTTCACCAGTAGGCGGCGCACTGTCTACGTGATCTAAGGGTACATTTTCACCACTAGGCGGCGCTCTGTCTTTGTGATCTAAGGGTACATTTTCACCAGTAGGCGGCGCACTGTCTACTGATGTATCATTTACCATTTCAGGAATGTGCTCATGATCAGTTTTGGGATTTTGCAGAACATTAACAGGCTGGTTGATTAAGTTAATGATATTGTCATTTAACAAAATAAGACTTTGATTAAGACCATGAAGCAAATCTTGTTGAGATGCAGGTTCTTGATGTTGATAGGTTACTGGAGGTGTTGCATTAACGACATTTTGTTCGTTAGATAAGTTAAAACTTTCGTTCAATTGGTTTACAGCTTCTATCAAAAAGGGATTTAACGGCACAGGTTGATCTTGATCATTTAGACTATTCTGCAACGTTAACAGACTCTGATTCAATTCTAAGAACACGTCATGATGAGGCAGCTGTGTTTGTGTCGCTGTTAAACTATCGGTCAACCCCGGATTAGGGCTCTGAATATCGTGTCTAAGTGTCGATGTTAAACCATCATTCAACTCATTGATTGCATCGGTTAAAAAAGGATTCAGGGTTGTGCACGGGTCACGTTGTAACAGACTACTTGAAAAAGTCGAAGTTTCACCAAAGCAGAGATCATGTGATGATGTAGGGTCATTTTCAATTCTAATTTTTTTAGCTTCTGAAGAGGGAGAATTACTCGAACGCTTCTGAGCCATTTCTAAAATAATATTGTCTTAACAATTCTTTATTCACCATAACACAGCAATTTAAGGATTCCAGAGTATTATGCAAGGATTGAACATACTCACTGTAGACATGCTCAAAGTTTTCAGTTATTCTATCCCTTAGCTGAAAAAAATCCTGAAGAGTGTCTCCAATGTTGAAATTTTCTTCAAGGGATTGATTGTAGTTTCTTACTCCTTCAATGACGGTATCTAAATAGAATACAGATTACAGAAAAATGTGTGGAGGATTGTTTTACACTCTTAAGGGTTGATTGAAAAGAGAATGCTAACGACCTTACCCAATGAGACAATTACCCAAAAAATCTGAACTATCGGAGTTAGACGTTGTTCCGGTGTCTTCTGAACATGTCACACATACAAAATAATGGATAATTAAATACTTAAAATATCATATAAGGTTAATGAAAGATTTACAACATACATATTTTCATGGTGTAACTTACCCGTAGTTTGTAAAACTGGTCTGAGCTGTGGGGGTTACTACAGCTATCGACTTTTGGATAGACCCCGGATGTTCCCCCGTTCTTAGGCCTAGCACGTGCGTTGTAGAAGGCTCGTCGCCGGAAATAGCTATCGACTTTTGGATAGACCCTGGATGTTCCCCCCGTTCTTAGGCCTAGCACGTGCGTTGTAGAAGACTCGTCGCCGGAAATAATCTCACTACAACTGTCTAAAAATGAATAAACAATGAATTAAATAAATAAATATAACATTTAGATTATAATGTAATATATGATAAAACAATCGACTGAAGAAAAAAAACACAGATCTAAGAGTCAGAATGAAATTACCCTGGAAGGGTCGCGTTTGTTTGATACGTTTTCACAGACAATTGCGTCAGATAGGCTGGCCTTGTTCTGTAATTAAAACAGACTTTACGTATAAACCCAACTAAAACTAGTTATAACAAGTCACTCTTCTAAATATTGAAAATCTCATATATGGTAATATCAAACGATAACCATTCTAATACTTATAAATTTACAATAAAGTTAATAATAAACTCTTACCTATTGAAAAGGCCGTGCTCTCAATGCTTAGAAGATCGTAGATGTTCTGTTCCGTTGTGAAAAATCCAAAGACGCGAAGTCATAGCCAAATTTTCGGAAAATTCTCACTTTTTACCTACACGTGTGGGCGTGTCCGCTCAGGCGTTTGCTCCTTTTTTCTTTTTGTCTCACGCGCGTTTCCGCTCAGGTGCATGTTTCCGCTCAGGGTGCGCGTGTGCGCGTCTTTCTTCTCACGAGCGTTTGGTCAGGATGCGCGTGTGTGACGTTATAGATAGCACCCCCCATTGACTATCGATCAGACTGAGAGATGCTCCTAACACAAAGGAGGGGGTCATAATCTTGATTTGAAAACCATCCGGTCTGAGGGGAGGGGTAACCTATCGCAAAACACCCCCCGGATCAACTTTCTTCTCACGCGCGTTTGGTCAGGATGCGCGTGTGTGAGACGTTATAGATAGCACCCCCCATTGACTATCGATCAGACTGAGAGATGCTCCTAACACAAAGGAGGGGGTCATAATCTTGATTTGAAAACCATCCGGTCTGAGGGGAGGGGTAACCTATCGCAAAACACCCCCCGGATCAACTTTCTTCTCACGCGCGTTTGGTCAGGATGCGCGTGTGTGAGACGTTATAGATAGCACCCCCCATTGACTAACGATCAGACTGAGAGATGCTCCTAACACAAAGGAGGGGGTCATAATCTTGATTTGAAAACCATCCGGTCTGAGGGGAGGGGTAACCTATCGCAAAACACCCCCCGGATCAACTTTCTTCTCACGCGCGTTTGGTCAGGATGCGCGTGTGTGACGTTATAGATAGCACCCCCCATTGACTAACGATCAGACTGAGAGATGCTCCTAACACAAAGGAGGGGGTCATAATCTTGATTTGAAAACCATCCGGTCTGAGGGGAGGGGTAACCTATCGCAAAACACCCCCGGATCAAACACGAGTTTTAAGTACCTATCTCTATCTATTCAATCAAACATATTTACTTGTTTACAATACTGCTTCCTCTGATGGGGTTAAAACAAACCCATTTTTAAAAAAAAATAAGTCCTTGTTTTACAACACTGCTTCCTCTGAGGGGTCATAAAACCCCATTTTTTTTAAAAAAAAAAGAACATAGCTCCTTGTCACCTGTCTACGGGAACAAGCCAAAAACATAGGTCCTTGTTTTACAACACTGCTTCCTCTGAGGGGTCATAAAACCCCTTTTTAAAAAAAAAAAAAAAAAGAACATAGCTCCTTGTTTTAATTACTTGTCACCTGTCTATGGGAACCAAGCACTGAAATGAGAGGGGGTGGTGGGAGGTCTTGACTTGACTTGGAGTTAAGACATGTCTACCACACCAAAAGGTATAACCTTTAACCTTTAATAATTTCATATCACTAATAACAGCTGTCATAACAGCTGTCATACCAGCTGACATTGCAGCTGCCAGGGGTAATAAAACTGTCACCTTGATGGAATATGACCATTAAATCTCTCTCCCCTGTCACCGGAAGAAATCTTCAGTGCAATCCAATCTATGCCTGCCAACAAATCTCCAGGCCCTGACGGATTCCCCTGTGAGTTTTACAAAAAGTTTTGGCCAGAACTCTCACCTATCCTAATGCCCGCTCTCCAAGATTTACTAGACAATGGAGTGGCCCCCGAGTCGTGGAAAATGGCATCAATTTGTTTAATTCCAAAAAAAGGAAAAGACCTTCAAGAATGTGCCTCTTACTGGCCAATAAGTCTATTGAATACCGATTATAAAATACTTGCTAAGGTCCTTGCTCGCAGACTCGCAGAGAGCCGGACCAGACGGGATTCATAAAATCACGTTTTGGCACAGATAATATTCGCCGACTCTTGAACATCATAGATTCAAGCACGTAAACTCCCAGCCCTTATTATCTCCCTGGATGCAGAAAAAGCCTTCGATAGAGTCGAATGGGAATTTCTTTTTGCCACCCTAAAGAAATTTAATTTAGGTCCTAAATTCATCGATTTGATAAAATTGCTTTATACTAATCCACGAGCTACAGTCACTACGAATGGTCTGATCTCAAAACCCTTTGTCATAGAAAGAGGTACGAGGCAGGGGTGTCCTCTTTCACCCCTGCTTTTTGCTCTCGTAATCGAACCACTGGCTGAATCTATAAGGCAGTGCCAATACCTTTCTGGTATAACGGTGGGAGATGAGGAACATCGGATTTCTTTGTATGCAGATGATGTACTGCTGTATATTTCTGAGCCAGAGAAGTCTGTTCCAGTAATATTAAAGTGTATTTCAGAATACAGTGCCTTATCTGGATATAAAATTAATCTGTCAAAATCCATGGCGCTTTCTCTTAAAATTTCTGCTCCAAATGATCTTGCATCTCTCTCACCCTTCAAAATAACTACTGTTGGTTTTAAATATCTCGGCATATTTGTCACACCACTATTTACAGATTTATTTAGAACAAATTATGCCCCTCTTCTGGATTCCATTAAAAAAGACCTTAACACCTGGCGGACACTCCCTATTTCTTTTCTGGGCAGGATTAACGTGATCAGAATGAATATTCTACCTAAGTTTCTGTATTTATTTCAATCCCTACCTTGTCATTTACCAAATGTTTTCTTTAAAGACATCAATAAGCACTTTTCTAAATTCATCTGGAACCACAAAATGCCTCGAATTAGTTTTAACAAATTAATGAAACCAAAGGATAAGGGAGGAGTCGCCTTACCGAACTTTCGTCTGTACTATTGGTCAGCACAGGTGAAGCATATGGTTAGTTGGTACAATGAAAGGACCGACTCTAGATGGCTTAATCTGGAAGCAAGGGCTTGCGCTCCTCTCCCAATAAAATTTCTGCCTTTTATTGCAAATACCAAAAAGCTTAAATGTTCCTCGACAAGTTTCACCATTTCAAACACCCTTCGGACATGGAGAGACGTTAAACTGTATCTTAAGATTCCAGCTGAACTCACACTTTTCTCACCTATTGCTTCTAATCCTGACTTCCCTATATCTCTGCAAAATATCGGCCTTTCAGTCTGGTCTAAGTTAGGGATCTCGCAATTATCTTGTCTCTTTTCAGGCGAGGCTTTAAAATCCTTTCAAGAAATATTGCACCAATATCGTATACCACAGTCCCATTTCTTCAAATACCTTCAGCTGCGTCATTTCATAAAACCTCTGTCTGATAATGGTAAGCTGAGACGTGATCTTACTGACATAGAACAAGTTATAATAAAAAACAATCTCTCTAAGGGGTTAATATCTAAAATATATAATGCCTTGGTTGATTCGTGTACTTCCTCCTTAGAGAGCTTGAAAAGAGTGTGGGAAAAAGACCTGGGCCACAGAATTACCGATATGGACTGGTCCACCGTATGTAACAATGTGTTCCCTAAATGTACTTCTTTGGGAATTCACGAACTCAACTACAGATTTTTTAACAGAGTTTACCTTACACCTTCACGTGTAAGAAAGATTTGCAAATACTCCTCCGATCTCTGTTTTAATTGCAAGAAACACAAAGGAACATTCCTTCACTGCTTCTGGTATTGTGACAAAATCTTTTCTTTTTGGATTAAAGTACATCATTTTTTACAAAGGCTCCTTAAGTTGAAATTTTGTTTCTCTTTGGAATTGTATCTGCTGTATAGTGGAATTGAGACTGTGTTTGACTTCCACACAAGGCAACTGTTTTTAAATTTGGTGTACCTGGCAAAGAAATGTATATTGTTATTGTGGTCTTCTCCTCAGGCACCTTCTGTTAAAATGTGGTTGTCTCAAATGTCCATATTACTTCCACTTGAGAAGCTCACTTATGACATACACCAAAGGTCTAATGCCTTTTGGCAGATATGGACACCTCTCTGGTGCCACATTAACAACCTCTCTTGATCCTGTGTACATTTTGTTATTTACCAGAATGTGCTATCTTTTTCACCTGATTGTCCACTTTTAATTGTTTTTTATTGTGTACTTGAGACTGTATCGCTATGTTTATGTACATCTGATTAACCGATCAATAAAAAAAAAAAAATAATAAAAAATGGGCGTGTACAGGGCGGGATTTGAGGCTGGTTCACGTACGCACATCTGCGGGTGATCTGTGATTTATAAAGGGAACATTGCTTAGAGGTGTGCGTACGCACGGTTTTATAAATCGGAATGTTTTTTTGGCGTACGCCATTTTTGGCTTTTGGGCGTACGTAAACTTTTAGTAGGGATCCTATGCACAGTTTTATAAATGAGACCCCTGGAGACTAAGCACCAAATTTGGAGCACTCTAGACTTTTGTTCTGTGTACAAATCCCTTCCAAAATGCTTAGCTAAATTACATAGGATAAATTACATTGTGGCTAGTGTGATCGTAGTTTTGATCTAGATGCATGAAACACACTCAGACTCAGAGGTGGTGGTAAAACCAAAGAAGTAAAGACAGAATATTATTTTACTGCAGCAAAAGGCATCGTCCTTACAGTGCAACGTCTACAGTGAAGAGGCAAATTCTAGTGTTTCAGCTCTCCCTTTTGTACCCTGTGTGTGTGTGTATCTGTGTGTACAGTAGGCTATGTGTGCGTGTGTGTTGTTGATTGTGTGTGTGTGTGTGTGTGTGTGTGTGTGTGTGTATGTGTTTTCATGCACCTTCCCTGGTTACTGAAGATGTATGCCTTTGAATTATCACCTCAACAAGTTAAGTTTCCTGAGTAAGATTTAAACTTGTGTGTTCTGTGTGTCTAAAATGTGCTGTGTTCATTAATACACTGAAAAATTTCCATATTTATGTCATGTTCTGTTTCTGTTCCCTTTTTAGTGCTGATTTCACTCATACCAGTGGTCCAGGCTCAAAGTGAGTTATATATAGTTTATCTTTATATTGTCTCCTTATTTAAATTGTTTTAGTGCTAAGAAGGTTGTGTATAATTTGTTCCCTGTTTATTAATGTAGTTTTTTTAGATCTAACCAAAGGATGTCATCATCAGATTTGAATAAATAATTTTACACACAAATAGTTTTATGCTGCTTAAATTTCGTGACATATTAAATATAAAACAGCACAAGTTTAACCCTCCTGTAATCTTCCCTGCTTTTCTGTGCAATTTAGGAGCACCGAGTCAAACTGACCTGGTCTGATTTCACTGCTTATAAATAATGAGCCGTAAAATGTTTCCAAAATATTAACATATATTTTTCATACATTTTTATATATAATATAATTTATATACAATAAATAAAGTAAAATAATAAAGCAGAAATTATGAATTATTTTCATTATATTTATGATCCGAGGCACATAATTTGATGAAAAATTACAGACTAAACACTGTGTGTGTGTGTGTGTGTGTGTGTGTGTGTGTGTGTGTGTGTGTGTGTGTGTGTGTGTGTGTGTGTGTGTGTGTGTGTGTGTGTGGCTTATTGGTAGATCTGGTGTTGCCCTCTGCTGGACAAAGGAAAATCACAAGTGTGAAATATTTACTAATGTGTAGCTTTCTTTTATGGAGGCCCAATGAAATGCAATGTCCAATGTTTGTCTGTGTGTTTGTGTGGTATGTAAGTGTGTGTTTGGGTGCGTGTGTTTGTGGACACAGGTGTAATAAAATATTTTTATGAACACATAATTCAATAAAAATAGATATAATTAATTTTACTTGCAAAGTGCATCATTTGGAACAATCCATGTCATTTTTAGGCAAGTATATGGAAGAAAACAAAAGAGAACAACAGATATAACTAGTGCTAAATAAAATGCTCCATGATGCCCCTGATTACTTAATATTAAGCAGGTTACACATATCAGTATCAACAAGTAACAAAAACATGAACTCATACTCACTCTAAAAATGATATTAGTAGTGTAGACTTGGGAATGACTTTATGTGAGGTTTATTAACAACAGAATGTTTTATAGGGAGTCCTAAAGCTGTGGTGTCCACAAAGCCTGATACACATGTGTTCACTGGGGAGATTGTTACTCTCATATGTGACATACAGGGAGGAGGAGACACTCAGTGGACTTACAGCTGGAATAAAGATAATAACAAACTCTATTTAGATGGAACTAAGATATATTTCATAGACAAAACAATGCAGGGGTTAGTAATCAGTTATGTTGAAGACTCTGGCAGTGGAACCTACACCTGCAGAGGACATGGGGGATACAATCAGAGCTCAGAGATCAGTGATGATGTTACACTGACTGTATCAGGTGAGTCTGTGTGTTTTTATTTCTTATTTAATATCTTCACATTATTTTTAGGGTTCAGATTTTGAGTTGTCAGAAACTGAGTCCCTGTTTATTTAATATTGACTTTTACTTCCTTGTCTAGTAAACACCAATTTATAAGTAATTAGAATTAGAAGGTTTTATCTGTGAATTCTGTAATTGAGAGATTTTTATCATCATCATCCACATCAGTCTCTGTCTCATCACAGAAATCCCTCACAATGTTTAAACACAAGCCTCATTATCTTCTCTTCACTTTACTGTTCACATTAACACCTCTGGGGTAATAACCCATGATTTACTTTTGTTCTGTTGGATGTATTTCATGTCATTAATGTATTTTAAGACATTTAAATATGTAATAACTTTGTCTGCTGTCGACTCTATAAAATGTGTGAACACTGATTTAATGATGATGTGATACACAGGAACATCCCAGACATTTTGACCGCTGCTATCTGATTACAAACTGAATTAATTATAATTATATCTAAAATATACTGAATATCAGCCGTGTAAGAAAACACACAACTGTAACATCTTGTATTAAATGTTAAATATAAATGTTAGTTTTAGACACAAAGCATCTGTTAGACACAGTGAATCTACTGCTTATGTTGTAAAGTGTAAAGCAGCTCTGACACCTTCATCATTTCACACCAACAGTAAGACCCAAACCGACTGTGAGAGTGAATCCTCAGAGCTCCGTCTACACTGGAGACACCGTCACTCTGAGCTGTGAGCTGCAGCAGGGGACTGGATGGGAGTTTTACTGGTACATAAATAATAATCAGTGGTTACAGAATCAGAACAGTGAACAAGTGAACACACTTAAAGTTACAGTCGATAATGCAGGAGAAACAGAGTACACGTGTCGAGCATACAGGAGAAACTACTACAACTACTACTATGACTACTACTACACAGAGCTCAGTGATCCTGTCAAGATTACAGTGAGAGGTATGTCATGATTTTTTCCTCTTTTCATCACAGGTTTGTTAGAAGGCGTAAACATTATTGTTTAATTATTTTGTAATTTCTTGTTATTCCAGACTATTCAGAATGATCTCAAAATACATATGTTTAAATGTATTTGTCATTTCTGACTGGTGAGATCCAAAAACATTTTGTTTAACACACACACGCACACACACACACACACACACACACACACACACACACACACACACACACACTATAACTATGTTGTCTGACATGTAAAAGTCTTCAGGACAGAAAAGTTTATATTTTGTGGTTCTGTGTTTTTTTATATTTATTTATTAAAATATAGATTAAATTAAATCTTGGTGAGAAAACATCTGTAAGTGAAAACTGTTACAGATATTTGGGACACGTCTGAGGGAAACCCAGCACATGTATATTGACCTGTTTCTGTTGTGTTTTTGTTTACGTTGTCATGTGGGTTTTTGTTCTGATTCATGTCTTGTCTCCGCCCCTGTCCTGTCATTGGTTGTTGTTCTAATGTATCTGGATTATTCTCACCTGTTTTCACTTTAACCCTTGATTTGTCAGTGTATTTAAACCCCTTTGTTTCACCATATATTTGTCTTGTAACTGTTGTTACTGCTGTGTGTTTATTCTGCAGATGTCCTGATCTAGTGTTTGTTTTTGCTTCATCTTTGTGTCACAGTTTTATAATTTCTTATTTCTATCTAAATAAATCAACTTCTACACTTGTATCTGCCTCCAGATCCGTAATGTAACAAAAACAAGAACTAACTGTCAGGATCCAGCCTGGACTTTGGCCACGTGCTTTTGTTTATGTTCTGTGTTCACATGTCTGCCTCGCCCTTGTTTACTCCTCCCCGCCTCTGCAAGCCTGTTCTCTATTATTAATTGTCCTGTGCATTTAATCGTGCCTCGTTGCCGATGGTGGCGTGAAATCCTCGTCTCGTGTTTTGTCTGGTCTTGTCTTTGGTTGTCATGTCTTTGTCCCTGTTTTGTGTTTTTTAGTCAATAAATTCAGTTTATTTTAGATATCCTGCATTTGGGTCTGTTTTTACCTCAGCATTGCTGACAATAACTAGTTTGTCAGACTTTCCAAAACAGTAAATGTAATTATAAATGGATGAAATGTTAAGTGTGCCATTCAATAATTAATTAAATTATAATCATTGGCACAGGCTGATTAAAATAATCTGTACTTCATGGTGGAAACAGTAACTCTATAACAGGGTTACACACGTTGTTTTATTACTTAAACTTTGTTAAAAGAAGAAAAACATTATACACAATATACAGTACAGTGTAAGAGATTATATTCAGTTCATTTCAGCCTAAATACAACATATATATTGAACAGAATAATAACTTCATCTCCACAAATTGCTATAAAGTGTTAAAGGTTAAAAACAAACTTACTGTAATTAAAATAACATGAAATGCTGCACAAAACCTGCCCCATGCTGTAATCATAATTATAATTTTTCATTTCATTGGAAACTGGTGGAATTTGTACAAACTATTTAGATAAACAACTTTTTTTTTTTTTTTTATACAAATGATTTATCATTTGGCTTCAACAGTAAAACCTAAAGTGACTGTGAGAGTGAATCCTCAGAGCTCCGTCTACACTGGAAACACCGTCACTCTGAGCTGTGAGATGCAGCAGGGGACTGGATGGAAGTTTTACTGGTACAAAAATAATCAGCTGTTACAGAATCTGAACAGTGAACAAGTGAACACACTTAAAGTGACAGTCAATAATGCAGGAGAAACAGAGTACCGGTGTTGGGCACACAGGATAAACTACAACATCTATTACATGACACAATTCAGTGATCCTGTCAAGATAACAGTGAGAGGTATGTCATGATATTTGTTTTCTTTTTTTTTTGTTGTGAATAACATCATTATACACCATGATGACACATGCGTTATGACCATTTAGATGCCATAGCTTTACTGTATGTAGTCATGTTTTTGCTCATTTTTGATAAAATACAGATATGTTCAGATGGTGGTGCAGGATTTGTACAGGATCCATAAAATAACAGTCTAAAACTAGATTTGTAGAGTTTGTCATGCCAAACATTGATGTTGGCTTGAGGAAGCAAGTAGTCCCAAAGGCCGGTATGATGGGGTGTCAATACTTTTGGAAGCATCTGGCACCATCCAAATACTCATGATGCCGATCATGTCATTGTGCTGAGTGTTTTGATATATGACACGTCCATTTTGTGGTCATTTTTGATTTTGGGGGTGGGGCTGCACATGAAGTAACATGACCTCAACCAAATACTCGTAAAGAAGTTCCCCTCATTGCTTTGAGTGTTTTGATATGTCACATGTCACTGTTGTGGAAAGTTTTTTTATTTTGCATATATTGGGGTCGGGGCTGCGGGCAAACCGAAAGGCCAGTCGGTACACCAATTTAAACCTTTTCCAGAGAAACACCCTAAAGAAGCTGGCTGAGTTTGGTGTAGATAGATCGAAAGCTTGCCGAGGTACTGTATGAACTCAACTCTATAAAGGGTATCTATGACAAAAAAGGCCACATTGAGACGCATTACAGTGAGTACCGGTACTCGTATTGCTTAGAAAAATAAGCTTCGATATGAAATGATTTTAGTGCATGTGGCTCGAAAGCCCTAGGAAGAGTAGCAATTAAAATAATTTTGTCTGAGAAGAATAAGCAAAACAGAATGAGGTCTTCTACAAGAACAACATAATCAGTAAATACAGAGTTTCTACACTTCAATCAGTTCATGAATTTTGTTACATAGAAAATATACTGAATATCAGCCGTGTAAGAAAACATACAACTGTAACATCTTGTATTAAATGTTAAATATAAATGTTAGTTTTAGACACAAAGCATCTGTTAGACACAGTGAATCTACTGCTTATGTTGTAATGTGTAAAGCAGCTCTGACACCTTCATCATTTCACACCAACAGTAAGACCCAAACCGACTGTGAGAGTGAATCCTCAGAGCTCCATCTACACTGGAGACACCGTCACTCTGAGCTGTGACCTGCAGCAGGGGACTGGATGGGAGTTTTACTGGTACAAAAATAATCGGTGGTTACAGAATCAGAACAGTGAACAAGTGAACACACTTAATGTTACAGTCGATAATGCAGGAGAAACAGAGTACCGGTGTTGGGCACACAGGATAAACAACAACAACAACTACTACACAGCGCTCAGTGATCCTGTCAAGATTACAGTGAGAGGTATGTCATGATTTTTTCCTCTTTTCATCACAGGTTTATTAGAAGGCGTAAACATTATTGTTTAATTATTTTGTAATTTCTTGTTATTCCAGAATTTTCAGAATGATCTCGAAATACATATGTTTAAAAGTATTTGTCATTTCTGACTGGTGAGATCCAAAAACATTTTGTTTAACACACACACACACACACACACACACACACACACACACACACACACACACACACACACACTATAACTATGTTTTCTGACATGTAAACATCTTCAGGACAGAAAAGTTTATATTTTGTGGTTCTGTGTTTTTTATATTTATTCATTAAAATATACAGTCAAGCGTGCATCAGCTGTTAATCAGCTGTCCACGACACGCACCAATCCGGTTATAACATCCATATTACCCGACCATTTAAATTCCCATTCATAGAGCCGTTCTAGCGCTTCGCTGCTGCCGCGATCTAACTCCCTCCTCCAACCCCAACCCACAAAACAGATAAACAAATATTTTTTTTTTGTACAAATAATTTATCATTTGGTTTCAACAGTAAAACCCAAACCGACTGTGAGAGTGAATCCTCAGAGCTCCGTCTACACTGGAGACACCGTCACTCTGAGCTGTGACATACAGGATGAAAGTGTCTCTAGCTGGCAGTACAGCTGGTATAAAGATACTTCACACAGTCCTGTCAGTAGTGAACAGGTGTACAGTATCAGTGGTGTTGAAGTGACCCACACAGGTACATACACCTGTAGAGGAACAGAGAGAGGAGGCTCACGCTCCTCACACTCCAGTGATGTTATTACACTGACTGTATCAGGTGAGTGTGTCAGGTGAAAATGTGCATGTAAAGTTTCTTACTTTGTATTAAGTAAAACTAGATTCAAAAATATCTTGTATTTCCTGTGTAACAGAGAGACCACAGACAGTACTGAGTGTATCTCCACACAGCTGGCTGACTGAAGGAGACTCAGTGACTCTAAGCTGTGAGGTTACAGACTCCTCTACAGACTGGACATTCAGCTGGTACACAGTTGTTCCCTACAGAGACGGATTAACTGGAATAAAGAATAATCGTGGCTATATCGTGTATGTGGAGCTCTTCTCAGACAGCAGCAGAGGATCTGAAGGCAAATACACTCTCAGTCCTGCTGCTCTTAAACACACAGGAGTTTATATGTGCAGAGGAGAGAGAGGAGAACCAGCCTTTTACACACAGTACAGTAATCTACAGCCACTATGGATCATTGGTGAGGAAAATTATCTGTTGTGTTGAAGTGTAGACTTTAAAAGTGTAAATGTAACATCAGATTAATGCAGTATTTATGCAATTGTGTGTATAAATAAAGTATGTGTATGATACACATATATAGGACTCAGGACATGGTTGAGGATTTCTGTGAAGAATTTTCTCTGAATTTTATTAAAAGTCAGAGCAGGTAAACATTCTGTATGTGACCAAGTATACATCAATTATTCAGAGATAATGTCTTCAGAAAATGTCTTCTAAACAGATACAGATACAAATAGGAGGTAAATATATTTATTGTATAAAATCATAATCCTGTACTTTGGCTCATTTGACTGCTCTAATTGAATAATTATTTACAAAAGAATCCTGTAAAAGAACAAAACAGCTTTTTGCTGGAAAATAAATACTGCAATTTACATCACATTACAGTCATTTCCTTGTTTTCTGCCTCATAATCTTGTTTATTGACACTTTAAATGGCTCTTTTCTGTTTAAGGTGAATCTCCTCCAGTCTCTCTGATCATCAATCCCAGCAGAACTCAACACTTTACTAATGACTCTCTCTCACTGAGCTGTGAGGACCAGAGTAAGTCTACTGGATGGACAGTGAGACGATACACACACAGTGAGAGAGTGTTAGATTGTTCACACTGGGGATCAGTTACAGGATCTACATGTAACATCAGCTTCCTCTCCACATCCTACACTGGAGTTTACTGGTGTGTGTCTGAATCTGGAGAAAACAGTAATCCTGTCAACATCACAGTGCATGGTGAGTCTTCATGTAGTGTGTTTAATGTTAAAGGAAAAGGGAAATGATTCATTACAGAATATTTAGAACGCTGATATTTCATTTGGGAGAAACTGTTCATGAAGACAAACATTTTCTTAAGATTTAGATGAAAAACCTCCAGACTCCTCAGGTTTAGAGTATTTTATGTTATATACAGATAAATTAGAGAACTATTATATTATCTAAAGACACAAAAGTGTGTGGATTTTCTTGCTGGTTTCTACCACTGTAAACTCCCAGAGAAATGTGAGTCACCGAAAAACTGGGTCTCAGTCAGATGTGAGACACCTTTTGAAACCTTATTTTTTATTTGATTCGCTTTTTAAAGAGTTTCTATGTTTAACTGCTGAAATTCTGCCCCTTTTTTCCCTCAGTCTCAGGTCCTATATCCAATGATGGAACATTAGGACTGGTTGTGGGTTTGGGATTTTTGTTCATCGCTTTTCTGATCTTAATGATGCTGCTGTGGTCCTACAAAAGAAAAAAAGGTCAGATTACTACATTAGCTTTGTTATGTAGAATATAACCAGAATTGCAAAAGAATAAACCAATTTTTGATGTATCACATAATCATGGACAATAACTAAAGGTAAACAATAACTAAGTGTTGATGAACAGATCTTTAAGACGTAAGTCAATATTATTGTAACGAGTCTGTCTGTGTTTTCCCTTGTTTCTGTCTGTCTGCTGGTGACCATCATTCTGCTGCTCATATGTTACAGAGCTCGAGGTAAGAACTCTTTCAGAATATCTCTATATTTCACATAATGTTCTTTAAATAATGAAATAAATTACATTTTAAATTTCTTTAACAGGTCACACTGATGAAGACAGGATTAAGAATGCAGTCATAGAGGAGTGAGAAAAGTTATAAAAAGTAATCTATAAAAAGAATAAACATTTACTGAAAAAGATCATTTCAGAATTTCTTTTTCTTTATGGTTTTGTGTGGATTTTAAAATAATACTGATTTGTCATTTTAATGTCCTGCTGTTATTTGCTTAGCGTCTTCTAGACACCGTCACTGTTCTGAATGGATTTATTTAGTTAATGTCTGCAAACCTCCTCATGAGTGAAGGTCAATGTGTGTGTAATCTCCAATAAAGCTTACAGTCTGTTAAAACAATAGTAAAAACTGAGAAATATTACTTTAATAAAACACAAAGTTTTTGAGAAAAAAAAAAAGCTGGAAACTAGCATCATTGGGGGATGTAAAGACTAATAGGTTTGTTTAATTGTGTTGTGTTTTCTCAATATAAATTCTACCACTTCTGTATTTGTACTGCTGTGTTTTCTTTTTCTTGAGATTTTCTCTAGTTGAATATTTAGTTGTAGACTTACAATCTCAGTTAGATGCAGTTATGTTTCAGTTGTGTGAACTTTAATTGTTGTGTGAGGAGATTTATGGATGAAATGTTGATCAATTAAATAAATCCATTATGATCAATTCACTGCTGTAAAACTGTTGTCTTTTCATTGTCTAAATGTTTGTCTCCTGCTGTAACATTAGAATTTCTCACATGTAATTAATAAAGTTTTATCTTAAAGTTAGATAACTGGATCCTGCAGTATTTTTCAGTGTCAGTAGAGGATCTCAGTGCAGTGAAGGTCAGGAGTAAATAAGGAATCAAACAGAAGTGTTATTACTCTTTCTGCATGTCTACACACAGGTACACTGATGTACAGCACTAACACAACACTGTAAATAAATCAGGAAGTCAACATTACAGACAATAACAAGATACTTATGAAGTGAAGTACATGGTTTCACTGTAAAACTCTGATAGAACATCATAAGTGAAAGAGTAAGAAATAAATCACTAACACAGTCTACAGAATTGGGGTGAATTGTTACTAGTTGTCTGTAGTGAAGAACATCACACACTTCTAAGAGACAACAGTAACATGAAATTTGTTTCTTGCATATTATACTGTATTAATATTATATAGTATATATCATTTGAGGCTGCAGTTTGTCGGCTCTCTGGATCTACTCCAACTATTATCAGCACTGTATATCGACCACCAAAATTTAACAAGGATTTTATCCCTGACTTTGCTGCTTTTTTGAATGAAATAACTACTCTTTCACCAAATATAATTCTTGTGGGGGATTTCAATATTCACATGGATGATGTTCACAACAACCTTGCTAAAGAATTTACATCTTGTCTGGATAGCTTCGGACTGCAGCAACATGTGAATTTTCCCACGCATATTAAAGGACATACTTTGGATTTAATCTGTTGTTCAGGTGTCTCTCCAGGCAACCTCAATGCAGACTTTTTTCCATGTACTGATCATCTGTTACTGTACTTTAATGTTGATCTTCCACTCTTCAAATCAAAATCTTCACGTATTATATCATTCCGGAAAATCAAGGACATTAATTTGGACAACTTGTCTTTAAGCATTGCAAGTCTTCCTAGGGCTGACAGCTGTTCCACTCCAGATAATTTGGTCTCTCAGTACAATAATAGTCTCCATAATTTGTTGAATACTTTTGCTCCAGTTAAGACTAGGACTGTTTCATTTACTGTTACTGCACCCTGGTTCACTCCTTTTCTCAGGCAATTAAAAGCAAAAGGACGACAGCTTGAGAGACTTTTCCGAAGAACTGGCCTTACTGTCCACAAGGAAATGTACTCAGAACATATGTCTCACTATAAAGACACTATTGCTAAAACTAAATCTACATACTATTCTGGCTTAATCGGTTCTAATGAAGGGAATTCAAAGCTTCTTTTTTCCTTATTGAAAAATTTTACAACACCCACCGACTCACTTCCCTCTCATTTGTACTCATCTGATTTCTGCAATACTTTAGCATCATTCTTTACCTCAAAAATTGAAGGCATTCATCGTCAACTTATGGCCACTCCTGTTTCTACTCCATGTGTCTGAGTTCTACCTGTTCCTACACAATTGTTCTCTGAGTTTATTCTGCCCACAATTGATGATATCTTAAAACTTATTCATCAATCTAAATCTTCAACCTGTGTTCTTGATCCTTTACCAACTGTCCTTGTTAAGGCTACTGCTTCCTCTCTGTCCCAGTTTATTATGGATATTATTTATTCTTCCCTCACCACTGGGGCTGTTCCTTCTCTTTTCAAAACAGCTGCTGTAACTCCAATTCTAAAGAAACCAGGTTTGGACACCAACAACCTTAATCATTTTCGTCCTATTTCTAATCTTCCTTTCATTTCTAAAATTTTGGAAAAAGTTGTTGCTGCTCAACTTCATATCCACTTGTCTGGCAATAATCTATATGAACAATTCCAATCTGGTTTTCGCCCATTTCATAGCACTGAAACAGCTCTATTAAAAGTCACAAACGATTTGCTTATAGCAGCTGATTCTGGTTTACTATCCATCCTCCTTCTCCTTGATCTGAGTGCAGCTTTTGATACAATTTCCCACGATATTCTTTTAGACAGGCTTTCCACTATTGGCATCACCAACACGCCTCTGAAATGGTTTCATTCATATCTCTCTGATCACACACAGTTTGTTCAACTAAAATCATTCACCTCTTCTGTAGTTTCCGTTACCTCTGGTGTTCCCCAGGGCTCTGTTCTTGGCTCTTTGTTATTTATTACTTACCTTTTACCCCTTGGTCATATTTTTCATAAACATCAGGTTAAGTTTCATTGCTATGCGGATGACACCCAGCTCTACCTTTCCACAAAACCACATTCCAAACTCCCTCCATCTGCTCTTTCTGATTGTCTCATTGACATAAAATCATGGTTTTCAGCAAATTTTCTTAAACTAAATAGCAATAAAACAGAATTTCTCCTTATAGGCACAAAAACTGTGCTTAACAAATTTTCGAATTTTCTTATTTCCATTGATGAATCTCTCATAGCTCCCTCATCTCAGGTTAAGAGTCTTGGTGTCATCTTTGATAGTACCCTTTCTTTTACCTCACATGTAAATAATGTTACTCGGGCTGCATACTTTCACCTTCGTAATATCAATAGGCTTCGTTCCTTTCTCACCACTCAATCTACCACCACTCTTATTCACAGTCTAGTAACCTCCCGGCTTGACTACTGTAATTCTCTTCTTATTGGGCTTCCTCACAAAACCCTTCATAAGCTGCAACTCGTTCAAAACTCTTCTGCCCGTATTATCACTCGTACTCCCTCTATCCATCATATTACACCTGTTCTGGAACAGCTACACTGGCTTCCCATTAATTTTCGTATCAAGTATAAAATTCTTCTTCTAACATTTAAAGCTATCCACAATCTTGCACCTTCATATCTTCTTGATCTTCTTCATACTCCAAAACCAACTCGCACTCTTAGGTCTTCTTCTTCCACTCATTTCATTGTTCCCTCTGTCCGTCTTGTAACGATGGGGAACAGAGCTTTCAGTTACTCTGCACCTCAGCTCTGGAACTCACTTCCATCTGAGCTCCGTAATATTGATTCTCTTTCATCATTTAAATCTCAGCTTAAAACTCATCTGTTTAGTTTAGCATATTCTAGATCATGATTTGTAATGTTGGTCTAATTTTTTTTTTTTTTCTATGTAAGTATTGTATAACTATATTTTTTGTTGTTTTTCTTCTTCTTTTGTACGGTGACCTTGAGTGTTAGAAAGGTGCCTTTAAATAAAATGTATTATTATTATTATTATTATTGTTATTATTATTATTATTATTATTATTATTACATCCAGTTTGTTACTGTGAGATCATGCTACTCTCATCAGTAGCCAGCAGAGGGCAGCAGCGGTGCACACAGTGACAGAAGGAGAACAAATTGCAGAATTCTCCAAGTTGATTAAACTGGATTTCCTGCACCTTGTTGACTCTGATGAAGAAAGCGCAGCAGCATTAATATCACCAAAGAGAGGAGTTTAAAGACCCTTAAATGTCTAAGGTGGTGAGGACATTTCACACCATCATAGACAGTAACCTGACAGGAAGCATCACGGCCTGGTTTGAGAACAGCACCAAAACAGGACAGACGGGATTCTCCAGAGGGTGGTGTGATCAGCTAAGCTCTCCGCCCTGTAGTTATGCTATAGTAAGCTTTGCTGGGCCCCAACTATGTGTGTAACAAACTCTTCTCTCTGTTATAATCAGATTGTGGTTCTGCTTCTTGAAGGCAAACTCAAAAAACAAGATGGAGCTTCTTTCCACAGACTACTCAGTCCCTCAACTAGGACAATACCTAGAACTCAGACCTGATTGCTGATAAAGACCAGACCATACAGCTGACTGGCACAACATTGGTTCATAAAAGGCATGGCAGTCTCCAGGCGGCTCCATCCACATCAATCCCATGAGACACTGGCTGACCATGCAGATCAATCTCCGGCATTGTGAGCACCAGAACATAAAAGCTCATCTCAGATTTGCCAGAAAACATCTTGATGATCCCCTTTTTGGGAAAATACTCTGTGGACTGATGAGACAAAAGTTGAACAGTTATAGAAGGTGAGTGTCCCATTACATCTGGTGTAAAAGTAACACTGCATTTCAAAAAAAGAACATCATACCAACAGTAAAATATGGTGGTGGTAGTGTGATGGTCTGGGGCTGTTTGGTCAGGACCTGGAAGACTTGCTGTGATAAATAAAACCATGAATTTTGCTGTCTACCATAAAATCCTGAAGGACAATCTGTGGCTATCTGTTTGTGACCTCAAGCTGAAGCAAACAGTCAAAGTCCTGACCTGAATCCTATTGAGAAGCTGTCGCATTAAAAAGTTGGTTCATGCTCAAAAATCCTCCAATGTGGCTGAATTACAACAATTCTGCAAAGATGAGTAGACCAAAATTCCTCCACAGCGCTGTAACAGACTCACTGCAAGTTATCGCAAACGCTTGATTGCAGTTCTTGCTGCTAAGGGCGGCACAACCAGTTATTAGGTTTAGGGGGCAAGCACTTTTTCACACAGGGCCATGTAGGGTTGGATTTTGTTTTCCCTTATTAACTAAAACCTACATTTAAAAAATGCATGTTGTGTTTGCTTGTGTTATATTTGACTTATATTTCAATTTGTTTGATGATCTAAAACATTAAAGTATGACACATGCAAAGAAATAAAACATCAGGAAGAGATCTCTCTCTCTCTCTCTCTCTCTCTCTCTCTATTTTTGTTCCCTCTCTCTATAAGCAAACAGGAAGTGGAAAAACTTTAACACACCCCTGCTCTGTCAGTCAGTCAGTCCTTAGAGGGACAGGATGGAGCTCAGTCCACTGCCTGTGATGCTCTGTAAGTACATGTTCTCTTTGTGTCTTCATTAGAGTGAGTGGTGGGGTATAAAGTTGTTCACCTGCAGTCTGAATGTCCTGAGGGATGATCTTATTGTGTGATTAGGACATTGTGTGTACTTCATCATGACTGTTCAGGTGGATCAGTGTCTCCATATCTGTTATGAGAAGGGTTTAGTTTGATGTGTAAATACTCTCAGTAACTATGATAGTTCACCAGGTAAGAGTACAAGTAGGGCAAGTTTAAACAGGGTTTAAATCATATAATGGTAGTTAGTGTGTATTGTCTGAATCTGTAGTTGATGATTGCCTTCTGGTGGTGTTTCCTGTATAGATAAATATTTAAAAAAAAAAAAAAACGTTAGCATTAACTAGCAATTTTAATTAAAGTACTTATAACCTAGATTTCCTTTTTTGTTACTATTATGGTCTGTGCAGAAGAACATGTTCACTCTATTGCACTTTAGTACCAAAGTAATGCACAGCACATTTAATAAAAATAAATACAAATCATTATTTATTAATGATCACTATTATTATTATTATTATTATTATTATTATGTTAAAATTAGTCCTGTACACACACCTGAGAGCAGGTCACAGTTTGTTGGTGCAAATTTAGATGTGAAGAAGTGGATGAGTGGAAAAAAAAGTGTTGAGGAGGGTGAAGATGGACGTGTAAAAACAATAACTAATAATGTGGGTAAATTTAACTAACATCACATTAGTTTATTCTAATACACACTATCACCAAACTATTGTCTAGTATCATTTACTTATTTGTGTCAAATCTATCAAAGAATTCTACAAATAAACACTTCTCATTAGCCTTGTACACTGACACACACACGGGGTAAAGAGAGTTTTAGAGAACTGAGAACACACAAGTGCACAGTTGTGGTTTAGCTTCTTTCTTTTTTTAAATTCAGTTTTGTGAGTTCAGCAGTGAAGAAGGGGAGGAGGCGTGAAACTGAAAATATTTGCATGTTGCATGTATTCAAGATGTTGGTGCTAAATTCTGAGCCTTCCTCCTGCATCATACAGTAAATAGTATATACCCCATCTTCACACTTATCAGCCAACTTGTTCCCCACATTCTCCTTTATTCTCTACAAGCACTCGGTCTCCTCCAACCAAGTGATTCCCGTTCAGTGAGATTGTTGCTGCTAAGCTGAAGAATGTTTCTGTGCAGTTTTCATTGCAGTCTTCAAGCAGGATAATGCGGACTTAGCATCCGAATCATAATCAGGCATTTGAGTACTTTCATCCGTTGCTTAATAATGACATCATCTGCCAACCTAGGGACATATTATAAAAATGTTATCTCTATAGACATGGTACACAACACCAGTTAGACAAACTCAATGGTTATGATTATATTTGCATAGGAGGACATTATTACCAGATATACAAGAAAGGTTATGATCAGTTGTGGTCTGTCTCTCTCTCTCTCTCTGACTGTGAGAACACAGGAAGTGGTAAAACTTTAACACACACCACTGCTCTGTCAGTCAGTCAGTCATTAGAGGGACAGGATGGAGCTCAGTCCACTGCCTGTGATGCTCTGTGAGTAAATGTTCTCTTTGTGTCTTCATTAGAGTGAGTGGTGGGGTATAAAGTTGTTCATCTGCAGTCTGAATGTCCTGAGTGATGATCTTATTGTGTGATTAGGACATTGTGTGAACTTCATCATGACTGTTCAGAGCAGAGAGCAGGATGCAGATGTGGTTTATTTTCTATTTTCATGTTGTGGTCCAAATACAGGTGTGAAAAAATGGGAGGAGGTGTGAAAATAACTGAGGGAATGGAATAAATTTATATATAGGGTGTTCAGAGAGATAAATCCCCTGACTATACCCTCACTAGCCACTTTATTAGGAACACTACACTGTTACGATTAATAAGAATATTATACTATTACTCTACTATGGTTCAGTATAAAATATCACCGTTAATTAATTACTTAAACAAATCTGCAGTGAAAGTTTCACTGATAACATTTTCTTGTGAATTTTTGGAGGTACAGTAGATGCGTGGTTGCCTGTCATAGCATAGAATTTTATTTTCCAGATCAATTTTAAATGGCTTTATTGGCATGAAAGTGATTTTTGTCCAAATTTTGGACTGTACAAAATAAACAGCACTATGAACATTATGCTGTGACAGGCAACCACACCACAACTGACACTTACATATTTTGAACTGAATTGACTGGTCATATGTCAAATGTACCTGTCATATACATAGCCAGAACCTCCAAAAACTCAAAAATAAAAACCTTTCTTATTTAGACGTTCCAATAATGACCTGCATACCTACTTACAAGAGGGGTCGTACTCAGACGTCCAGATACTGAACCTCATTTGCACATCATGCAACATGCATATCTGTTCTCAGCTTAAACCAAATGGTTTAAATCATCTGAGTGTAAATGAGTCTGTATTGTTGGAATCTGTACCTGATGTCTTCTGGTGGTGTTTACTGTAATCAGAAAGGTTTTAACATATCCATGTTAGCATTAACTAGACTTACTGAGAAAAAGCCTTTTAACCTACATTTCCATTTTTATTACTACATACAGAGCAACAATCAATTTGTTGACAAATCTGGACAGTAAACAATAACAGCAATATAAAGATTATGTTATGACAGACAACCACACAGCACAAACAACACTGTCCACATTTGAACAGAACTGATGGTTCATATGTATAAGTCCTGCACCTGTCATATACACCAGACATCCAAACAAAAAATCCTGTTCAGACAACAAGAAAGTCAGTATGTGGCATATCTCTCTCTCTCTCTCTATCTCTCTCTCTCTCTCTCTATATCTCTCTCTCTCTCTCTCTCTCTCTCTCTCTCTCTCTCTCTCTCTCTCTCTCTCTCTCAATCTCTCTCTGTGGTTTTCCTCAAGTTTTATGCGGAAGAGCTGCTTTTAAAGTGGGTAAGTGGGGTTTGAGAATGTACTGTCAGTGTGACAAACAAAGCCATCACTTAAAGATTCAAAAAAATTACAAGCTTTGTTAAAATGATCCAGCTAGGATGTAAAAATAATTATGACTGGTGTACTGTTGAGGAAATTAATACTTTTTTGGACAAAGTAAAAGGGAAAGCAGGTGAAGAAAAGTGAGTGATTATTTCCCCAACCTTGACAAGTTTGTCTTTTCTGTGATGCGGGCACGAAAAGTGAGCAGTTATAAAGAACTCTCTCAACAGAAATGTTTTTGTGTTAAAAATAATAATAAAAAAAAAAATCACGGTAATTAGATGAGGCAAATTGAGTCAAAAAAGAAAGGCTATTGAGAGGGATAACAAAATAAACATGCTATTCTTTACTTCTTTCTTCACTGTTTCTTTCCTCTCTGTACATTTTGACCTCGAATGTGAGCAACAGGTTTCCAAACAGAGCTGTTGATTCTACACCTACTTCTGTCTTCAGAGCTGATTATATGTTGGCAAAAGAGACATGGATGGAGCTTAAAGATACACGAGAAATTTAGATGCACAATCTGAGGGAGAAAAATTGATATTTTATTTGGACCTCTAGATATACATTCATATGAACATCTACTCTACACTCAGAGGAACGTTGCAGAAGTGAATCTTCTACAGGGCCTCCTGTTCTAAACTTGTAGAAGAGGGACTCTTTGGACACGGAACACATCACTGATGAAGTGACTGCTGTTGTCATGAAGCCCTCTCTCCAGGTCAAACAACAGGAACAGATGGTCTTCCCACTGGACTCTACAAGAACTCCTGGAGGTGATTACTTCTGGAATCCTTCATGAATGCATCAGTTAAGGACATCTTTCTAGGAATTGGCCAGCATAGAGTTTTAACTCATTCTCCCAGAGAAGGGTGTTTCAACACCATTATAGATCTGGAGATTAAGAGTTTGCAGACTTGACACTCTAGACTTTTGTTCTGTGTACAAATGCCTTCCAAAATGCTTAGCTAAAGGATAAATTACATTGTGGCTAGTGTGATCACAGTTTTGATCTAGATGTATGAAACACACTCAGACTCAGAGGTGGTGGTAAAACCAAAGAAGTAAAGACAGAATATTATTTTGCTGCAGCAAAAGGCATCGTCCTTACAGTGCAACGTCTACACAGTGAAGAGGCAAATTCTAGTGTTTCAGCTCTCCCTTTTGTACCCTGTGTGTGTGTGTGTGTGTGTGTGTGTGTGTGTGTGTGTGTGTGTGTGTGTGTGTGTGTGTGTGTGTGTGTGTGTGTGTTTTCATGCACCCTCCCTGGTTACTGAAGATGTATGCCTTTGAATTATCACCTCAACAAGGCCGCATTCCAGTATCAGTACTTATCTATCACATGCACACAAACTCCCCTAAAGTTCCCATCCTTCTAGCACATACAATGTTAACATTTGGAACAAGGGCTTCTTGTCCTTTCTCCCTAGTCTGACACACAGAATACAGTAAAATCACATAACATTATATACAAACACATAACTGTTGTATAAAAACACTCATGATATTTAATATTTTCACTACACTAGTTATGACACTGAGGTTAAGGTGCTGGATTACAAAACAGAAGGATATGAGTTTAATTTCCACGTCCTGCAGGCTGTCACTGCTGGGCCCCTGAGCAAGGCCCTTAACCCTTAATTGCTCAGTTGTTTAAAATGAGATAAAATGTAAGTCGCTCTGGATATAAGTACATCTGCTAAATCCTGGAAATTTGCAGATTCTAAATTGCTACAGTATGATGATCTCTCTCTCTCTCTCTCTCTCTTTCTCTCTCTCTCTCTCTCTCTCTCTCTCTCTCTCTCTCTCTCTCTCTCACTTTCTTTTCAAGAACATTACTTCATGAGCAGAATAGTGACATTTACCAGAATCATGTCTATTTATTATTTAAGAGGTTAAAATGTATTTCTTACAGGATGGTAAGAATTAAGTTTCCTGAGTGAGATTTAAACTTGTGTGTTCTGTGTGTCTAAAATGTGCTGTGTTCATTAATACACTGAAAATTCTCCATATTTACGTCATGTTCTGTTTCTGTTCCCTTTTTAGTGCTGATTTCACTCATACCAGTGGTCCAGGCTGAAGGTGAGTTATATATAGTTTATCTTTATATTGTCTCCTTATTTAAATAGTTTTAGTGCTAAGAAGGTTGTGTATAATTTGTTAATTTGTTCCCTGTTTATTAATGTAGTTTTTTACATCATATTTGAATAAATAATTTTACACTCAAATAGTTTTATGCTGCTTAAATTTCTTAACATATTAAATATAATTGAAATTTAGTTGGGTTTTTTGCCTGCTAGGACTTTCTTGTTAGCAGCCTTGGCAGCTCTGTATCTGGTGGCTGAGCTCATTTCTGGGCTGGAAAATGTAAACAGAAGCCTGAAGTGAGAAACTAAAGCCATTACATGCTAGTATTGCAGATCTCATTATTTCAAAGGAAACTTTGATAACACAAAGGTGTGTTGTGTTGTTTCCTTATGAGCTTGATAAAAAAAAGTCTCAAAGTTAATTAGTAAATGGCGACAATGTAATGGAGCAGCAGATGAAACCTTTGTATACTGTGTGTTTGTGTTCATTGTAAAAGTGAAAGGTGGGTATTAAAGAGGTGCAAATTTTAAGGCTAACAGAGCAATCTGTTTGGTGTAACAAAATAGCGTGTAGGTGTGAATTACTGCTTATTGAGCAACCAGGTGACTCTGAAGATCTCATCCTCTGAGATCTAATAGCTTTGTGCCTTCTGCCAAAGAGGAGCAGAGAGGGCAGTACTGTATGTGTGCAGATTGCCATGTTGCTTTACTGACACAAGTAACATCCTGTAGTTTGGGAGGTTGTGATGGTAATGCTCTTTACGTTCCTCTGCACTGTTCTGAGTTTACAGCATCGTGTATGTAAGGATGTGCTGCAGCTTGTAGCTATAGGACAGACTGCAAAGGTTGCAGAGGTTTGGATTGAGGATACACAAAGCACTTTATTTATTTATTTTTTGCTTAGCTGAGCAAATGTTCCGTCCGTTTGAGATCATTGATCGACGATGGCGATTGTCTGCTCTGTGGAGCTGCTGAACCTCACCAGGGCATCCCCTCTGAAGTGCGAATGGATGTGTAGTCTGCTTCCTGTTACATGAAGTCAGGGAGTAGCTATTATCTCTTGCTGAGAGCCAAATAGAGAGGCAAATAATTGTCCTGACACGTCTCTGACTTTCTGCCTTTAAGTCTCATTATATCTAGATATTATATCTATTATGGCTGTGTTGTGTGCATACTGGATGCTGGAATTAAAGCCGTTTTTCAGTCATAGAGTAGCAAGGAATAGCATGACAGCATTAACATACTGGGAGCGGTGTCTAATTAGGAACAACGCAGGAACAGAGTTCATCACTCTAATGTTTACTATGAACCTTTCTGTCTCTCTCTGAATACAGATAAAGTAGCTTGAAAATCATTGACGTCCTTCTGTTTTGCATGTGTGTCACATTTCAGCAAGCAGCATACAGAAGGTCATCGGCATGTACGGCGAGACCATCAAGGTGCCATGCAACAACGGCGACAACAAGCCAGAAGATCTGATGTTCACCAAATGGAAACATGTGAGTCTCTGCTGCTCTTCATGTCTGAATTTGTCAGTTCTGGATGACTGGTGTCTTGCTGTCATGTGTCAGGAAAACCAGCCACATTGGTGATGTGTGAAGACATGAATAAGTGGTTTACACAGACCTGCTATCTTTACTGTCATACCCACAAAATAGCCCCAAGAATGTTGTTGTTGTTGTTTACTTTTATCTGTTAAACAGAATATGATAGACAAAGTTCATGACAGGGGCAGTAGAGGTGCTTGGTGTATCGTCTACAATAGTTAAAATGTGTTTTAATTCCATTGTCTTTAGTTGCGTGAGAACAGCACGTCAGGAGATATCTTGGTCAAGCAGCATCAGAAGGAAGAAGCAAAGATCACAGCCACTGATGGCTATAAGGACCGCGTTAGCATCGGGCCGGACTCCAGCCTGCTAATCAAAAACGCGATCCTTGATGACCAGCGAGTCTTCACCTGCTTGTTGGTCTCCATGAATAATGTCAACGAATACCCTGTCGAAGTGGAAGTGCACAGTGAGTACAGCTCATACTGGCAGAAACAAGATTGCACTATACGATGTGTAGCATGTACAAGCGGATTGCAACAAACACTTTAGTCAGTGTGAAGTCAGCTGTGGACAGGCAAAGTGCTTGTAAAGTTTTAAGAGATAAAACCCTACATTTCAGACTCAGTCTCACTGATTCACTAACTTAATAACATCGTGTCACCGCTGGTCCTGTAGCACTGACGGACGGGTTAAAGAAACACTGACAAATTGTGTATAGCTGCAGACACATATACTATACTATAGTGTAGTGATAAAATCACCGTAGATCGGGATGTTACTATATACTATATATAATATTTGTAAGATCCATATATATTTGCATTTGTAATGAATGTATTGTGATTGTCAATAAATAATAATAATTCCCCTTTCATAATTGTCAGAGAGACCATCAGCACCTGAATTCAGGAACAAGGCGAGTCAGCTGGACGACGGAAAACTGACGCCGGTGAGTGCTTTCAAATGGTGCCCTGTACATTCCTGTCATAGTTTGCACTCTGCGAAACTCTGGCACACTCAACAAAACAATTGCATTAAACCCTGCATTAAATCTGGCAAGGGATCATTGTTGTTTCTTCATATCCCCTTTTCCATCAACCAGCCTAAACTTAAAATACACCCATGTGGCATCTTACCACCTGGCAGCTCAGGGTAAATCTGTTAGATGGATCAGCATATACACACACACACACACACACACACACACACACACACACACACACACACACACACACACACACACACACACACACACAACAGAGAGCCCCTTAATAGAAACAATACTGCTGTAGTGATGTTCCTCTACGGAAAACCAAAAAGCCAAAGCAGCAGCACAGAATGGCAGCTTTGGGATGCACTGAACCACTGAACGGGGAGAAAATATGACATTACTTTATGAGGGCAGTAAAAGGGAATTAGTACCCTATACAGGCTCAGCTACACTTTATCTGGGCTGGGTTCAGCTGTGGGGCTGTAATGTTGTATGTGCTCAGATCTAAGGTGAACTGGAGGTTAGAGGAATGTGGGCATTCGTGTGGACAGTAGAGGGCAAGGAGGACTTTGATTGCCACCTACCGAGGTCTGTCATGTTTAAAGCGCGGCTAGTTTGTGGACAAAGGCAGAAAAAGAGCAAGAGTTCAACCTTGGGGCAGCTCATGTTAAAAACATTTCACCCCGTCTGATCTAAGGCTTAAAACAGGACCAAGGAGGAAAGAAGAAAGGAAGTAGAGTACAGAGCGAGAAGGACACTGAGTCGAACCACTCTGATATTAGAGTGTGTGTGCGTGTGTGTGTGTGTGTGTGTGTGTGTGTGTGTGTGTGTGTGTGTGTGTGTGTGTGTGTGTGTGTGTTTCGAATGATCACGGCTTGCATTTGTTGCACACTTGTGATTGCATTACATTTTTTGTGCCTCTAAAGTATATCAACAGTCCTTAAATCCAGATGTTCCTTAATAAATTTCAGCTACACTTAAGAACCTCAAGGTAAAGGTACACAAGATGTCCGCTTTAGACTATTCAGTCTATTTTTTTCTTTCTCTCTGAGAGTGTATGTGTACGTGCAGTGGCGTGATAATAGCTAAGAAGCCCTCTCATCTTTTCAGTTTTATTAAAAGCAGCTCCTGCTTCTCCTGTAATGGAGTTTTTACACATGAGGAGGAGCGATATATCTTCTTCCCTGCTCTTTGTTCTTATTGTAATCATTTTAAAGCAGCCTGTGTTTAGTAGCAAAGGATTTACACCCTTCAAGCCAAAGTGAAACTGAGAGAGAGAGAGAGAGAGAGAGAGAGAGAGAGAGAGAGAGAGAGAGAGAGAGAGAAAGCACACACACACACACATACGCACGCACACACACACACCCATACTCATATCTGTGTCTGGCTCAGTCACCTCGGTCACATGTTCAGATACTGTCACTGTCAGATACTGAAATTTCCCAGCCTCTACACCATGACGAGGAGCTCTTGGCAGCCACTATCACCTAAAGCCATTTACATTACGGTGCTGCAGAAAGTCCCAGAAAGTCCCTGGGAGAAGTGGCGGTTAAAATTAGTTAAATATCAGGTTACAGATTCATTTAGGAAATGTCATTGGTCATGAACATGTAACTGAAACTCCTAATGTAGTATCTGTGTCATACAGACTGGCTGGCAAAAAGAGAGAATATATAATAAGACTTCCTGGATCAAATATTAGCGAATGTAGACACGTGGGAGTGGTTTGGGCTTGGTGAACTGGTTATGCCTTAAAGATAAATAACCTGTGTGTGTGTGTGTGTGTGTGTGTGTGTGTGTGTGTGTGTGTGTGTGTGTGTGTGTGTGTGTGTGTTTCAGCTGGGAGAATGTGTAGCTGCCAGCGCAAACCCCCCAGCAGAGATCATCTGGGAGAAGAATAACAAGCCTCTAGTGGCAGACAACAAGTGTGAGTGTGATGTATTCAGTCATTCTCTGTAGAAGGAACCTGGAGGATGTTCCTCATACATTAGTGTGAGTTATAGTTGTCTAACAGGGGGCATGTCTGTGGTAATTGGGTCAACACTGTGTGTGTATGTGTGTGAACAGTGATCATTGTCCATACCTCTGTGAAGAAGGACCCAACCACCGGTTTGTCCACCACAACCTCTCAGTTGCAGTACACAGCAGGGAAACAGGATGCGACCTCAAAGTTTGCTTGCGTTGTTAAACATGTGTCCGGCCCTGACCAGATATCTGCACCCGAAAACTTCAGCATCCACTGTAAGTACACCCCTCGCGTACACAAAGCTCCCCTCGTCTTTCATACTCAAATGTAATGTTTCATTTCTTTTTTACATCCACATCATTTTTTTTTTTTTTTTGCTTGTTAAAAATGGCTTAATGTCGATTCTTGTGGACTTTTGTGGAAGAAGCGCAGCATCATTTCCTGTGGTATTGTGAAAATTACAGAGTGCTATGAAGAAGTGAGACAGGTCTGATTTAATCTGTTTAATCTCAATTCCTTTATTGAAATTGGAATTTTCAGTGGCACACAAATGATAGTCAGGTCGTTGTTCTTTTAACACAGAATGTGTGTGGACTCTAGTGATACGTAACATTAAAAATGTGTTGTTTGTTGAAGATTTCTGTACCACGATATTTATTTAACATTTCCAGAAGGTCACTTCAAGCCAGCGTTCAATTTAGGAGCACCGAGTCAAACTGACCTGGTCTGATTTCACTGCTTATAAATAATGAGCCATAAAATGTTTCCAACATATTAACATATATTTTGCACACATTTTTTGTAATATTTGGTATAATAAACCTCATTTATATACAAAAAATAAAGTAAAATAATAAATCAGAAATTATGAATTATTTTCACTATATTTATGATCAGAGGCACATAATTTGATGAAATATTACAGACTAAACACTGTGTGTGTGTGTGTGTGTGTGTGTGTGTGTGTGTGTGTGTGTGTGTGTGTGTGTGTGTGTGTGTGTGTGTGTGTGTGTGTGTGTGTGTGTGTGTGTGTGTGTGTGTGTGTGTGTGTGTGTGTGTGAGGTTTTGCCCTCTGCTGGACAAAGGCATATCACAAGTGTGAAATATTTACTAATGTGTAGCTTTTTTATGGAGGCCCAATGAAATTCAATGTCCAATGCTTGTCTGTGTGTGTGTGTGTGTGTGTGTGTGTGTGTGTGTGTGTGTGTGTGTGTGTGTGTGTGTGTGTGTGTGTGTATGTTCATTGCACTGGAAAGGGCAAGAGTGTGACCAATTGCCCTACTAAATGTGGCCAGAGGAACACAGGTGTAATAAAATATTTTTATGAACACATAATTCAATAAAAATAGATATAATTAATTTTACTTGCAAAGTGCATCATTTGGAACAATCCATGTCATTTTCAGGCAAGTATATGTAAGAAAACAGAAGAGAACAACAGATATAACTAGTGCTAAATAAAATGCTCCATGATGCCCCTGATTACTTAATATTAAGCAGGTTACACATATCAGTATCAACAAGTAACAAAAACATGAACTCATACTCACTCTAAAAATGATATTAGTAGTGTAGACTTGGAATGACTTTATGTAAGGTTTATTAACAACAGAATGTTTTATAGGGAGTCCTAAAGCTGTGGTGTCCATACATCCTGATACACATGTGTTCACTGGAGAGACTGTTACTCTCATATGTGACATACAGGGAGGAGGAGACACTCAGTGGACTTACAGCTGGAATAAAGATAATAACAATCTCTATTCAAATGGAAATAAGAGAGATTTCATAGACACCACAATGCAGGTGTTATTAATCAGGTATGTTGAAGACTCTGACAGTGGAACCTACAGCTGCAGAGGACATGGGGGATACAATCAGATCAGTGATGATGTTACACTGACTGTATCAGGTGAGTCTGTGACTGTTTTTATTTCTTATTTAATATCTTCACTTTATTTTTAGGGTTCAGGTTTTGAGCTGTCAGAAACTGAGTCCCTGTTTGTTTAATGTTGACTTTTACTTCCCTGTCTAGTAAACACCAATTTCTGTCACAATCATCATCATCATGTCTTTTTCACCTTGTGACCTCACCTTGTGTTGGATTTGCTATTATCTGATTTATTTAATATCATTTGAGACATTAGAATTAGAAGGTTTTATCTGTGAATTCTGTCATTTTGAGAGATTTTTATTATCATGTGTGTGTGTGTATATATATATGTGTGTGTATATATATATGTGTGTGTGTGTGTGTGTGTTGTATATTGTGTGTGTGTGTGGTGACTGTGTGTGTGTGTGTGTGTGTGTGTGTGTGTGTGTGTGTGTGTGTGTTTTCATGCACCCTCCCTGGTTACTGAAGTTGTATCCCTTTGAATTATCACCTCAACAAGGCCGCATTCCAGTATCAGTACTTATCTATCACATGCACACAAACTCCCCTAAAGTTCCCATCCTTCTAGCACATACAATGTTAACATTTGGAACAAGGGCTTCTTGTCCTTTCTCCCTAGTCTGACACACAGAATACTATCATCCACATCAGTCTCTGTCTCATCACAGAAATCCCTCACAATATTTAAACACAATCCTCAGACACAATCCTTGACTGTTCACATTAACACCTCTGGGGTAATAATCCATGATTTACTTTTGTTCTGTTGGATGTATTTCATGTCATTAATGTATTTTAAGACATTTAAATATGTAATAACTTTGCCTGCTGTCGACTCTATAAAATGTGTGAGCACTGATTTAATGATGATGTGATACACAGGAACATCCCAGACATTTTGACCACTGCTATCTGATTACAAACTGAATTAATTATAATTATATCTAAAATATACTGAATATCAGCCGTGTAAGAAAACATACAACTGTAACAACTTGTATTAAATGTTAAATATAAATGTTAGTTTTAGACACAAAGCATCTGTTAGACACAGTGAATCTACTGCTTATGTTGTAAAGTGTAAAGCAGCTCTGACACCTTCATCATTTCACACCAACAGTAAAACCCAAACCGACTGTGAGAGTGAATCCTCAGAGCTCCGTCTACACTGGAGACACCGTCACTCTGAGCTGTGACCTGCAGCAGGAGACTGGATGGGAGTTTTACTGGTACAAAAATAATAATCAGAATCTGAACAGTGAACAAGTGAACACACTTAAAGTGACAGTCGATAATGCAGGAGAAACAGAGTACAAGTGTCGGGCACACAGGATAAACTACAACTACTACACAGAGTTCAGTGATCCTGTCAAGATTACAGTGAGAGGTATGTCATGATTTTTTTCCTCTTTTCATCACAGGTTTGTTAGAAGGCGTAAACATTATTGTTTAATTATTTTGTAATTTCTTGTTATTCCAGAATTTTCAGAATACATATGTTTAAATGTATTTGTCATTTCTGACTGGTGAGATCCAAAAACATTTTATTTAACACACACACACACACACACACACACACACACACACACACACACACACACACACACACACACACACACACACACACACACACTATAACTATGTTTTCTGACATGTAAACGTCTTCAGGAGAGAAAAGTTTATATTTTGTGGTTCTGTATTTTTTATATTTATTTATTAAAATATCGATTAAATTAAATCTTGGTGAGAAAACGTCTGTAAGTGAGATGTTTGGGACATGTCTGTTTCTGTTGTGTTTTTGTTTACGTTGTCATGTGGGTTTTTGTTCTGATTCATGTCTTGTCTCTGCCCCTGTCCTGTCATTGGTTGTTGTTCTAATGTATCTGGATTATTCTCACCTGTTTTCACTTTAACCCTTGATTTGTCAGTGTATTTAATCCCCTTTGTTTCACCATGTATTTGTCTTGTAACTGTTGTTACTGCTGTGTGTTTATTCTGCAGATGTCCTGATCTAGTGTTTGTTTTTGCTTCATTTCTGAGTCACAGTTTTATAATTTATTTATTCTATTTAAATAAATGAACTTCTACACTCGTATCTGCCTCCAGACGTCTAATGTGACAAGTACAGGAACTAACTAGTTTGTCAGATTTTCCACAACAGTAAATGTAACTATAAATGAATGAAAATTTCAGTGTGTCACTCATTAATTAAATTATAATCATTGGCATGTGCTGATTCAAATAATCTGTACTTCATGGTGGAAACAGTAACTCTATAACAGTGTTAGACACGTTGTTTTATTAATTAAACTTTGTTAAAAGAAGAAAAACATTATACACAATATACAGTACAATGTAAGAGATTATATTCAGTTCATTTCAGCCTAAATACAACATATATATTGAACAGAATAATAACTTCATCTCCACAAAATGTTATAAAGTGTTACAGGTTAAAACAAACTTACTGTAATTAAAAAAACATGAAATGCTACTCAAAACCTGCCCCATGCTGTAATCGTAGAAAGTTGTTTCTTTTTTGTACAAATAATTTATCATTTGGATTCATCAGTAAAACCCAAACCGACTGTGAGAGTGAATCCTCAGAGCTCCGTCTACACTGGAGACACCGTCACTCTGAGCTGTGACATACAGGATGAAAGTGTCTCTAGCTGGCAGTACAGCTGGTATAAAGATACTTCACACAGACCTGTCAGTAGTGAACAGGTGTACAGTATCAGTGGTGTTGAAGTGACCCACACAGGTACATACACCTGTAGAGGAACAGAGAGAGGAGGCTCACGCATTGTGTGTATAAATAAACTATGTGTATGATACACATATATAGGACTCAGGACATGGTTGAGGATTTCTGTAAAGGAGGATTTTATTAAAAGTCAGAGCAGGTAAACATTCTGTATGTGACCAAGTATACATAAATGATTTAGAGATAATGTCTTCAGAAAATGTCTTTTAAACAGATACAGATACAAATAGGAGGTAAATATATTTATGGTATAAAATCATCATCATAATCCTGTACATTGGCTCATTTGACTGCTCTAATTGTCTAATCAATTACATTTTGCTGGAAAATAAATACTGCAATTTACATCACATTACAGTCATTTCCTTGTTGTCTGCCTCATTATTTTGTTTATTGACACTTTAAATGGCTCTTTTCTGTTTAAGGTGAATCTCCTCCAGTCTCTCTGATCATCAATCCCAGCAGAACTCAACACTTTACTAATGACTCTCTCTCACTGAGCTGTGAGGACCAGAGTAAGTCTACTGGATGGACAGTGAGACGATACACACACAGTGAGAGAGTGTTAGATTGTTCACACTGGGGATCAGTTACAGGATCTACATGTAACATCAGCTTCCTCTCCACATCCTACACTGGAGTTTACTGGTGTGTGTCTGAATCTGGAGAAAACAGTAATCCTGTCAACATCACAGTGCATGGTGAGTCTTCATGTAGTGTGTTTAATGTTAAAGGAAAAGGGAAATGATTCATTACAGAATAGTTAGAACTCTGAGATTTCATTTGGGAGAAACTGTTCATGAAGACAGTTTATTTTTTTTAATTTAGATGAAAAACCTCCAGACTCCACAGGTTTAGAGTATTTTATGTTACATGCAGATAAATTAGAGAACTTTTATTTATTATCTACAGACACATCATAGTGTGTGGATTTCCTTGTTAGTGATTTTCTGTGTTCTAGATGGTGGTGTGATCCTGGAGAGTCCTGTCCATCCTGTGACTGAGGGACATCCTCTGACTCTACGCTGTTTATATCACAACCCAAATCCCTCACACCTCCGAGCTGATTTCTATAAAGATGGATCAGTTCTCCAGAACCAGACTACAGGAGAGATGATCATCCAAACTGTCTCAAAGTCAGATGAAGGTTTCTACCACTGTGAACACCCAGAGAGAGGAGAGTCACTGAAAAGCTGGGTCTCAGTCAGATGTGAGAAATTATTTAAATACAAATACAATTTTATGAATTGAACTTGTTTGCAAATTGAGATAAAACATCTAAACATGTCAGCATGAATTAAAGATGATTATAATTACTATTTTATTCTGCTTCAGGTCCATCACCTGTAGAAGCTCCATTCTCAGTGCTCATGCTGATCTGTAGTGTGGTGACGGCCTCTCCGTATCTGCTGGTGACCATCATTCTGCTGCTCATATGTTACAGAGCTCGAGGTAAGAACTCTTTCAGTATGTCTCTATATTTCACATAATGTTCTTTAAATAATGAAAGAAATTTCTTTAACAGGTCACACTGATGAAGACAGGACTGAGAATGCAGTTATAGAGGAATGAGCAAAATTCATCTATAAAAAAAAAGAATAAACATTTATTGAGATAAATAATACTTTATGGTTTTGTGGGTATTTTAAAATAATACTGATTTGTCATTTAATGTTTTGCTGTTATTTTCTCAGCGTTTTCTAGATATCCTCATCGTTCTGTATGGATTTGTTTAGTTAATGTCTGCAAACCTCCTCATGTGTGAAGGTCAATGTGTGTGTGTAATCTCCAATAAAGCTTACAGTCCGTTAAAACAATAGCAAAAACTGAGAAATTTATCTTTAATAAAACACAAAATTTTGGAAAACAGGATTAATTGCAGGCTGGAAACTAGCATCATTGGGGATGTAAAGACTAATAGGTTTGTTTAGTGCAGCACTGAGATTTACTCAAAAGTTAAAGTTTTATATTGTATATATACTATGTTTATTGACTGTTATCTGAAATTTGGTGCAGAACTAATTGTTATTAGTTTTGGTTGATGTTTCAGGTGTGTGATTTAATTGTAGTTGTGTCAGGAGATTTATGGTGAAATGTTTGATCAATTAAATGAATTTATCATTATATATTCACTGCTGTTATATTGTTGTCTTTTCACTGTCTAAATGTTTGTCTCCTGATGGAACATTGGAATTTCTCACATGTGATTAATAAAGTTTTATCTTAAAGTTAGATAACTGGATCCTGCAGTATTATTCAGTGTCAGTAGAGGATCTCAGTGCAGTGAAGGTCAGGAGTAAATAAGGAATCAAACAGTGTTATTACTCTTTCTGCATGTCTACACACAGGTACACTGATGTACAGGACTAACACAACACTGTAAATAAATCAGGAAGTCAACATTACAGACAATAACAAGATACTTATGAAGTGAAGTACATGGTTTCACTGTAAAACTCTGATAGTACATCATCAAGTGAGAGAGTAAGAAGCTTAGATCTAAATCACTAACACAGTCTACAGAATTGGGGTGAATTGTTGCTAGTTGTCTGTAGTGAAGTGCATCACACACTTCTAAGAGACAACAGTAACATGAAATTTGTTTCTTGCATATTGTATTAATATTACATCCAGTTTGTTACTGTGAGATCATGCTACTATCACCACTAGCCAGCAGAGGGCAGCAGTGGACACATAGTGACAGAAGGAGAACAAATTGCAGAATTCTCCAAGTTGAATAAACTGGGTTTCCTGCTCCTTGTTGACCCTGATGATGAAGGCCCAGCAGCATTAATATCACCAAAAAGAGGAGTTTAAAGGCCCTTAAATGTATAAGGTGGTGAGGACATTTCACACCATCATAGACAGTAACCTGACAGGAAGCATCACGACCTGGTTTGAGAACAGCACCAAACAGGACAGACGGGCTTCTCCAGAGGGTGGTGTGATCAGCTAAGCTCTCCGCCCTGTAGTTATGCTATAGTAAGCTTTGCTGGACCCCAACTATGTGTGTAACAAACTCTTCTCTCTGTTATAATAATCAGATTGTGGTTCTGCTCCTTGAAGGCAAATTTAAAAAAACAAGAAGGAGCTTCTTTCCACAGACCACTCAGTCCCTCAACTAGGACAATACCTAGTACTCAGACTTTTCTTCAGCTGTAAGTAATGCCGGTGTTATGTCCAACTCTGTTTGGGGATCTGTTTCCCACCTATCCCCACCCCATGGCCCCGCCCCCGTCTATACTTTCTTCCAAAAGTCTACAATATTCAAAATAAATCTTCATTCACAAAAGGTAAGCATTTAGCTAATGTTAGTTATTGACCATGAGGGGGAATTAAACTAGCTAAAAAACATCATGAATGTTCTCCCTGGTTAAATGTATGGCAGGCGTGAAACTCAGGGACGACCTCCGTGGTCGCATAACTGCAGGCGTGAAACTAGGGAACAACCTCCTAGGGCCAAAGCAGCAACAGAAAAGGTAGTAGACAGTAAGTCTACCTCAAAAACCCCTTGTATCGAGACAACTTCAGGGATACCGGCAGCACATACTGACACAAGTGGGGCATCCTCTAAACTGGATAACAGTCTCTTACACCTATGAGAAACTCTGACATCTTCATATATAGCACTCATCACTCTAGCCACTGATATAGTGTCCATGGTGGATGAAAACTCTGCTATAACACCCTTACAGGCTGGAGACTCCCCTGACAAAGGCGTAAAATCCTCACCACTGGATCCATAGTTAGGTCGGCTGTTCTGTCACGAGCGTAGAACGAAGAGGCAGAAGATCCACATGCAGGTGAAGATTTTATTATAAACAAAGAATGATGAGATGAGACCAGACAAGACGAGATGAGAAACACGAGACAAGATGAAAAACGACCAATGAACACATGATACATAAAATAGGACATGGGGTCAAGTGAAGCAAGAAACAGATATCAAAATAAAAGACATAGAAAACTAAACACAAAACATATGTTACACATATAAACATTATGCTAGAACATTATGCCATTACTTGACAGGTCAGAACGGTTTGGGTGGCACAAGAGGGACATGATATTAGGCAGGTAGTTTCGATGTTTTTTTTGTTTTTTTTTGCACGTTTGTCACACTTTAATCTTTCAGGTCATCAAACAAATTTAAATATTAGTCAAAGATAACAAGTAAACACAACATGCAGTTTTTAAATGAAGGTTTTTATTATTAAGGGAAAATCCAAACCCACATGACCCTGTGTGAAAAAGTGTTTGCTCCCCCTGTTAAAACATTACTGTGGTTTATCACACCTGAGTTTCTTTAGCCACACCCAGGCCTGATTACTGCCACACCTGTTTGCAATCAAGAAACACCTTAAATAAGACCTGACAGACAAAGTGATGTAGGTCAAAAGATCCTCAAAAGTTACACATGACAGTGGTTAACCATCCCAGGAGTAGACGGCCGACCAAAATTACCCCAAAAGTGCAGCGATGTCTCATCCAAGATGTCACAACAGACCCCACAACAACATCCAAAGAATTGCAGGCCTCTCTTGCCTCAGTTAAGGTCAGTGTTCATGACTCCACCATAAGAAAGAGACTTGACAAAAAATTACCTGCATGGCAGAGTTCAAAGATGAAAATCGCTGCTGAGCAAAAAGAACATAAAAGCTCATCTCAGATTTGCCAGAAAACATCTTGATGATCCCTGTAGCGATTTTGGCTCGCGAAGCAAGGTAAATATTTATAAGCAACTAAAACGTGTTATAGTGACTTCCAAATATTTTAACCTAAGTTGAAATTAACGGTACTGGTTAAATCTTACGCTTATTTGGTCTGCGAACAGGCCGTGTAACCTTTATTAATTCTATGAAGGTGGTATCTTCCCGGCCAAGAAAGATTCGCTCTTCTTTTACTGTATACCGTAATTTAAATTAAATTAACTTAATAGAGCATGTAGTTCAGACCAGATATTGCAGGTACCTTAATTTGTGAGCGATACTCAGAGACAAATCACCTGTGTCTCAAAATTATGACGTTTAATGAATGAGACAAACACAACATAAAACTAACTACACACACAAACAAAAGAAATAGGGAAAACGAAAATAAAATAAAACAAAAGAAATTAAAATTGGGGAAAGGGAGGAAGAGACTGGAAAGAAAGAAACTAGAGAAAGGAAGGAAAGGAATGGCAAGCTTAGACTCAAAATGAAATCACACCCTAACTGGGAAATCGTCACAGAAACTTAAATTCACCTTAAGATTCAATGAAAGATTCCTACTTAAAATTACGCATCTAAATTGGTTGGTAAAGGAAACGGTTACTTGCATTGGCTTACTGCACAAGAGTCCGGATGCAACAGAGAAATCTCTGAAAAGTCAGTTAGGGTGGGGTCAGACGTTCTTCCAAGTTCTCCTGAAGATAAGAGCAGTTGTTGTTCTTGGAAGTGAAGCTTGCTGGAACTTCTTTGAAGGAAGATGGAGTCGTCTTGAAGCTGTTCCTGAAGTCTGACCACGGATTAGTGGTGTTTGTGACAATTTAAAGGTCGCGAACTCCACCCATCTTTGGGGAGATGACCAATACTTCGGTCAGGATTTTGAAGGGAAAAACTCCCTTTGTTTCAGGTGTCTGTGGGCGTGGTTTAGCTATCAAACTTTTAGATGACTTTAAAGTTTGATCCAGGGTGTATTAAGACGGTATGGTGCCTTTCGTGCTCAAATAAAATACACCAGTGCTTGAAAAATGAGTAACCGATAATTTTGTGGTCATTTGGATACTAAACATGAAGGGTAATGACGGTATGAAGGCAGCGGTACATTACATACATAGATCATTAATCAAGGCAAAGATAAAGGCAAAGAAACACAAATGAAACATAAACAAGATGCACTTTCATTAGGGAAGTAAAAAGAAGACAATAGCTTCGTATACATTCTGACATCAGACCTTAAAGGGTCATACGGCATTAGAACAGGTATACATTAACATGCCATGATCAGTAAGATATGATGATAGAGTATGACGGATTTTAAAATACAATGTTGTTTTCTGACACATGAATAAAATACACCCTTGTCAGGAAATTAAGGAGCAAATAATTTTAAGTCAGGCAAGCCTTAAAAGAAGAAACACATTACAAAAAGGGTTATAAGAATGAGAACCTTAGAGTACCTTATCTTGGGTTTTATTAGTAAACGGAATGTCTCATTGTGTTGTGTGTGTGTGTGTGTGTGTGTGTGTGTGTGTGTGTGTGTGTGTGTGATAGGCACAGGCTCCCCGTGACCCGAGGTAGTTCGGATAAGCGATTGTGAGTGAGTGAGTGAAACACATTAAGGTGATTGCCAAGATAGCCCCCCGTGCAGAAAGCTGAGGTACACTGCAGCACTAATTGCCGAATGCCGCGGGAGAAGACGTTCGTTCTTAAAGGCCACATCTGTACACAATATGGAGTCGGATGTATCTTTTTTTACTTGGAATTGAACTTTTTCGAATAAATCATCCTCAATCCAACTATGGAGTAGCGTCAACTTTACTTTCCCACCAGAAATGGCTAAACTTAAAAGGAAGCCATTACACCAACCTTTCTCACTCTGCATGAATAAGGAGCTCTGAAGCATGTTGTTTGATCATCTCCTCCATTCTGGCTTTGCACCATTTCATTACTGAAGCTGCAGAGTGGAAACTAATATATAGATTTGCAACCTGTCCAAATATTAGTGTGAAAAATAGCAACGTTTGAATTCCCACCTGTTATTCGCCTAAGCCACACTTAAAATTCCTGCCTAGTTTTACCAGCTTTGTGACCAAAAGAAAACCAAATGTAAACATCTAGTTAGTGTTATTAGCTAACCAGGAATTAGTCCCTAGCACCCAGCCCCCTAGGCCACTTATATCACATGGATGTAACCTGCTGTCTAATATAAGTTGCACGGAGGACATTATTACCTGGGTAACTGTTGTTTTTATTTGTTTCTTTGTTTTTCAATTCAGCTTATAAAAGTTTTAAGAAAATTTGCCAAAGCAATAATCAATTTGTTGAAAAATCTGGACAGTAAACAATAACAGCAATATAAACATTATGTTATGACAGACAACCACACAGCACAACTAACACTGACCACTTTTGAACAGAACTGACGGTTCATATGTATAAGTCCTGCACCTGTCATATACACCAGACATCCAAAAAAAAAAAACTCCTATCCAGACATACAAGAAAGGTTATAGTCAGATGTGCTCTCTCTCTCTCTCTCTCTCTCTCTCTCTCTCTCTCTCTCTCTCTCTCTCTCTCTCTCTCTCTCTCTCTCTCTCTCTCTCTCTCTCTCTCTCTCTCTCACTGTGAGAACACAGGAAGTGGTAAAGAAGTAAGACTTTAACACACACCTCTCTCAGTCAGTCAGTCATTAGAGGGACAGGATGGAGCTCAGACCACTGCCTGTGATTCACTGTGAGTAAATGTTCTCTTTGTGTCTTCATTAGAGTGAGTGGTGGGGTATAAAGTTGTTCATCTGCAGTCTGAATGTCCTGAGTGATGATCTTATTGTGTGATTAGGACATTGTGTGTTCTTCATCATGACTGTTCAGGTGGACCAGTGTCTCCATATCTGTTATGAGAAGGGTCTGGTTTGATGTGTAAATACTCTCAGTAACTATGATACAGTAGTTCAGTAGGTAAGAGTACAAGTAGGGCAAGTTTAAAACACTGTTTAAATCATATAATAAGTGTAAAAGAGTTTTTAGTGTTGGAATCTGTTGGTGATGATGGTCTCTTCTAATGGTCACCTTCTGGTCATGTTTCCTGTATACAGGAAGCTTTTTAGCATTAACTAGAAATTCAGAGAAAATGCCTTATAACCACTTTTGTTACTTTTATGGTCTGTAAGAGAAACATCTCAGTACATAATTTTCACAATAATACACATTAATACCAAAGTAATACATAACATAAAAAATCATTAATGATAATTTGTGAATCTGTGTAAAAAATAAGAACAATACTTGTGCAGAAACAAACACTTCTCATTAGTCCTGTACACACAGAGCAGTGACTGTGTTAAGGGCCTCAGAGCAGAGAGCAGGACGCGGATGTGGTTTATTTTCTATTTTCATGTTGTGGTCCAAATACAGGTGTGAAGAAAGGGGAGGAGGTGTGAAAATAACTGAGGGAATGGAATAAATTATATTTATAGGGTGTTCAGAGAGATAAATCCCCTGACTATACCCTTACTAGCCTCTTTATTAGGAACACTACACTCTTACGATTAATGGGAATATTATACTATTACTATAATAAATCGTGATTCAGTAGAAAATCAGTTAATTAATTACTTGAACAAATCTGCAGTACTGCAGTGAAAGTGTGATATAGTTGTGATAATAAAATTTCTTGTGATTTTCTGGAGGTAGGTTTCCTGTCATAGCATAGCATTTATTTATTTATTTTATATATCCAGATCAATTTAAAATGGCTTTATTGGCATAGAAGTATTTGTTGGCATATGTGTACTGTACAAAATAAACAGCATGAACATTATGCTGTGACAGGCAACCACACCACAACTGACACTTACATATTTTGAACTGAATTGACTGGTCATATGTCAAATGTACCCGTCATATACATAGCCAGAACCTCCAAAAACTCAAAAATAAAAACCTTTCTTATTTAGACGTTCCAATAATGACCTGAATACCTACTTACAAGAGGGCCCGTACTCAGACGTCCAGATACTGAACCTCATTTGCACATCATGCAACATGCATATCTGTTCTCAGCTTAAACCAAATGGTTTAAATCATCTGAGTGTAAATGAGTCTGTATTGTTGGAATCTGTACCTGATGTCTTCTGGTGGTGTTTACTGTAATCAGAAAGTTATTTTAGCATTAACTAGAGAAAATTGCCTTTTACTGAGAAAAAGCCTTTTAACCTACATTTCCATTTTTATTACTACATACAGAGCAGTGACCATGTTAGAGGCCTGAGAGCAGGTCACAGTTTGTTGGTGCAAAATTAGATGTCAAGAAGCAGATGTGTGAAAAAAGGGTGTTGAGGGGGGTGAAGATGGACGTGTAAAAGCAAGAACTAATAATGTGGGTAAATTTAACTAACATCACTGAACTCTTTTAAACTAAAAGGTGTCCAAACTGATAAACAGAGAATATAGCTTATAAACTACAGTAACATTTCTGTTATTATTATGGTCTGTTTTGTGAAGCATCTCAGTGCAATAAGTTTATTCTAATACACACTATCACCAAACTATTGTCTAGTATCATTTACTTATTTGTGTCAAATCTATCAAAGAGTTTTACAGAAATAAACACTTCTCATTAGCCTTATACACTGACACACAGGGCACTGACAGTTTTAGAGAACTGGGAACACAGACAAGTGGGCAGTTGTGGTTTAGCTTCTTTCTTTTTTTTTTACTTTCAGTGTTGTGAGTTCAGCAGTGAAAAAGGCGAGGAGGTCTAAAGCTGAAACTAGTTGCATGTTGCATGCATTCAAGATGTTGGTGCTAAATTCTGAGCCTTCCTCCTGCATCATACAGTAAATAGTATATACACCCCATCTTCACACTTATCAGCCAAGTTTTTTCCCCACATTCTCCTCATTCTCGGTCTCCTCCAAGCAAGTGAATCCTGTTCAGTGAGATTGTTGCTCCTCAGCTGAAGAATGTTTCTGTGAGGTTTTCATTACAGTCATGACGCAGGATAACGAGGACTTAGCATCCGAATCATAATCAGGCACATGAGTCTTTCATCAATTTCTAAAACATTACATCATCTGCCAACCTAGGGACATGGCCAAGCATAAAGAAGAAAGGTGCATGGCTTGGAGTTTCATGGACAGTGATATTGCAGGCAAATGTGAGGGTCTGGATCTGCTGTGGTCATAGTTTTTTGTTCTCAGTGGAAGACTATAGAGCATGTTGTCCAGTGTTTATGTTGAATCTTTTCTTCCACCATTTCCAATCAGATGATGAGCTATTGTATAGGACTTGGCCACTTCAGATACATTAAGTTTTGCAATCAAACATTCTCGGAATCTGATGGTGAATCATGAGATGAGATGTTGAAGCTGTTGCTTAGAAAATTGCTAATTGTTGGAAATGATGTTTGAAATTAGAATATCAACAGAGTTCTATTTTCTATATTCAGCTCTCCAGAAATACAGACAAACTGACTTCATTGGAGTTGAACTCTGAGATCTGAGGGTGCACAAACAGTGGCATCTTCCCAAAGACAAATTGTTCACCACAGCACATGCTCTCTGTCCTTTCCCTTGTCTGGGCAATAGAACAGCTGTTGACTAGCATTGATTAGCATTCTGTTTTGTCCTTGATGGCCTTCACTTCCACTTCAGCAATAGTTGTGGAGCAGATAGTGGAACCTCTTCTGTTTAATCACAGGATTTGATGTGGTAAAGGACACCATCATGATTCTTTAACTACATGAACAATCTCTGCTTGAACATCCTTAGGTCACTACATTTCCTGTCTTATCTGCATGGTGGTTGTTTCCTGTGCACAAAAGCAGGTCTACAGATGCACATTTTTTGTTGCAGATTTCAGTGGAGATCCTCCACAGAGATTCCGATCTGGTAACCGTGGAGGCCACCAAACTACACTATACTCATGGTCTTATTCTTGGCACAGGTTTTTGAGCACTATGCTTTGTTATATGGTGCAGTGTAATGCTGGAATTAGCCAATCAAGCATCGCGTTAGTTCAGGCAGGCCACGTCGTCAAGCATGGCATCAGCTGATAATCAGCTGTTCATGACGCACACCAATCCGGTTACGACATCCATATTATCTGACCCTTTAAATTCCCATTCTTTGAGCCACTTTCTAGCACATTGCTGCTGCCACGATTTAAACTTGGCGGCTCTTAAGAGTTTAAACCTCAAGCTAACTCCTTTTGTGTTCCTGATATGGAACTATAAGTGGTTGCGATTATTATTAGTATATTCGAGCTGAAAGGAAAGTTTGAATATTCTTTAAATTTACGGGAAAAATTTTTGGGGCAAATCGTGGCCTAAATGGTTAAAGAGTCTGACTCGTAATCCGAAGGTTGTGGGTTCGAGTCTCGGGCCGGCCATGACTGAGGTGCACTTGAGCAAGACACCGGACCCCCCAACTGCTCCCCGGGCGCCGCAGCATAAATGGCTGCCCACTGCTCCGGGTGTGTGTGTTCACGGTCTGTGTGTGTTCACTGCTGTGTGTGTGCACTTGGATGGGTCAAAAAGCAGAGAACATATTCTGAGTATGGGTCACCGTGGTTAGCCGTAAGTCACTTCATTTAAATTTTAAATTTTAAATATGGTATTCATGTTTGCATATAATGGTGTGTTTTTTGAGTCAGAAGTGACCTTAGGGCTGGCGTGTTGTACAGTCTGATATGCTATGCTAGGGTAGGTATGGTATGGTATGTTTTGCTATGCTAGGTTACATTATGCTATGCTTCGCTATCCTATAAGATAAGGTATACATTTATTTTAACCCACAATGGGGAAATGTCTCTGTTACAGCAGCAAAGAGAGAGAAATATTTCACACAGGCAAAAAAAAAGAAAAAAAAAAGAGTATTGCACGTGTTGTAAAAATACTTGTTATTGTTATTGGAGTTAAACGGTAATCCAGCGTGTAATTATGGTGACTTGTTCACCGGAGCAGATTTGATTGCAAATTATGCTATGCTACGTTATGCTATGATACTGTAGGTTATGTTATGCCTTGTGATGTTATGCTATGCATGTCACGATGGGTCACGTTATGCTATGCTACGTCATGTTGTGTTCAGTTATGCTAGGTTACACTGTTATTCTATGTTATGCTAGGTTATGTTATGCTAGGCTATGTCATGCCTTGCTATGTTATGCGATGTGATGTTATGCTAGGTTGTGTTATGCTAGGTTATGCCATGCGATGTCATGCTACATTATGCTATGTTATGCCATGCCATGTTATGCTATGCTATGAATGTCACAATGGATCATGCTATGCTATGTTTGCTAGGTTACGTTATGCTATGCCTTGCTATGCTAATTTATGCTATTCTACATCTTGTCATGTTATGCTAGGTTATGCTGCATCATGTTATGTTACGTTATGCTATGCCATGCTATGCACGTCACAATAGGTCATGCTATGGTATGAAACAGAGACTTGTCAGTTCCTCATAGCAGACATGTTCCAAGCATTAGCAGCTTGATTCCTCTCCCTAATATTCCTTGTTTTATGCATCGGTTGACATGCTATCCAGTGCATTAAAACAGTCAAAAAAGGGGCCGAGCAAAGCCGACATCAAAAATGCCTTAAAAAAAAAAGTCCCGCTTCATCCATTAAAAGTCAAGTTTCAGGCATTCAATTTCATCTAAAATGCATGGATCCATCTGCCCACAGTCTGCTGGGGCATCCGTTTATCCGCTTGCTACTTGACTGCATCAAAAAGAAGCACCAAAAGCCTCTGTGAATTCACTTCACGCAATAATAATTTTGCTGCTTCCTATGACCTCAAGCCAATCCTGCGGCCCCTCATCAGAGCTACAGGTCTCACTCCTTTCATATCGGAGCAGCTACAACAGCAGCCTCTGTTACCCTGTTGTCCTTTCCCTCTGTCTACCATAACAACATCATTTTTCCTACCTTCAACTGTACAATTTCTATGAGCCACTTACACAAACTCATACTGAACCATTACAGTCATGCATGTGAAACAGGTTAGATCCAAATGCTGGCAATATCCAAAACAGGAAAGGTTCAAACATCAGGCAAACAACAACATCAAAGGAAATCTAAAAACAGTAGTCAATAATCCAAGCGTAGGTCAGGGCAGGTAGCAAACATTCACGAACACGAAAAACAAGCAACTTCAAAACAAGGCAATAGAGAGAACCAATAATACGCTCAGAATGCTAACAATACTTCGTGACAGCCAAGAGTTCTGAGTGAGCTTAAATAGACCAGGTGATTGCAAATAGGAAACAGGTGTGCTGAGTTGGTGGTGCAATGAATTGTGGGAAATAGAGTCCTGATGCTAAAGTGCACCAAATCCTCTGCAGGCCAGCAGAGGGAGCCCTCATGGCTCTCATAACAATTACAGAGCGGGTGTAAGATACAAGCCTTGTATCTTACACCCTTGTGTAAGATACAAGGGTGTAAGATTTTGTGTTAAAAAAGGGTTAAAAAAGGGATAGTAAAATAAACATGCTATTCTTTATTTCCTTCTTCACTGTTTCTTTCCTCTCTGTACATTTTGACCTCGAATGTGAGGTTTCAGGTTTCCAAACAGAGCTGTTGTTCCTACACCTACTTCTGTCTTCAGAGCTGATTGTATGTTGGCAATTGAGACATGGATGGAGCATAAAGATACATGAGAAATTTAGACGCACAATCTGAGGGAGAAAAATGGATATACAGTATTATTTGGACCTCTAGATATACACTTATATGGACATCTACTCTACACTCAGAGGAATGTTGCAGAAGTGAATCTTCTACAAGGCCTCCTGTTCTAAACTTGTAGAAGAGGGACACTTTGGACACGGAACACGTCACTGATGAAGTGACTGCTGTTGTCATGAAGCCCTCTCTCCAGGTCAAATAAAAGGAACAGATGGTCTTCCCACTGGACTCTACAAGAACTCCTGGACTCTCAATGGAGGTGATTACTTATGGAATCGTTCATGAAAGCATCAGTTAAGGACATCTTTCTAGGAGTTGGTCAGCATACAGTTTTAACTCATTCTCCCAGAGATGGATGGTTTAATTAACACCTTTAAAGAACTGGAGACTAAGCAGCGAGTTTGGAGACTCTGCACTCTAGACTTTTGTTCTGAGTACAAATCCCTTCCAAAATGCTTAGCTAAAGGATAAATTACATTGTGGCTAGTGTGATCACAGTTTTGATCTAGATGTATAAAACACACTCAGACTCAGAGGTGGTGGTAAAACCAAAGAAGTAAAGACAGAATATTATTTTGCTGCAGCAAAAGGCATCGTCCTTACAGTGCTACATCTACAAAGTGAAGAGGCAAATTCACCTCTCCATTTTGTACCCTGTGTGTGTGTGTGTGTGTGTGTGTGTGTGTGTGTGTGTGTGTGTGTGTGTGTTTTGTTGATTGTGTGTGCGTTTTGTTGAGTGTGTATTGTCTGTGTGTGTGTGCGGGTGTGTTGATTGTGTGTGTGTGTTGTTGACTGTGTGTGTGTATGTGTGCGTGTGTGTTGATTGTGTGTGTGTTTTCATGCACCCTCCCTGATTACTGAAGTTGTATGCCTTTGAATTATCACCTCAACAAGGCCGCATTCCAGTATCAGTACTTATCTATCACATGCACACAAACTCCCCTAAAGTTCCCATCCTTCTAGCACGTACAATGTTAACATTTGGAACAAGGGCTTCTTGTCCTTTCTCCCTAGTCTGACACACAGAATACTGTAAAATCACATAACATTATATACAAACACATAACTGTTGTATAAAAACACTCATGATATTAAATATTTTTGCTACACTAGTTATGACACTGAGGTTAAGATGCTGGATTACAAAACAGGAGGTTATGAGTTTGATTTCCACGTCCGCCAGGCTGCCACTGCTGGGCCCCTGAGCAAGGCCCTTAACCCTCAATTGCTCAGTAGTTTAAAATGAGATAAAAAGTCGCTCTGGATATAAGTACATCTGCTAAATGCTGGAAATGTAAACAGTTAGTTTTTTGTATGGATCTTCTGAATTGCTACAGTATGATGATCTCTCTCTCTCTCTCTCTCTGTCTCTCTCTCTCTCTCTCTCTCTCTCTCTCTCTCTCTCTCTCTCTCTCTCTCTCTCTCTCACTTTCTTTTCAAGAACATTACTTCATGAGCAGAATAGTGACATTTACCTGAATCATGTCTATTTATTATTTAAGATGTTAAAATATAATTTTTACAGTATAGTAAGAATTAAGTTTCCTGAGTAAGATTTAAACTTGTGTGTTCTGTGTGTCTAAAATGTGCTGTGTTCATTAATAGACTGAAAATTCTCCATATTTATGTCATGTTCTGTTTCTGTTCCCTTTTTAGTGCTGATTTCACTCATACCAGTGGTCCAGGCTCAATGTGAGTTATATATAGTTTATCTTTATATTGTCTCCTTATTTAAATTGTTTTAGTGCTAAGAAGGTTGTGTATAATTTGTTAATTTGTTCCCTGTTTATTAATGTATAATTTTAGATCTAACCAAAGGATGCTACAACATCAGATTTGAATAAATAATTTTACACTCAAATAGTTTTATGCTGCTTAAATTTCTTAACATATTAAATATAAAACAGCACAAGTTTAACCCTCCTGTAATCTTCCCTGCTTTTCTGTGCAATTTAGGAGCACAGAGTCAAACTGACCTGGTCTGATTTCACTGCTTATAAATAATGAGCCATAAAATGTTTCCAAGATATTAACATATATTTTGCAAACAATTTTTAATATTTGGTATAATAAACCTCATTTATATACAATAAATAAAGTAAAATAATAAAGCAGAAAGTATGAATTATTTTCACTATATTTATGATCAGAGGCACATAATTTGATGAAATATTACAGACTAAACACAGTGTGTGTGTGTGTGTGTGTGTGTGTGTGTGTGTGTGTGTGTGTGTGTGTGTGTGTGTGTGTGTGTGTGTGTGTGTGTCTGTATGTATGTTCATTGCACTGGAAAGGGCAAGAGTGTGACCAATTGCCCTACTAAATGTGGCCAGAGGAACACAGGTGTAATAAAATATTTTTATGAACACATAATTCAATAAAAATAGATATAATTAATTTTACTTGCAAAGTGCATCATTTGGAACAATCCATGTCATTTTCAGGCAAGTATATGTAAGAAAACAGAAGAGAACAACAGATATAACTAATGCTAAATAAAATGCTCCATGATGCCCCTGATTACTTAATATTAAGCAGGTTACACATATCAGTATCAACAAGTAACAAAAACATGAACTCATACTCACTCTAAAAATGATATTAGTAGTGTAGACTTGGGAATGACTTTATGTAAGGTTTATTAACAACAGAATGTTTTATAGGGAGTCCTAAAGCTGTGGTGTCCATACATCCTGATACACATGTGTTCATTGGAGAGACTGTTACTCTCAGATGTGACATACAGGGAGGAGGAAACACTCAGTGGACTTACAGCTGGAATAAAGATAATAACGAACTCTATTCAAATGGAAATAAGAGATATTTCATAGACAACACAATGCAGGTGTTATTAATCAGGTATGTTGAAGACTCTGACAGTGGAACCTACACCTGCAGAGGACATGGGAGATACTCTAAGAGCTCAGAGATCAGTGATGATGTTACACTGACTGTATCAGGTGAGTCTGTGACTGTTTCTATTTCTTATTTAATATCTTCACTTTATTTTTAGGGTTCAGGTTTTGAGCTGTCAGAAACTGAGTCCCTGTTTGTTTAATGTTGACTTTTACTTCCCTGTCTAGTAAACACCAATTTCTGTCACAATCATCATCATCATGTCTTTTTCACCTTGTGACCTCACCTTGTGTTGGATTTGCTATTATCTGATTTATTTATTTGATGATTTGAGACATTAGAATTAGAAGGTTTTATCTGTGAATTCTGTCATTTTGAGAGATTTTTATAATCATCATCCACATCAGTCTCTGTCTCATCACAGAAATCCCTCACAATATTTAAACACAATCCTCAGACACAATCCTTGACTGTTCACATTAACACCTCTGGGGTAATAATCCATGATTTACTTTTGTTCTGTTGAATGTATTTCATGTCATTATTGTATTTTAAGACATTTAAATATGTAATAACTTTGTCTGCTGTCGACTCTATAAAATGTGTGAGCACTCTGATTTAATGATGATGTGATACACAGGAACATCCCAGACATTTTGACCACTGCTATCTAATTACAAACTAAATTAATTATAATTATATCTAAAATATACTGAATATCAGCCGTGTAAGAAAACATACAACTGTAACATCTTGTATTAAATGTTAAATATAAATGTTAGTTTTAGACACAAAGCATCTGTTAGACACAGTGAATCTACTGCTTATGTTGTAAAGTGTAAAGCAGCTCCGACACCTTCATCATTTCACACCTACAGTAAGACCCAAACCGACTGTGAGAGTGAATCCTCAGAGCTCCGTCTACACTGGAGACACCGTCACTCTGAGCTGTGAGCTGCAGCAGGGGACTGGATGGGAGTTTTACTGTTACAAAAATAATCAGTGGTTACAGAATCTGAACAGTGAACAAGTGAACACACTTAAAGTGACAGTCGATAATGCAGGAGAAACAGAGTACCGGTGTCAAGCATACAGGATAAACTACAACAACAACAACTACTACACAGAGCTCAGTGATCCTGTCAAGATTACAGTGAGAGGTATGTCATGATTTTTTCCTCTTATCATCACAGGTTTGTTAGACGGCGTAAACATTTTTTTTTCATATTGCTTAATTAGTTTGTAATTACTTGTTATTCCAGAATTTTCAGAATAATCTTATATACATGTGTTTAAAAGTATTTGTCATTTCTGACTGGTGAGATCCAAAAACATTTTCACACACACACACACACACACACACACACACACACACACACACACACACACACACACACACACACTATAACTATGTTTTCTGACATGTAAACATCTTCAGGAAAGAAAAGTTTATATTTTGTGTTTTTTATATTTATTTATTAAAATATAGATTAAATTAAATCTTGGTGAGAAAACGTCTGTAAGTGAGAACTGTTAAAGATATTTGGGACACGTCTGAGGGCAACCCAGCACATATATATTGACCTGTTTCTGTTGTGTTTTTGTTTACGTTGTCATGTGGGTTTTTGTTCTGATTCATGTCTTGTCTCTGCCCCTGTCCTGTCATTGGTTGTTGTTCTAATGTATCTGGATTATTCTCACCTGTTTTCACTTTAACCCTTGATTTGTCAGTGTATTTAAACCCCTTTGTTTCACCATGTATTTGTCTTGTAACTGTTGTTACCGCTGTGTGTTTAGTCTGCAGATGTCCTGATCTAGTGTTTGTTTTTGCTTCATTTCTGTGTCACAGTTTTATAAATGGAAACAGTAACTCTATAACAGTTAAACATGTTGTTTTATTACTTAAACTTTGTTAAAAGAATAAAAGCTGGAAACTGGTGGAATTTGTACAAATTATTTAGATAAACAACTATTTTTGTACAAATAAGTTATTATTTGGTTTCAACAGTAAAACCCAAACCGACTGTGAGAGTGAATCCTCAGAGCTCCGTCTACACTGGAGACACCGTCACTCTGAGCTGTGACCTGCAGCAGGGGACTGGATGGGAGTTTTACTGGTACAAAAATAATAATCAGTTGTTACAGAATCTGAACAGTGAGCAAGTGAACACATTTGAAGTGACAGTCGAGAATGCAGGAGAAACAGAGTACCGGTGTTGGGCACACAGGATAAACAACTACAACTATTACATGACACAATTCAGTGATCCTGTCAAGATAACAGTGAGAGGTATGTCATTATATTTGTTTTTTGTTATGAATAACATCATTATACACCATGACGACACATGCATTATGATCATCCAGATGTTCTATTATTTTTCTACAGTGAGACCTAAACCAGTGGCATCCATGAATCCCGATAATCAGGTGTTCAGTGGAGACACCGTCACTCTGAGCTGTGACATACAGGATGAAAGTGTCTCTAGCTGGCAGTACAGCTGGTATAAAGATACTTCACACAGTCCTGTCAGTAGTGAACAGGTGTACAGTATCAGTGGTGTTGAAGTGACCCACACAGGTACATACACCTGTAGAGGAACAGAGAGAGGAGGCTCACGCTCCTCACACTCCAGTGATGTTATTACACTGACTGTATCAGGTGAGTGTGTCAGGTGAAAATGTGCATGAAAATGTCTTACTTTGTATTAAGTAAAACTAGATTCAAAAATATCTTGTATTTCCTGTGTAACAGAGAGACCACAGGCAGTACTGAGTGTATCTCCACACAGCTGGCTGACTGAAGGAGACTCAGTGACTCTAAGCTGTGAGGTTACAGACTCCTCTACAGACTGGACATTCAGCTGGTACACAGTTGTTCCCTACAGAGATGGATTAACTGAAATAAAGAATAATCGTGGCTATATTGTGCATGTGGAGCTCCTCTCAGACAGCAGCAGAGGATCTGGAGGCAACTACACTCTCAGTCCTGCTGCTCTTAAACACACAGGAGTTTATATGTGCAGAGGAGAGAGAGGAGAACCAGCCATTTACACACAGTACAGCAATCTACAGCCACTATGGATCATTGGTGAGGAAAATTGTGCTGAAGTGTAGAAGATAAAATTATGAATGTAACATGCTGAATGCTAATCCTGTAACATAATAAAAACTGTTTTTTGCTTGAAAATAAATACTGCACTTTACTTTTTTTCCCTTAATTCTCATAATTTTGTTTATTGACACTTTAAATGGCTCTTTTCTGTGTTTAAGGTGAATCTCCTCCAGTCTCTCTGATCATCAATCCCAGCAGAACTCAACACTTTACTAATGACTCTCTCTCACTGAGCTGTGAGGACCAGAGTAAGTCTACTGGATGGACAGTGAGACGATACACACACAGTGAGAGAGTGTTAGATTGTTCACACTGGGGATCAGTTACAGGATCTACATGTAACATCAGCTTCCTCTCCACATCCTACACTGGAGTTTACTGGTGTGTGTCTGAATCTGGAGAAAACAGTAATCCTGTCAACATCACAGTGCATGGTGAGTCTTCATGTAGTGTGTTTAATGTTAAAGGAAAAGGGAAATGATTCATTACAGAATATTTAGAACTCTGAGATTTCACTTTTGAGAAACTGTTCATGAAGACAAACATTTTCTTAAGATTTAGATGAAAAACCTCCAGACTCCTCAGGATTAGATTATTTTATGTTACATACAGATAAATTAGAGAACTTTTATTTATTATCTACAGACACATCATAGTGTGTGGATTTCCTTGTTAGTGATTTTCTGTGTTCTAGATGGTGATGTGATCCTGGAGAGTCCTGTCCATCCTGTGACTGAGGGACATCCTCTGACTCTACGCTGTTTATATCACAACCCAAATCCCTCAAACCTCCGAGCTGATTTCTATAAAGATGGATCAGTTCTCCAGAACCAGACTACAGGAGAGATGATCATCCAAACTGTCTCAAAGTCAGATGAAGGTTTCTACCACTGTGAACACCCAGAGAGAGGAGAGTCACTGAAAAGCTGGGTCTCAGTCAGATGTGAGAAATCATTTGAGAATTTATTTTTTATTTGATTCTCTTATTAAAGAGTTTCTATGTTTAATTTCTGAAAATCTGCCCCTTTTTTCTTTCAGTCTCAGGTCCTATATCCGATGATGGAACATTAGAACTGGTTGTTGGTTTGGGATTTTTGTTCATCACTTTTCTGATCTTAATGATGCTGCTGTGGTCCTACAAAAGAAAAAAAGGTCAGATTACTACATTAGCTTTGTTATGTAGAATATAACCAGAATTACAAAAGAATAAAGCAAATTTTGATGTATCACATAATCATGGACAATAACTAAAGGTAAACAATAACTAAGTGTTGATGAACAGATCTTTAAGATTTAAGTCAATATTATTCTAACGAGTCTATCTGTTTTCCCTTGTTTCTGTCTGCTGTCATTCCCTGATGTTAATTGTTGACCCCGCCCACCTATTTCTTACCATGGACATTAACTGCACACATTTTCTTCCCCAGGTGTTTTGTCTTAGTCTGTGATTGTCTCCGTCTTGTGATTGGTTCTTGTTCCCTATATCCACTCTGTTTGTTCATTTCCCTGTTTTGAGTCGTTGTTGGTATGTGCTGTGGGGTTACGTCTGGTCCTATTTCCTGTCCTGTTCAGTGTTCTGATCTTTTTTGCCTGCTTGTTTGTTACTTGTCTTTTTGATTATTAAAAGGATTAACTGCACATGGATCCGCATTTGACTGTGACTAACCGTGACAGAACGACTCACCAAATGGATCCAGCAGAAATCCTGTTTTGTCTATGTCAGGGGGACTCCCCAGTCAAGGAATATACGGAGGTATTCGTGGACCTGTGCAATCAGGACAACTTTGGGGAGAAAGCACGGACTAAAGGACATCCTGCGATACTTGATGCCGTCTACCCGAGACAGAATCATTCTCGGAGTTCATCAACTTGGTGTTGCTCCTGGGCGGGTCTGCGCTAACCTTGAGCAGTGTAGAGACGGAAGCCGGCTGTAAATATTTTTTTTTGGGAGGGAAGCATCGGGGTCCGTGGGCTACAGCGGGGAACCAGCCACAGACGCCCGAATGCCCTACAGTGTCTCCGTCCAGCCCAGTCCCGTGCACACCTGTGACCGAGCCAGTTCTCATGACTACCATACCAGCAAGCTCGGCTGAGGCCCGTGCTAACCGGCTGGTCTCCAAACTGGTGTATACCCCGATGAGGTCGGCTCGGGCGACCGGGGAGACGGAACCAGCCGAACTGACATTGTCAACGGAACGAGTCTGTCTGTGTTTTCCCTTGTTTGTCTGCTGTCATTCCCTGATGTTAATTGTTGACCCCGCCCACCTATTTGTTACCATGGACATTAACTGCACACATTCTCTTCCCCGGGTGTTTTGTCTTAGTCTGTGATTGATATCCACTCTGTTTGTTCATTTCCCTGTTGTGAGTCATTGTTGGTATGTGCTGTGCTGTTGGGTTACGTCTGGTCCTATTTCCTGTCCTGTTCAGTGTTCTGATCTGTTTTGCCTGCTTGTTTGTTACTTGTTTTTTGATTATTAAAAGGATTAACTGCACATGGATCCGCATTCACCTGTGACTAACCGTGACAATTATACTGTGTGATATGAATCTGGTGACAGTGTAAGAAATAGTTTAAATTCTGTGTATATTCTAAAAAATATGAAACATATTTGCAAATACTAAATATAGAACTATTAACTGTAATGTACTGAATACTATATAGTCATATAATACATTGTTACAAACCCACAACATGTAAAATTTGAAACTGTTGTGATCACGAGAATTCATTCAAGAAAATTAATAGTAATAATCCATGGCCTCTTAGGACTTCTGTATATTTACTGTAAATAAAAATACTACATATTATGCTATACATATAGTTATTGTATCTATAATACCTTTTTTACACTCTCTTTAATATAAAATGTATTTGTCAGTATGTGCACACTGTTCAGATGTAGTATCTGTCTCTCTCTATAGAAAAGCAGAAAACCAATCAGACATCAGAACGGAATCAGAACCAGTCAGGAGCTGAAGACTCTCAGTCAGGACACACACCACTTCAGGCTGGTCAGACACTGTCTCAATGTTTATTTCTATCTTTAATGAATTTCTTTTAGTATTTTACTGAGACTTTCTTCTGTTTGTTTTGTGTAGGGAGTGCTAATATTTATGACACTGTGGATGAGTCAGCCATGAGAGGAACAGGTAGCTTTATTTCCTTTCACACATTTACTCTTGCATTAGAGATTTAACTCTAGAATAACTCTATACAGTAAAGTACAGAAGTGTCTTGTAGAGACCAACACACTGCACTGTGTTCAGGTGAAGCTGCAGCTGAGATCAACAAAGCCATTTACACACAGGTCAAGAGGAAAGAGTTTAAAGATCTACTCTAAAAAAAAATCAGCTAGGATTCAGTGTAGTTTTGGCAGGAGACTGATAATGACTGATGTTTAGGTTGATGAGTTATGACTGATGTATTAAAAGGCTACAGATCATTGGGATGGTTTTGTTCTCTTCTACTGCAGGTGCTGACACTGATGTGACTTATGCTGAGATTGAACTGAAACCAATGCTAAAAACAAAGAGAATAAAAGGTAGGGCAAAATGAAGTAATTATATTTATTCATGTAACGAATAAAACACTGTATCGACAACAGATAGTGTGAATAACAGATTTACCAGCCTGTTAAACCTGCTATTAACACTAACATTAACATTAATGTTAAACTTATTAATGTTAAACACTAACATTAAACTATTAAGTTTTCGTTTTCCTATAATAGTACATCCTCATGTGTATTACTCCCCTTAAATCATAGCAATAATACATAAAACCCATAAAACACCTTCTGACCAAACAGTTGTGAGAATTTAGCAGCTCTGTGGAATATCATGTATTTTTACTCCTTTAGATGAGTAGGTTTTTTTCAGGAAATTAATCAGTGAGTTGTTTCTTCCTCCCAACCAGAGACAGCCAATGTGGGTGATGAGACTGTATACTCAGAGGTGCGGAAGCACATGAAGGTAAACCTCTTGACATTTATAAAATAGAATCACAACACCTTCAAGTAAGAAACATTCAAAAGTGCATTGGGTAGAATTTCTACACACCATTAGCATGTGAACCACAAAAATATTTAAAAAATCGTGTTTTATTCTTTACAGTATTTTCCGCACTATAAAGCGCACCGGAATATAAGGTGCAGTCTCAATTACGGGGTCTATTTCTGTACTTAACCCAAACATAAGGTGCATGCTAAAACATGCAGAAGCAAAACAGTGAGTTTAGTTGAACTTTATTCTACTATTTAAAGATACACACACATTATTTTTTAATCAATCTTCTCCCACAAATCCATGAAAGTCCTTATCTACTGTGTCTTCTTAACTTGGCGCAATTCATTTTCTTTTTTTTCCCCACTTCCGAACTATAGATACATTGATGTTGAATTCTTTCAGCTGCTCTATTCCCATTTACAACCATGTAACTGATAGCCTGTAGTTTGAATTGTGTGCCTCGTAAGCATCTGATTTTTATTGGCGGATGGCAAACCAACTTAAGGTGCATTTACCGCCACCTACTGGACTGGAGTGTGGAGCGCATAATGGTTGGGAAGAAACAGATGTTGTTTTGCAACATACCGGTAGTTATACCTAGGAGGTAAGCGTATGTACTGTACATATTACGTAATGTTCTCTGATTGTTTTTTCGCTGCCAGCGTACGTAGTGTATGTATTACGTCCCTGTGTCAGCGGGAAATGGTCCGACAGTCAATCAAGCGGAGAGCTTACTAATGTTGCATAACATTTTTACAGATTATGGAACTCAGTGCACACATAAGGATTATTAGGCGCACAGCCGATTTTTGAGAAAATTTAAGGCTCTTAAGTGCGCCTTATAGTGCAGAAAATACGGTAGTTGTACCATAATTGATGGCAATATCATGAGAAATGTTTTTCTAGTCATATTTATGCATTTATGTTTTCTTTCTCTGCAGTGAGCTGTGTGTCTATGTACACTGATGAAGCCAGTGTCATCAAGTAGATTGTGTTTACCTTCTATTTTTGTTCCCTAAAATATTCAGCTGTTAATCTTTTAAATTGATATTTTATTGGATGATGCCAAACCTTGCAGCTACTCTGAATTTTTTTTTACAATAACTCATTTTTGCCACATCATCATGTCACAAAAGTTCAGTCATTGGATCAAGTCTTAACCCTGCAGCTCCACCTATAGGCATTCTTGCCCTTAACAGAATGACATCCCAGGAAAGTGTAACTTAAGTTTTACTGACCAAATTCTTTAATGCAGTGCTCATTATCTTCTGAAGCCCAAACCCAGGAAACCAGATAAGATTTGCTGGAGCAATTAATTTGCCATATTTTCTGCCATGTTGTATGGCTACTTGTACATTATCTGTACAGCTCTGAGCTGGTCTTGGAAAGGGGCAGCCTGCCTACAGCTGGGGACCATTTTGTCCATAATGGTGGAATTGGTCTGCTCTTCAGTAGAGTAGCATTAAAATTTAATTTATATCAGGATTCTGTTGCACAGTTATGCCAAAATGTGGCTAAATTAAACACAGTTTGCTTTTTAAGAATTTGTTTGACTGTCAGTACTTTATGTCAAATAACCAATGAACTGTAGTTTGGGTGTAAAAGATTATCACCCCTAGTGTGTATAATGATGTGCAGTATAACGTATATAGTGTATATTTGAGTTGGACATTTCCTGCTGGGTATAAACATACAAAGCATTTATTTAAAAGAAATTTGGGTATTGAATTAATGATGCAATTTATATCACAACATGGCTTTACAATTATGTTGCATAGCATGACTTCAGATAATAACACAAACGCTCTGCCCTTTTTCACTTATTTGATAATGCATTTGTAAAAAAAATATATAGTTTTTTTTTTTCATATTCTGTTTTTTTTTTGGTTGTTTGTTTGTTTTTTTCTTCATCTGTCCAGTTTGTACTATGTTCAACTTTTAGATGAAGTAAAATAAATTTACTAATCGGTCTTGTTGTGTTACACACATTTGTCATGTCTACAACTCCAGAGTTCAGTGTAGCCCACGAACAACTTCATGTTCACAGTTACCCAATTACTGATTGCAAACACCCGGACTCAATTACCTATATACTGTATTATTATAAACATTTGTAGGGTTTGTAGCTGCACACACATTAATTATATTAGATCACATGACCAGAACATGTTCATTACCAAAACACTTGATATTGGAAGAGTATCTTTTGTGTTTTAATCACTTTTACTGATAAATCTCTGAAACACTCAAAATCACAACTTACCCACATCATGTCCCATTGAATCTGCAGTGTGAAACCATCTCTTACTAGTCAGGATTAAGACCATACAGCAGTTACCACTAGAGGGAGTCAAAGACATTTTAGTTTCACTTTTCAATCACTGACCTCCACATACTGAGTTACTGTAACCTTCCTGTCAGCTCCAAGCAGTCTGGTCATTCTCCTCTGTCCTCACTAAATAACAGGGCTTTCTTTTTGTTTGTGTTATCTTTATAGACTGGTGTGTGTGTGTGTGTGTGTGTGTGTGTGTTACTAATGAGTGTAGGAATTGTGCTCCGCTACATGACTGGCCGATTTTCATAATTGCACAGATTTCAAGTGTAAGAGAGTGGGAAATTAATGTATATTTAAATATTTTGCCTCTTTTCAACAATTGCTCAATGTGTTAGTCTTCATTATAAATTATGTTAATCCTAATAATGTAAAGTATAAAAGTTTTACAATGTCTTAATGTGAAATATGTGAAATTATACATAATATTATAAGAAGAATACTTGTGATTAGGCAATTATATGCCCACCTATCTAGACAAAGGCTATGGTTTTAGTGTATTCTAGAATACTTGTCTGCTGAAATGAATTGTGACCAATGCAATATGCAACAGTTTTGTTCTAATTCATATCTTTCATGTTATTCTGACAAGACGCCTAATGCACCCATGGCCAACTGGATGTCCATTTTATGTTAGCATACTGTAACATTTATTATTCCTAAATGCATCATTAATGGTAACCTAATATTCAGGTAATATAATATTATAAAATTGTTCGATAGACTGCTGTACGCAAGTACCGGCTCTGATAATCCACTTCAGATTTGGTCACAGCACAGGTACCCACATTTATACATGCTGGCCCCGAGCTATGTGTGTACTCCTGCCTCTTCTGTGCCATGTGAACAAATATTTTCTAAGGCTGGCCTGTAAAACATAGGAAAATCCTGTTTTTAAATAAAAATCAAACCACATAAGTTACCCATAATCACCATCAATCACTACATTCAATTTTCCCCTGAGCTTCCACTGTGTCTGCATTTCTTTAAGCAGTTTCACTGTCATTTACATACATACTCCCACTGTTTCAAAGCACTGCACTGGTCCCAGTTACCAAGCACCAGTCATTCAAAATAACACTTCTTGTTTTGAACACAACCATAATTACGCACAAAGCTTCCATAAGCCTTTCCCATATACAGTACATTAGTCTGTAGGCTACAGATTTATTATAATTGTGTAAATATGTGCATGTGCAGACGTGTGTTTGTGTTATTTATTTATAACAGTAAACATGTCCACATGCACAATAATTTTTTTTTATTAAAAAATCTAACATTTTTGTTTTCAGTTACTGTAAGTAAGCATTGGAACATATGTATTTAATACACTCATTCATTAAATTATTAATATTCGCTTAATTATCAAATTTATCCAGTCATTATTGCTTCCAAACTTGAAACATTTTGTCACACAGAGCTTTCTCTTACATTCACCAGCAGGTGATCCTCATCAAGCTCTGATTTGAAAAGCTTTGAGTAATAAACCATTTTCTGAATTGTGCTGAAAGCTTCAATGGGTCAAGAAAGCTATGCTTCACCATCACTAGCAATCAGTAAAGACTTGTGTAAGTGTGACGGTCTTGCCCGGGCAATCCTTTCTGCTGAGCAGCACAATGGAGAACACAGGAAATAAGGGAACCTGCTTGGACATTTAAAACAAAACTTCCACAGCACATTCTCATTATTTCTGCTTTTTATTTAAAACAGCTCTTTATCTTTTTAGATCAATTAAATCTGTATTCATTGTGATCATATAGTGTATAAAATGTTGCATTTGACTGATTCAATATACATTTTCAATTAATTGATAACAAATCAGTGAAAAACTTAATTCAATTCAACTAAATTGGAAATAACAGGAAATAAGGAAACCCGCATGGAGAATTAAAACATAAAACTTCTACTGTACATAAAACAAAGACAATGCACAAATCAATTACGATTAGGCCTCGTAACACAAACTAAAAATAACTCAATATAAAACACCACATTCGACCTCAAACACATATCAACAGTTCCACCAGTAGTACATTGCAAGGTAAATACAGCAATTAGTTATGTTTTTAATAATTTTGACATTTAATTCTACGCTGCTAAAAACTTGTGACTTACCCACAGCACAATCTCATTATATCTGCTGTGAGCGGTCCCTATTTCACATGCTAAATGCCATCATGCAGCAGACAGATGGCGCTGTCCCCATTTATTCATTGAACATTGAACATTTATGGCATTTAGCAGACACCCTTATCCAGAGTGACTTACAACTAAGCAACTGAGGGTTAAGGGCCTTGCTCAGGGGCCCAGCAGTGGCAGCTTGGTGGACCTGGGGTTCGAACCCATGACCTTCCGATCAGTAGCTCAACACCTTAACCACTGAGCTACCACATCCCACATTCATCGATTTAATTATTTTACACACCGTTACATAAGGAAGACTGGTGTAAGAATAAAGTGCTCCTGGACTGTGTAGAGTGCTGAAAACAGGACTTTCTTTGAGTATATTACCATCAAGTTACTAAACCCAGGGCTCTCAAGTATCACGCATTGAGCGTGAAAGTCAGTCATTTGGGTCTTTTTTCATGCTCTCCCACCACACATTGTATTTGTTGTGCACAAAATCTTACTATTTATCATATATTTAATATGCCACAGCACCCAAAATGTATCAGGCCGCACCGCTGTTTCTATGGAACCAGGCAGGAATCAAGGGTGTCTCCTCTGGAGTTCTTAGTCGAGCCTGACACTTATCAGCCAATCAAAAAAAAGAGGCTACACTACGGTGGCCGAGAAGTGCAAAACATATTAACAAATCCAACAACACATTAACAAATCCAAAAACACAACGACAATTCAGACAACCCGGAAATGGTAGGTATAGTTTGTGATTGGAACACTTAGCGATCATTGGACAAGACACCTGTCACTCAAAGTATACATGAAGTTCAACAGTCAGCCACAGGGAAAAGTTGGAATGGATGCATGGAATGGGTTACTGTGGATTAATTCTGTTATTTTCTTATATTTAAACGGAGAACTTACACATTACACATAAGATTCCATACCTGTATATCGGTAAGTTACCATTCAAAAATGATACCTACCGTTTCTGGGTTGTCTGAATTGTTAATGTGTGTTCAGATTTATTAATGTGTATTCGGATTTGTTAATGTGTATTCAGATTTATTAATGTGTATTCGGATTTGTTAATGTGTATTCGGATTTTATTAATGTGTTTTTTGATTTGTTAATGTGTTTTTAGGATTTCTTAATTTGTTTACGGACTTGTTAATGTGTTTTGCACTTCTCGGCCACCGTACTACACGATAGCCAATCAGAAAAAAAAGAGGCTACACAATAGCCAATCTGGGTAAGATTTAAAGCATCAAATCCTCCAAAAACACGAAAAAACCTATTTACCTAGTAAAGTTTATACTCTCAATAATTTTTTAAGCCCACACACAAAGCACAATATGATTCACAGCCTTCATACAATTACAAAAAAAATTTCGGACAAAACTGACCTAGGTGGCGCTAGACCGGTTTTTCCCCTTACCTTTAGACGCGTCTCTTTCTTCACTGGGGTAATATATTCCAACACAAATAATCCACAAAAATCCACACAGGTCCAAAGAATTGAAATCTGTAAGCCTTTTAATCCAACGCTCTGGTCGCGCCGCAAATATTCCGTTAGTGTTCTGAAAACTGGAAACAGAAGTGCGCCATCATCTCGTTTTGCCGCTCTAACTCCTAATTGGGGTATTCAAAAATTCAAAGCCTACGTCATATTTATAGCCCAGGTCCTAACGAATCAAATAAGCCCTCATTTGAGCCAATCGGTGCTTGTATTGCAGAGATAGACGGCTGGGAAGCCAATGGTGGCATGACCTCATTTTTGGGAACCCGCCTTTGACTGACAATTACTCCTTCCAATAGCAATGAAATGGGCCGGGACCTCTACAGCCGTCTAGCCAATAAGCAGACGATTCCAACGGTATATGACATGCCTTACATTCTTTGCCTGTGTCTGCGTGAACTGGACCAGGGCCGTAGAAAAATATTCATATAAAATCCATTTTTGGGTCTTTTGACTTGAAATTTTTTTTGGTGAAAGCCAAGACATGTGGCTATGACTCTCAGTTGTTGGTTTGTCCCTAACATGTTCCAGAAAAATAAGATTAATCAGTTTATCAGAAAAACAACCCAGGTGGACAGGAAAACCTGCATTCAAACCCCTGTAACTTTGTGCCAGTAAGGCCTAGAATCAATCTGAACTAGTTTCTGAAACTAGAGAATCTCTTCTTTCAAATGAGACTCACCCCTGTGTGTCAAAGTATGTGGGAGCTGTACCACTTTTTGTTGGGCAAGTCATATAGGCGGAGATCCTTAAGAGGTTTAAGTCAATATTATACTGTGTGATATGAATCTGGTTACAGTGCAAGAAAAATCCCGAGTACTGGACAGTGGGTGTGGCTATCCACCCGTGACATTCGGCTCTGCCTCCCGTGCAGGAAGCTCAGCCCCAAGTTCGTGGGTCCGTTTAAGATCATCAAACAGATTAACCCCGTATCATACCGCTTGGCGCTGCCACCCACGTACCGTATATCTCCGACGTTCCATGTTTCGCTGCTCAAGGCTGCCGACGGTCCGAGAATGGAGCAAGAGGAGGCTGCCAACCCACCAGCACCACCACCTCTGCTGATCGGCGATGAGGAGGCGTAACAGGTCCGCAGCATTCTGGATGCCAGGCGCCGGGGAGGCCAGCTCGAATATCTGATCGACTGGGAGGGGTACGGCCCGGAGGAACGCTCCTGGGTGAAGGCATGCGACATCCTGGACCCCTCACTGACCGCTGAGTATCACCAGGCCCATCCGGACAAACCAGCCCCTCGGCCTCGCGGACGGCCCCGACGGCGCACGCACCCTCGCTTCGGGAGCTGCTCGCCGGGGGGGAGGTTCTGTTATGAATGAAACATCTGCCACATCTCCCGACCGCCACCAGAGGGAACCTTCACCCGAGTTTTAGCGACATCCTGACTACATCCCCCACAATCCACCACTCCTGTCATGATTACACCACCAGCTGTTTCCCATTTCCCACGCTATAAAAGCTGAATTTGAACCTTTCCCCAGTGCGAAGTCTCGACTAGTGTTTACTGTAATTCTGAGTGTTTCCTGGTTGTTATTCTGTTTTCCGGTTTTGACTCTGTTTGATTTTCTGAATCTCTGATTGTTTGCTGCCTGCCCGACCTGTTTTTTCGTGTTCACAGATTCTGATTATTTGCTCTCTACATTGTTGTGTTTGCCGGCTCTGACCCCCGCCTATTGTAATACGATCTCCTAATAAAGCGTGCATATGGATCCGCCGTTTCCTGACGCCTCATTACAAGTGCCATGTGTCCTAAACAGTGAAATTATATAAACTGTATTAGTCGGGGGGGAATCCACCTTTAAGCTATTTTAAGCTATAATCACAAAAACCAATAAACGAATAAATAAATAATCTCTCATTTTATTGTTCTTATTATAGGAAAGAGAAGTTATAATGTTTACAAGTTAACACATATCTTCTCAGAATATTGTGTGTGATTATATTTCTTTATTGTTCCTTCAGACCATTACTACAGACATCATTATCACGGTTAACTTTGGAGTATATGACAACAGAGACTGTTTAATAAATGCATCTTTGTAATGAACCTCTTCTTCATGTAAATGATGCGGTTTCACTCTGCAACCGATTCCACACTGAAACGTCCTGTAATAGTTACCATATCATTTGTGTGTAAGATTTAAAAGTCAGGAATTGTGACGGAAAAATGCTCTCTGTCAGATGTCATTAGTTTATTTTAGTTATATTTTGTTCATAAATGAATCGTTCTTGTTCACTTACATGTACTAATTCATATTATTCACTGAAGTACTGACTGTACATAACACGTGACTGCTTTGTCAGATTTCTCCTGATTTATAAAGACTACATTAACCTGCATGCTGTGAAGGAGTTGGATTGTTGGATGTATTGAACGAATCCAGCTCTTACTAGTCAGGATTAAAACCATACAGCAGTTACCACTAGAGGGAGTCAAAGACATTTTACTTTCACTTTTCAATCACTGACCTCCACATACTGAGTTACTGTAACCTTCCTGTCAGCTCCAAGCAGTCTGGTCATTCTCCTCTGTCCTCTGTCACCAACAAGGCTTTCTTTTTGTTTGTGTAATCTTAATAGACTGGTTTGTGTGTGTATGTTACTAATCAGTGTATGAATTGTGCTCTGCTACATGACTGGCTGATTTAAAATAACACTTCTTGTTTTGAACACAACCATAATTACGCACAAAGCCTCCATAAGCCTTGCCCTTATACAGTACAGTACTTACCCTTATACATTTGGTCTTTAGGCTACAGATTTATAATAATTGTGTAAATATGTGCATGTGCGGATGTGTGTGTTTTATTGTTTTCACAAACAGTAAAAATGTCCACATCCACAAAACAAAATGCTTATTAAAAAAATCTAACATTTTTGTTTTCAGTTACTGTAAGTAAGCAATGGAACATATTATTGTCATGTATTTAATACAATTATTCATTAATTTCTTAATATATGCTTAATCATCGAATGTATCCTTTCATTATTGCTTCCAAAATTGAAACATTTTGTGACACAGTGCTTTATCTCACTTTCACCAGCAGAGGTCCTTGTCGAGCTCTGATTTTAAAAAGCTTTGAGTAATAAACCTTTTTCTGAATTGTGCTGAAAGCTTCGCTGGTTCTAGAAAACTATACTTCACCATCACTACCAATCAAAAAAGACTTGTGTAAGGAAGACTGGTGTAAGAATAAAGTGCTCCAGAACTGCGTAGAGTGCTAAAACAGGGGTTTCTTTGAGTGTATTTACATGAAATGACTAAACCCAGAGCTCTCAAGTATCATGCATTGAGCGTGACAGTCACTCACTTGTCTTTTGTCACTTTTGTCACTCAGAAAAACTTACTATTTATCATATATTTAAAAATAATATAAAAAGCCATTCAAAAGAAGAGGCTACGCAATAGCCAATCAGATAATAGCACTATTGTATCTGGGTAAGATTTAACACAACAACCAATGACAAAAAAGCATATCCTGGAATTGTTCAGCATCATCCTCGTTCACCCACAGAGAAAACCACTGGAGCTGCGAGCATCACTTTGAGCACAGAGTAAAGCCGCCTTCACACTGAACACGACAAACGACCGCCGATAAACTGGAAGTCATTCATTTCCTATGGAGAGTATTCAGATCCGTTTTGAGCGTTGGATCCGTAAAAATTTTTAACTTGTGCGACTACACCGCATCTGATATGCCGACCGGATGTGATGTATTCCAATGTTGTGCAATCAGGTTCGTGTGCGCGAGGTGATAAGAATTATTGAAAAGTATTAATATTAACTTTAGTCATTTTTAAACTTTATCAAAAACAATCTTTTTGTTTTAAATACATTGTTATTGATAAAAAAGTAATAAATTATTAATATTTATAATGTATTATTTTTAATGTTGTGTCCATGTTTCCGCAAAAATTATTTGCGGTCTTTCTGGATTTATTGTTGCATTGATTGTTTGTATTTACTCCTTCATTAATTCATTCATTCATTCACCATGATAAATGGAGGGAGAATACAGGCTCTAGCTTTTGCCCTCCTTTACTTTAGACGCAAAAGAAAACATTGCAAATCAGTGTGGATAAAACACTACCTGACTCAGAGAAAAGGTCTCGGTGAGTATCACCGTTTAGTGCAAGAGTTGCGCCTTAATGGAGAAGATTTTCGTGGTTATTTTCGGGTGTCACGATCATATAGTAATGGGTTTGCCGAGACAGCAAGAATTAGCTTCTCTCCCATGTTGACGTCTACACGATCATATTGCACATTCTGTGCGACTGTCACTAGGGGACCAAATCCGACAGTCGTGTCCGTTTGTTTGTCAGGTGCAGTGTGAAGGTGGCTTAAGTCATGATCCCCTGTTTTAATGTTACAACATATTCACAACTTGTTTGACACAAACAATGACATTTTGACTGCTCTTAGTGATGTTTCCCAGATAATGAGCATGAGTTTTTCATGAGTGTCTGTAACTTAGCCAACAGTTTTAAAGCCTGTTCACTGACAACACCTGCTCAGAACAAGTAGTCTAGGCCAGTGGTTCTCAAACCGGGGGCCCAGAGATGGTGCCAGGGGCCTCCAGTTCACTGACAACACCTGCTCAGAACAAGTAGTTTAGGCCAGTGGTTCTCAAACTGGGTGCCCTGAGATGGAACAAGTAGTCTAGGCCAGTGGTTCTCAAACTGGGGGCCCTGAGATGATGCCAGGGGGCCCCGGTTCACTGACAACAACTGCTCAGGACAAGTACTCTAGGCCAGGCCATATTTAAAGGCCATATTTAAAATATGTCAATCTTGCCTGTCTTCAAAGAGAGCCCTGTAAACCATAAGTAAACACTTTAGACTCTTTATGAGTGGACAACATCAACTGGGACTCCAGGTCACTCGTGTTTAGTCAAGTAGCTTTTATTGTCACTTGAACCACATACAGCCGGTACCGTACACAGTAAAATAAAACAACGTTCCTCAGGGATCGTTGTGCTACATAAAACTATAGGAGACAACACAGAACTAAGTTCACTACACAGACCTACACAATACTACAAACAGTGCATGTGTACAAACAGTACAGTACAGTAACTGACATGGGACAGTGCAGCACTGAGCAGTACACAGGTCTGTAATGAATAAAGTGTAAAAGTAGTAAAATGCTGTGGATGTAAACACAATACACAGTTAACAGCAAAAAAAGATCATTTTGTTTTATTGTTGTAGCAACAGTCATATTATAAGAATGTTATCTGTACAGACATTGATGTAATGCATGTAACACTTGTGTGTGCCCAAAATTGACTCACACAGCAGTGGATAATAAATAACAAATAAACCCCAATCCCTCCCTTTCTCACTCTGAAGCATGTTGTTTCATCATCTCCTCCATTGTGGCTTTGCCCCATTTCATTACTGCACCTGCAAGAGTGGAAGCTAATAGATGTGCAAAGACATCCTGTAAGTGCACATATTAGTCTGAAAAATATCAACGTTTGAATTCCCACCTGTTATCCGCCTGACACGTAGTTCCTGCCTAGCTTTGTCACCAAAAGAGAACCAAATTTAAACATCTAGTTAGGGTTATGAGCTAACCAGGAATTAGCCCTCTAGCCCCCAGCCCTCTAGCCCCGTAGCCCCACCCCCAAGCCCCCTTATATCAAATGGATGTAACCTGCTGGCTGATCTGAGTTGCGTATGCTCGAACACAATTTTTTTTGTACAGCAGCACCATTTAGACAATGGTTATGATGGTTATGATTATATTTGCATAGGAGGACATTATTATCTGGGTAACTGTTGTTTTTATTTGTTTGTTTTTCATCTTTTCAGCTTCGAAAAATTTTAAGAAGATTTGATAAAAGCAACAATCAATTTGTCAAAAATTTGGACAGTAAACAATAACTGCAATATAAACAATGTGTTATGACAGAAAACCACACAGCACAAACAACACTGACAACTTTCGAACAGAACTGATGGTACATATGTATAAGTCCTGCACCTGTCATATACACCAGACATCCAAACAAACTCCTATCCAGACATACAAGAAAGGTTATAGACAGTCGTGGGCGCTCTCTCTCTCTCTCTCTCTCTCTCTCTCTCTCTCTCTCTCTCTCTCTCTCTCTCTCTCTCTCTCTCTCTCTTTCTCTCTTGTACACTCTCTCTATAAGCAAAGAGGAAGTGGTAAAACTTTAACACACACCCTTGCTCTACCAGTCAGTCAGTCATTAGAGGGACAGGATGGAGCTCAGTCCACTGCCTGTGATGCTCTGTAAGTAAATGTTCTCTTTGTGTCTTCATTAGTCCTGAGTGATGAGCTTATTGTGTGATTTAGGACATTGTGTGTACTTCATCATGACTGTTCAGGTGGATCAGTGTCTCCATATCTGTTATGAGAAGGGTTTAGTTTGATGTGTAAATACTCTCAGTAACTATAATAGTTCAACAGGTAAGAGTACAAGTAGAGCAAGTTTAAAACACAGAGTTTAAATCATCTAATGGTAGTTAGTGTGTATTGTCTGAATCTGTAGTTGATGATTGCCTTCTGGTGGTGTTTCCTGTATACAAAATTACAGGAAAAAAAACATTTTAGCATTAACTAGCAATTTTAAGTAAATTCCTTATAACCTAGATTTCCTTTTTTTGTTACTATTATGGTCTGTGCAGAAGAACATGTTCACTGTAATGCACTTTAGTACCAAAGTAATGCACAGCACATTTAATAAAAATAAATACAAATCATTATTTATTAATTATCACTATTATTATTATTATTATTATTATTATTATTATTATTATTATTATTATTATTATTATTATTATTATTATTATGTAAATAATTAAAGCAATAAATGTCCAGAAACAAACTGCAAACTCATTAGTCCTGTACACACACAGGGCAGTGACACTGTTAGAGGCCTGAGAGCAGGTCACAGTTTGTTGGTGCAAATTTAGGTGTGAAGAAGTGGATGTGTGAAAAAAGGGTGTAGGGGGTGAAGATGGACGTGTAAAAGCAATAAGTAATAATGTGGGTAAATTTAACTAACATCACTGAACTCTTTCCAAACTGATAAAAAAAAAAATCTTATAACCTACAGTAACATTTCTGTTATTATTATGGTCTGTACTGTGAAGCATCTCTGTGCAATAAGTTTATTCTAATACACACTATCACCAAACTATTGTCTAGTATCATTTACTTATTTGTGTCAAATCTATCAAAGAATTCTACAGAAATAAACACTTCTCATTAGCCTTGTACACTGACACACAGGGAAAAGACAGTTTTTTTAGAGACCTGAAAACACAGACAAGTGCACAGTTGTGGTTTAGCTTCTTTCTTTTTTTACTGTAAATTCAGTGTTGTGAGTTCAGCAGTGAAGAAGGGGAGGAGGCGTGAAACTGAAAATATTTGCATGTTTTCAAGATGTTGGTGCTAAATTCTGAGCCTTCCCCCTGCATCATACAGTAAATAGTATATACCCCATCTTCACACTTATCAGCCAACTTTTTTTTTCACTGTGAATTTGAGTTTGACTCCCCTGATCTACATCATGAAACAGAAATCATGGTTCATTAAACCAGACATCCTTTTTCATACCTTTAACTGTACAATTTCTATGAGCCACAAGACAAGCTCATACTGAACCATTACCATCACAGAGCAGGTGTAAGATAAATTAAACACATTATGACATTAGTTAGAATTGCAGTGGCACAGAGGTAAGAAATCTACATTAGAATTCATTTAATTCTTTTGGAATTTCTGCTTCACGGTCCTGACTTCTGGTTGATTGAACCAAAAGATGAGACAAAGAGGAAGTGGTAAAACTTTAACACACACCCTTGCTCTACCAGTCAGTCAGTCATTAGAGGGACAGGATGGAGCTCAGTCCACTGCCTGTGATGCTCTGTAAGTAAATGTTCTCTTTGTGTCTTCATTAGTCCTGAGTGATGAGCTTATTGTGTGATTTAGGACATTGTGTGTACTTCATCATGACTGTTCAGGTGGATCAGTGTCTCCATATCTGTTATGAGAAGGGTTTAGTTTGATGTGTAAATACTCTCAGTAACTATGATAGTACAACAGGTAAGAGTACAAGTAGGGCAAGTTTAATACACAGGGTTTAAATCATATAATGGTAGTTAGTCTGTATTGTCTGAATCTGTAGTTGATGATTGCCTTCTGGTGGTGTTTCCTGTATACAAAATTACAGGAAAAAAACATTTTAGCATTAACTAGCAATTTTAAGTAAATTCCTTATAACCTAGATTTCCTTTTTTGTTATTATTATGGTCTGTGCAGAAGAACATGTTCACTGTAATGCACTTTAGTACCAAAGTAATGCACAGCACATTTAATAAAAATAAATACAAATCATTATTTATTAATTATCACTATTATTATTATTATTATTATTATTATTATTATTATTATTATGTAAATAATTAAAGCAATAAATGTCCAGAAACAATCTGCAAACTCTTTAGTCCTGTACACAAACAGGGCAGTGACACTGTTAGAGGCCTGAGAGCAGGTCACAGTTTGTTGGTGCAAATTTAGGTGTGAAGAAGTGGATGTGTGAAAAAAGTGTGTAGGGGGTGAAGATGGACGTGTAAAAGCAATAAGTAATAATGTGGGTAAATTTAACTAACATCACTGAACTCTTTCCAAACTGATAAAAAAAAAAAATCTTATAACCTACAGTAACATTTCTGTTATTATTATGGTCTGTACTGTGAAGCATCTCTGTGCAATAAGTTTATTCTAATACACACTATCACCAAACTATTGTCTAGTATCATTTACTTATTTGTGTCAAATCTATCAAAGAATTCTACAGAAATAAACACTTCTCATTAGCCTTGTACACTGACACACAGGGAAAAGACAGTTTTTTTAGAGACCTGAAAACACAGACAAGTGCACAGTTGTGGTTTAGCTTCTTTCTTTTTTTACTGTAAATTCAGTGTTGTGAGTTCAGCAGTGAAGAAGGGGAGGAGGCGTGAAACTGAAAATATTTGCATGTTTTCAAGATGTTGGTGCTAAATTCTGAGCCTTCCCCCTGCATCATACAGTAAATAGTATATACGCCATCTTCTCACTTATCAGCCAACTTTTTTTTTCACTGTGAATTTGAGTTTGACTCCCCTGATCTACATCATGAAACAGAAATCATGGTTCATTAAACCAGACATCCTTTTTCATACCTTTAACTGTACAATTTCTATGAGCCACAAGACAAGCTCATACTGAACCATTACCATCACAGAGCAGGTGTAAGATAAATTAAACACATTATGACATTAGTTAGAATTGCAGTGGCACAGAGGTAAGAAATCTACATTAGAATTCATTTAATTCTTTTGGAATTTCTGCTTCACGGTCCTGACTTCTGGTTGATTGAACCAAAAGATGAGACAAAGAGGGAGTGGAAACACCTTTAAATGAGAAAATAGACGAGAATCTCTTACTCCAACAAGAGTGTAAAGACCTTTAATAAAACCTTTTCACACAAAAAAGCCTGATCAATGACCAATTAAAAAGTAAAGAATTAGTAAAGGCCCTTCCTGTTTAAATTGTATAATTGTATTTTCTCTGCTGAAAATGTCCTGCATGAAAATCATTCAAAAATACAAGTGAGATATATCCTCATTGCATGAAAAATTGCATGCCTTGTTAAAATTGTAATGAGTCTGTCTGTGTTTTTGCCCCGTTTGTTTGCTGTCTTGCCCTGCTGTTGATTGTTTGCTCCGCCCACTCATTTGTTACCATGGACACTAATTGCACTCAATCTCTTCCCCAGGTGTGTTGTCTTAGTCTCTGATTGTCTCTGCTTTGTGATTGGTTCCTGTTTGCTATATCTACTCTATTTGTTCAGTTCCCTGGTGTTAGTCGTTGTTGGAATGTTGTGTGTGTCTGTTCTGCCTGGTGTCTGTTCTGCCTGGTGTCTGTTCTGCCTGGTGTCTGTTCTGCCTGGTGTCTGTTCTGCCTGGTGTCTGTTCTGCCTGGTGTCTGTTCTGCCTGGTGTCTGTTCTGCCTGGTGTCTGTTCTGCCTGGTGTCTGTTCTGCCTGGTGTCTGTTCTGCCTGGTGTCTGTTCTGCCTGGTGTCTGTTCTGCCTGGTGTCTGTTCTGCCTGGTGTCTGTTCTGCCTGGTGTCTGTTCTGCCTGGTGTCTGTTCTGCCTGGTGTCTGTTCTGCCTGGTGTCTGTTCTGCCTGGTGTCTGTTCTGCCTGGTGTCTGTTCTGCCTGGTGTCTGTTCTGCCTGGTGTCTGTTCTGCCTGGTGTCTGTTCTGCCTGGTGTCTGTTCTGCCTGGTGTCTGTTCTGCCTGGTGTCTGTTCTGCCTGGTGTCTGTTCTGCCTGGTGTCTGTTCTGCCTGGTGTCTGTTCTGCCTGGTGTCTGTTCTGCCTGGTGTCTGTTCTGCCTGGTGTCTGTTCTGCCTGGTGTCTGTTTCGTGTGTTGGATTATTAAAACTCTAAAACTGCATTTGGATCCTCACGCGCCTTTCTCATCGTAACAAAATGATCTAACTAGGATGTAAAAATAATTGACTGGTGTACTGTTGAGGAAATTAATACTTTTTTGGATAAGATAAAAGGAAAAGCAGGTGAAGAAAAGTGAGTGATTATTTCCCCGACCTTGACAAGTTTGTCTTTTCTGTGATGCGGGCACGAATAGTGAGCAGTTATGAAGAACTCTCAACAGAAATGTTCTTGTGTTAAAAAAATAAATAATAAATCACAGTAATTAGATGAGGCAAATTGATTCAAAAAGAAAGGCTATTGAGAGGGATAGAAAAATAAACATGCTATTCTTTACTTCCTTCACTGTTTCTTTCCTCTCTGTATATTTTGACCTCAAATATGAGTAAAGGGTCTCCATACAGAGCTGTTGATTCTACACCTACTTCTGTATTCAGAGCTGATTATATGTTGGCAAACAAGACATGGATGGAGCTTAAAGATACATGAGAAATTTAGATCAAGCCACAAGCCCCCCCTCACTGCCAAAAGTCCAGAATTTAAGTCATTTTTTTCATGTGATTATTGTCATCATTGTTTTAATCAATGCTTGTGACAAATATTCTGTGTTGCTGTTTCAAATTAATATGATACATTATTGTAGCTGTGTGTGTGTGGCGCCGCGCGTGCAGTTCAGAGAGAGTTCTCGCAATACACTTTTCGAAGCAATGGTGAAGCATCATAGATGTAATTAATGAGGATATGAAGCTAGTGGGTGTAAGTGTTGAGGATGCAGAAGATAGGGATAGGTGGAGAGCAGTGGTGTAGTCCTCAAAAAAAAAAGGAGTATACTACTACCCCTGCCCACCTCTTAAACCCCCTGTTCCATGCCACGCTGCCAAAACAAGAAAAGCAAAAACAACACACAGAAGTCAATGTTTGCATTTACATAACATTAACATTCATGACTATAGCAGACACTTTTATCCAAAGAAACTAACAATGCATTTGAGTTACATACATTTTATCAGTATCTGTGTTCCCTGAGAATCGAACCCACAACCTTTGCGATGCTAACGTAATGCTCTACTATAATGCACTCATACACTTATATAAAAACTATTTATCATCCAATTATGCATTGTTGGTTCAGTTATAGAATGTTCCAAACATTTTTTTTTATCTATTCTAACATGAAATGTGGAAGTGTATTACAGTGAAGTTCTTGAATATAATTCCCATAATAGTGAAGTTATGGAATTATTTTTATATTTTTTAAAAAATCATAAAAATTATACAAATAAATATCGTCTGCACATAGAGATTTGTGCATTTTGTCTACCACGGAGGAAAGCTGATTTTGAGGAAAATTGGATTGTAGCTGCCTCTGACACGTAGTTCCTGCCTAGCTTTGTCACCAAAAGAGAACCAAATTTAAACATCTAGTTAGGGTTATGAGCTAACCAGGAATTAGCCCTCTAGCCCCCAGCCCTCTAGCCCCGTAGCCCCACCCCCAAGCCCCCTTATATCAAATGGATGTAACCTGCTGGCTGATCTGAGTTGCGTATGCTCGAACACAATTTTTTTTGTACAGCAGCACCATTTAGACAATGGTTATGATGGTTATGATTATATTTGCATAGGAGGACATTATTATCTGGGTAACTGTTGGTTTTATTTGTTTGTTTTTCATCTTTTCAGCTTCGAAAAATTTTAAGAAGATTTGATAAAAGCAACAATCAATTTGTCAAAAATTTGGACAGTAAACAATAACTGCAATATAAACAATATGTTATGACAGAAAACCACACAGCACAAACAACACTGACAACTTTCGAACAGAACTGATGGTACATATGTATAAGTCCTGCACCTGTCATATACACCAGACATCCAAACAAACTCCTATCCAGACATACAAGAAAGGTTATAGACAGTCGTGGGCTCTCTCTCTCTCTCTCTCTCTCTCTCTCTCTCTCTCTCTCTCTCTCTCTCTCTCTCTCTCTTTCTCTCTTGTACACTCTCTCTATAAGCAAAGAGGAAGTGGTAAAACTTTAACACACACACTTGCTCTACCAGTCAGTCAGTCATTAGAGGGACAGGATGGAGCTCAGTCCACTGCCTGTGATGCTCTGTAAGTAAATGTTCTCTTTGTGTCTTCATTAGAGTGAGTGATGAGCTTATTGTGTGATTTAGGACATTGTGTGTACTTCATCATGACTGTTCAGGTGGATCAGTGTCTCCATATCTGTTATGAGAAGGGTTTAGTTTGATGTGTAAATACTCTCAGTAACTATGATAGTACAACAGGTAAGAGTACAAGTAGAGCAAGTTAAAACACAGGGTTTAAATCATATAATGGTAGTTAGTCTGTATTGTCTGAATCTGTAGTTGATGATTGCCTTCTGGTGGTGTTTCCTGTATACAAAATTACAGGAAAAAAAAAAAACATTTTAGCATTAACTAGCAATTTTAAGTAAATTCCTTATAACCTACATTTCCTTTTTTGTTAGTATTATGGTCTGTGCAGAAGAACATGTTCACTGTAATGCACTTTAGTACCAAAGTAATGCACAGCACATTTAATAAAAATAAATACAAGTCATTATTTATTTATTATTATTATGTAAATAATTAAAGCAATAAATGTGCAGAAACAAACTGCAAACTCTTTAGTCCTGTACACACACAGGGCAGTGACACTGTTAGAGGCCTGAGAGCAGGTCACAGTTTGTTGGTGCAAATTTTGGTGTGAAGAAGTGGATGTGTGAAAAAAGGGTGTAGGGGGTGAAGATGGACGTGTAAAAGCAATAAGTAATAATGTGGGTAAATTTAACTAACATCACTGAACTCTTTCCAAACTGATAAAAAAATATATCTTATAACCTACAGTAACATTTCTGTTATTATTATGGTCTGTACTGTGAAGCATCTCAGTGCTATACGTTCATTCTAATACACACTATCACCAAACTATTGTCTAGTATCATTTACTTATTTGTGTCAAATCTATCAAAGAATTCTACCGAAATAAACATTTCTCATTAGCCTTGTACACTGACACACAGGGAAAAGACAGTTTTTTTAGAGACCTGAAAACACAGACAAGTGCACAGTTGTGGTTTAGCTTCTTTCTTGTTTTACTGTAAATTCAGTGTTGTGAGTTCAGCAGTGAAGAAGGGGAGGAGGCGTGAAACTGAAAATATTTGCATGTTTTCAAGATGTTGGTGCTAAATTCTGAGCCTTCCCCCTGCATCATACAGTAAATAGTATATACCCCATCTTCACACTTATCAGCCAAGCTTTTTTTTTCACTGTGAATTTGAGTTTGACTCCCCTGATCTACATCATGAAACAGAAATCATGGTTCATTAAACCAGACATCCTTTTTCATACCTTTAACTGTACAATTTCTATGAGCCACAAGACAAGCTCATACTGAACCATTACCATCACAGAGCAGGTGTAAGATAAATTAAACACATTATGACATTAGTTAGAATTGCAGTGGCACAGAGGTAAGAAATCTACATTAGAATTCATTTAATTCTTTTGGAATTTCTGCTTCACGGTCCTGACTTCTGGTTGACTGAACCAAAAGATGAGACAAAGAGGGAGTGGAAACACCTTTAAATGAGAAAATAGACCAGAATCTCTTACTCCAACAAGAGTGTAAAGACCTTTAATAAAACCTTTTCACACAAAAAAGCCTGATCAATGACCAATTAAAAAGTAAAGAATTAGTAAAGGCCCTTCCTGTTTAAATTGTATAATTGTATTTTCTCTGCTGAAAATGTCCTGCATGAAAATCATTCAAAAATACAAGTGAGATATATCCTCATTGCATGAAAAATTGCATGCCTTGTTAAAATTGTAATGAGTCTGTCTGTGTTTTTGCCCCGTTTGTTTGCTGTCTTGCCCTGCTGTTGATTGTTTGCTCCGCCCACTCATTTGTTACCATGGACACTAATTGCACTCAATCTCTTCCCCAGGTGTGTTGTCTTAGTCTCTGATTGTCTCTGCTTTGTGATTGGTTCCTGTTTGCTATATCTACTCTGTTTGTTCACTTCCCTGGTGTTAGTCGTTGTTGGAATGTTGTGTGTGTCTGTTCTGCCTGGTGTCTGTTCTGCCTGGTGTCTGTTCTGCCTGGTGTCTGTTCTGCCTGGTGTCTGTTCTGCCTGGTGTCTGTTCTGCCTGGTGTCTGTTCTGCCTGGTGTCTGTTCTGCCTGGTGTCTGTTCTGCCTGGTGTCTGTTCTGCCTGGTGTCTGTTCTGCCTGGTGTCTGTTCTGCCTGGTGTCTGTTCTGCCTGGTGTCTGTTCTGCCTGGTGTCTGTTCTGCCTGGTGTCTGTTCTGCCTGGTGTCTGTTCTGCCTGGTGTCTGTTCTGCCTGGTGTCTGTTCTGCCTGGTGTCTGTTCTGCCTGGTGTCTGTTCTGCCTGGTGTCTGTTCTGCCTGGTGTCTGTTTCGTGTGTTGGATTATTAAAACTCTAAAACTGCATTTGGATCCTCACGCGCCTTTCTCATCGTAACAAAATGATCTAACTAGGATGTAAAAATAATTGACTGGTGTACTGTTGAGGAAATTAATACTTTCTTGGGAAAAAATTAAAAGGAAAAGCAGGTGAAGAAAAGTGAGTGATTATTTCCCCGACCTTGACAAGTTTGTCTTTTCTGTGATGCAGGCACGAATAGTGAGCAGTTATGAAGAACTCTCAACAGAAATGTTCTTGTGTTAAAAAAATAAATAATAAATCACAGTAATTAGATGAGGCAAATTGATTCAAAAAGAAAGGCTATTGAGAGGGATAGCAAAATAAACATGCTATTCTTTACTTCCTTCACTGTTTCTTTCCTCTCTGTATATTTTGACCTCAAATATGAGTAAAGGGTCTCCATACAGAGCTGTTGATTCTACACCTACTTCTGTATTCAGAGCTGATTATATGTTGGCAAACAAGACATGGATGGAGCTTAAAGATACACGAGAAATTTAGATCAAGCCACAAGCCCCCCCTCACTGCCAAAAGTCCAGAATTCAAGTCATTTTTTTCATGTGATTATTGTAATCATTGTTTTAATCAATGCTTGTGACAAATATTCTGTGTTGCTGTTTCAAATTAATATGATACATTATTGTAGCTGTGTGTGTGTGTGTGCGGCGCCGCGCGTGCAGTTCAGAGAGAGTTCTCGCAATACACTTTTCGAAGCAATGGTGAAGCATCATAGATGTAATTAATGAGGATATGAAGCTAGTGGGTGTAAGTGTTGAGGATGCAGAAGATAGGGATAGGTGGAGAGCAGTGGTGTAGTCCTCAAAAAAAAAGGAGTATACTACTACCCCTGCCCACCTCTTAAACCCCCTGTTCCATGCCACGCTGCCAAAACAAGAAAAGCAAAAACAACACACAGAAGTCAATGTTTGCATTTACATAACATTAACATTCATGACTATAGCAGACACTTTTATCCAAAGAAACTAACAATGCATTTGAGTTACATACATTTTATCAGTATCTGTGTTCCCTGAGAATCGAACCCACAACCTTTGCGATGCTAACGTAATGCTCTACTATAATGCACTCATACACTTATATAAAAACTATTTATCATCCAATCATGCATTGTTGGTTCAGTTATAGAATGTTCCAAACATTTTTTTTTATCTATTCTAACATGAAATGTGGAAGTGTATTACAGTGAAGTTCTTGAATGTAATTCCCATAATAGTGAAGTTATGGAATTATTTTTATATTTTTTAAAAAATCATAAAAATTATACAAATAAATATCGTCTGCACATAGAGATTTGTGCATTTTGTCTACCACGGAGGAAAGCTGATTTTGAGGAAAATTGGATTGTAGCTGCCTCTCTACATTACTACTATAAAAAAGAGGTGTTATTTGTGTAGGAACAGCGTTTAGCTCAGGAGTTATTGACTCGGGAAACTCCAATCTGTGAATATGTGGCCAACTTTACTTAAGTCTGCTTCAGCATGACACCAGCTTCTCTTGATGAAGTAAACTCTCCTCCCTGTAAACGCTCTGTGAAGTTGGTACATGACAGCTGGCTGGGTGGGGAAAGGTGGTGGAATTCAAATAAAAATGAACCAATTACAACAAAGTTTTGCAAGTTAAAAAATGCGATGCAGTTAAAAGGGAAGAAAAGACGAGGGTAAATTATGGACGTTTTAAGCAGCAAATCAAGTAGGAATACCGAGGGTATACGCTAATATTAAGCCATAGAAGTCATTATACACAAACAGCCCTGGGGAAAAAGTGTAACATGAAATTTGTTTCTTGCATATTATACTGTATTAATATTAAATCCAGTTTGTTACTGTGAGATCATGCTACTATCACCACTAGCCAGCAGAGGGCAACAGTGGACACATAGTGACAGAAGGAAAACAAATTGCAGAATTCTCCAAGTTGATTAAACTGGATTTCCTGCACCTTGTTGACACTGATGATGAAGGCCCAGCAGCATTAATATCACCAAAGAGAGGAGTTTAAAGGCCCTTAAATGTCTAAGGTGGTGAGGACATTTCACACCATCATCGACAGAAACTTGACAGGAAGCATCACGACCTGGTTTGAGAACAGCACCAAACAGGACAGACGGGCTATTCCAGAGGATGGTGTGATCAGCTGGACCCCAACTATGTGTGCAACAAACTCTTCTCTCTGTTATAATCAGATTGTGGTTCTGCTTCTTGAAGGAAAACTCAAAAAACAAGAAGGAGCTTCTTTCCACTGACTACTCAGTCCCTCAACTAGGACAATACCTAGAACTCAGACCTGATTGCTGATAAAGACCAGACCATACTGACACAACATTGGTTCATAAACAGCATGACAGTCTCCAGACGGCTCCATCCACATCAATACCATGAGAAACTGGCTGACCATGCAGATCAATCCCTGGCATTGTGACCATCGGGTGACGAGACTCCAACCAGGGGTAGAACATCAGGACTGACAAAGTAGCTTGTTAAGAAGGGACGATCAGGCTAGGAACTTGGAACACTGGGAGCTCGGGAATGGCATATTTAGCCCGACAGAGAGAGAGAGAGAGAAATTGTTAGATATGACTGTAATCAGGTGATGGACAATGTAAATTATGTGCAAAGTGAAGACAGGGACTCATGCAAGACTAGCTGTGACCGCATAACTAAAATTACCACATATTAGTATTAAAAATGTCTGAGCAAAGAATTAAACATCTATGCAACAGCTAGTTTTGTCCCATAATGGCAAGTTGTTCAGTCGCTTCTGCAAACCTTACAGTTGTAAGAATTTTCTTCTGCTGTGTCAATTTTTATAAGTAATGCCGGTGTTTTGTCCAACTATGTTTGGGGATCTGTTTCCCACCTAGCCCTGCCCCCTAGCCCCGCTACCCCAAAAGTTAGTGACCTTGAGGGGAAATTAAACTAGCTAAAAAAGATCATGAATGTCCTCCCTGGTCATAGTATGGCAGGCGGGAAACTCTGGGACGACCTCCTAGGACCTCCAAATACACCGAAGGTAGTAGACAGTAAGTCCACCTCAAAAACCCCTTGTGGATCGAGACAACTTCAGGGCTACCGGCAGCACATACTGACACAAGTGGGGCATCCTCTAAACTGGATAACAGTCTCTTTCGCCTATGAGAAACTTTGACATCTTCATATATAGCACTCATCACTCTAGCCACTGATATGGTGTCCATGGTGGATGAAATCTCTGCTATAACACCCTTACAGGCTGGACTCTGGCATAGTGGCCATTTTGGAATAGTGCTCTGGTATGGCGGCCATCTTGGCAGAGGGCTCTGGCATAGCAGGCATGAAGTAAGCAGGCTTGGGCATGGCAGGCATGAAGTGAGGCTTGGGTGTGGCAGGCATGATGTGAGCAGGCTTGGGCATGGCAGGCATGAAGTGAGGAGGCTTGGGCGTGGCAGGCATGATGTGAGGCTTGGGTGTGGCAGGCATGATGTGAGCAGGCCTGGGCATGGCAGGCATGATGTGAGCAGGCTTGGCCATGGCAGGCATGATGTAAGGCTTGGGTGTGGCATGAACAGACTTCACAAAATTCCTCCACAAAATCAGTAATGTGCCGATTCCCCTGACAAAAAGGCATAAAATCCTCACCACTGGATCCATAGTTAGGTCGGCTGTTCTGTCACGAGTGTTCGAACAAAGAGGCAGAAGATCCAAATGCAGGTGAAGATTTTATTATAAACAAAGAATGATGAGATGAGACGAGACAAGACGAGATAAGAAACATGAGACAAGATGAAAAACAACCAATGAACACATGATACATAAAGTAGGACATGGGGTCAAGTGAAGCAAGACACAAGAAACAGATATCAAAATAAAAGACATAGAAAACTAAACACAAGACAAAACACAAAACATATGTTACACATATAAACATTATGCTATGACATTATACCATAACTTGACAGGTCAGAACGGTTTGGGTGGCAAAAGATGGACATAGTATTAGGCAGGTAGTTTCAGTGTTGTGGCTGATGAGTGTACATACAGTGGTGTGAAAAAGTGTTGCCCCCTTCCTTTTTTATTTTTTTTTTTGCTCGTTCGTCACACTGTAATGTTTCATATCATCAAAGAAATTTAAATATTAGTCAAAGATAACAAGTAAACACAACATGCAGTTTTTAAATGAAGGTTTTTATTATTAAGGGAAAACCAAACCCACATGGCCCTGTGTGAAAAAGTGTTTGCTCCCCCTGTTAAAACAAAACTGTGGTTTATCACACCTGAGTTTCTTTAGCCACACCCAGGCCTGATTACTGCCACAACTGTTTGCAATCAAGAAACACCTTAAATAAGACCTGACAGACAAAGTGATGTAGACCCCAAAAACGACACAGCACAGTGGTAAACCTTCCCAGGAGTGGACGGTTGACCAAAATTACCCCAAAAGTGCAGCGATGACTCATCCAAGATGCCACAAAAGACCCCACAACAACATCCAAAGAACTGCAGGCCTCTCTTGCCTCAGTTAAGGTCAGTGTTCATGACTCCACCATAAGAAAGAGACTGGGCAAAAAATGACCTGCATGGCAGAGTTCAAAGATGAAATTCACTGCCGAGCAAAAAGAACATAAAGGCTCATCTCAGATTTGCCCTTTTGGGAAAATACTCTGTGGACTGATGAGACAAAAGTTGAACAGTTATAGAAGGTGTGTGTCCCATTACATCTTGCTTGAAAGTAACACAGCATTTCAGAAAAAAACATCATACCAACAGTAAAATATGGTGGTGGTAGTGTGATGGTCTGGGGCTGTTTGTTCAGGGCCTGGAAGACTTGCTGTGATAAATAAAACCATGAATTCTGCTGTCTACCATAAAATCCTGAAGGACAATCTGTGGCTATCTGTTTGTGACCTCAAGCTGAAGTGAACAGTCAAAGTCCTGAACTGAATCCTATTGAGATGCTGTGACATGGCATTAAAAAGGCGGTTCATGCTCAAAAACCCTCCAATGTGGCTGAATTGCAACAATTCTGCAAAGATGAGTTGACCAAAATTCCTCCACAGCGCTGTAACAGACTCACTGCAAGTTATCGCAAACGCTTGATTGCAGTTCTTGCTGCTAAGGGCGGCACAACCAGTTATTAGGTTTAGGGGGCAAGCACTTTTTCACATAGGGCCATGTAAGTTTGTATTTTGTTTTCCCTTATTAATTAAAATGCATGTTGTGTTTGCTTGTGTTATATTTGTCTTATATTTCAATTTGTTTGATGATCTAAAACATTAAAGTGTGACACATGCAAAGAAATAAATCAGGAAGAGAGTCAACACTTTTTCACACCACGGTACATCTAGTTTCTCTTTCTCTCTCTCTCTCTCTTTTTGTTCCCTCTCTCTATAAGCAAACAGGAAGTGGTAAAACTTTAACACACACCACTGCTCAGTCAGTCAGTCAGTCATTAGACGGACAGGATGGAGCTCAGTCCACTGCCTGTGATGCTCTGTGAGTAAATGTTCTCTTTGTGTCTTCATTAGAGTGAGTGGTGGGGTATAAAGTTGTTCATCTGCAGTCTGAATGTCCTGAGTGATGAGCTTATTGTGTGATTAGGACATTGTGTGTACTTCATCATGACTGTTCAGGTGGATCAGTGTCTCCATATCTGTTATGAGAAGGGTTTAGTTTGATGTGTAAATACTCTCAGTAACTATGATAGTACAACAGGTAAGAGTACAAGTAGAACAAGTTTAAAACACAGGGTTTAAATCATATAATGGTAGTTAGTCTGTATTGTCTGAATCTGTAGTTGATGGTGGTCTTCTGGTGGTGTTTCCTGTATACATAAATATTTAAAAAAAAATGTTAGCATTAACTAGCAATTTTAATTAAATTCCTCATAACCTAGATTTCTTTTTTTTTTTGTTAGTATTATGGTCTGTGCAGAAGAACATGTTCACTCTATTGCACTTTAGTACCAAAGTAATGCACAGCACATTTAATTAATAAAATAAATACAACTCATTATTTATTAATGATCACTATTATTATTATTATTATTATTATTATTATTATTATTATTATTATTATTATTATTATTATGTAAATATTAGTCCTGTACACACACAGAGCAGTGACACTGTTAGAGGCCTGAGAGCAGGTCACAGTTTGTTGGTGCAAATTTAAATGTGAAGAAGCGGATGAGTAGAAAAAAGTGTTGAGGAGGGTGAAGATGGACGTGTAAAAACAATAACTAATAATGTGGGTAAATTTAACTAACATCACATTAGTTTATTCTAATACACACTATCACCAAACTATTGTCTAGTATCATTTACTTATTTGTGTCAAATCTATCAAAGAATTCTACAGAAATAAACACTTCTCATTAGCCTTGTACACTGACACACACACGGGGTAAAGAGAGTTTTAGAGAACTGAGAACACACAAGTGCACAGTTGTGGTTTAGCTTCTTTCTTTTTTTAAATTCAGTTTTGTGAGTTCAGCAGTGAAGAAGGGGAGGAGGCGTGAAACTGAAATTATTTGCATGTTGCATGTATTCAAGATGTTAGTGCTAAATTCTGAGCCTTCCCCCTGCATCATACAGTAAATCGTATATACCCCATCTTCACACTCATCAGCCAACTTTTTTCCCACATTCTCCTTTATTCTCTACAAGCACTCGGTCTCCTCCAACCAAGTGATTCCCGTTCAGTGAGATTGTTGCTGCTCAGCTGAAGAATGTTTCTGTGCAGTTTTCATTGCAGTCTTGAAGCAGGATAATGAGGACTTAGCATCCGAATCATAATCAGGCACTTGAGTACTTTCATCAGTTGCTTTATAATGACATCATCTGCCAACCTAGGGACATGCCCAAGCATAAAGAAGAAAGGTGCATGGCTTGGAGTTTCATGGACAGTGGTTTCAGTTTCGATGTTTAACTTTTCGATTTCAGTGGAGATTCTCCACAGAGATTCTGATCTGGTAACTGTGGAGGCCACCAAACTACACTATACTCATGGTCTTTTTCTTGGCACAGGTTTGTGTGGAATGTACTTTGTTATATAGTTCAGTGTAATGCTGGAATTAACCATTATAAGTTAGTATAACATAAATGGACCAAACTTCAGACAATCCTCAATTGGTATTTAAGGATGAAATATGTGTCAAGAAAACCTTCATAGACCACCATGAGCAGCCTGAACTGTTCACATAAGGCAGGTTGGGGTCATGGATTCATGCTTTTGTCACTAAATTCTGATCATCTACATCACTTATGTCAATCTCAGGCCCGGGGGCCAAATTTGCAAGATCATATCAAATGTGCATCACAGCTGGCTCGCCACATGCTCCGCTAATACTGCAAATCCCAGAATGCCTTGTCACTGTATTGACGAGTGGTCTTTCATAGTCACAAACAGCAAGTGCCCCTCATTGTCTGTTGACAGTCATTAACAACCTTGCTACAGTCACATCGGGCAAGTTAATTCACCCTCCACAAAAATGGCCAAACCAAAGATGGACAATAGGAGCTTTCAAGACAAGTGGGAGGCAGATTATCTGTTCACGAATATAAAGGACAGACCTGTTTGTCTTGTGTGCTAACGGATCTAACGTGTCTGTAATGAAAGAATATAACATAAGAAGACACTATGACACGAAACATTATGAGAAGTATAAGGACCTGGACATAAAGCAGAAGCTCCAGAAGGCGGAGGAGATGAAAAAAGTCTGGTTTCCCAGCAGACCATGTTCATGAAAGCAAAATCAAAAAGTGAAGCTGCTGTAAAGACTGTAAAACTTTATTAAGGCAGCAGAAATGGCAAAATCTGCCCGGCCCTTTAATGAAGGAGAGTTTGTCAAAAAGTGAATGGTCAAAGTTTGTGACATCGTGTGCCCAGATAAAAGGTGAGAATTTTTAAACGTGAGCCTTTCCAATCCATCCTGAGAATTTCCTCAGCTCAGACCCCGACCCCAGACATTGATGAACTTGCATCTAAGAAAAGATGCCAGGTATCTGGCTTAGATCAATGTCTCGGGCTGGCCATGACTGAGGAGCCCTTGAGCAAAGCACCGAACCCCCCAAGTGCTCCCCAGGTGCCGCAGCATAAATGGCTGCCCACTGCTCTGTGTGTGTGTGTTCACTGCTGTGTGTGTGCACTTTGGATGGGTTAAACACAGAGAACAAATTCTGAGTATGGGTCACCGTACTTAGCTGTATGTCACATCACTTTCTCACTCACTTTCTACCGCTTTATCCGAACTTCTCAGGTCACGGGGAGCCTGTGCCTATCTCAGGCGTCATCGGGCATCAAGGCAGGATACACCCTGGATGGAGTGCCAACCCATCACAGGGGGCACACACACACACACACACACACACACACACACACACACTACAGACAATTTTCCAGAGATGCCAATTAACCTACCATTTGGACTGGGGGAGGAAACCGGAGTACCCGGAGGAAACCCCCAAGGCACTGGGAGAACATGCAAACCCACACGTGCTACCCACTAAGCCACCATGCCCCCCGTCACGTCACTTTAAAAAAATATATTACATTTAATTTATTAGGCAGTTTCTGCTTCATGGTCCTGACTTCTAGTTGACTGAACCCAAAGATGAAACAAAGAAACACTGCTCTCACTTAATCAAAATAAAACCTCTAGCAGTCTGGACACACTTCTCTGTCCTCTCTAACCACACTGCTGAAAATGTCCTGCATGAAAATCATTCTAAAATACAAGTGAGATGTATCCTTATTGCATGAAAAATTGCATGCCTTGTTAAAATGATCCAGCTAGGATGTAAAAATAATTATGACTGGTGTACTGTTGAGGAAATTAATACTTTTTTGGATAAAATAAAAGGAAAAGCAGGTGAAGAAAAGTGAGTGGTTTTTTCCCCGACCTTGACAAGTTTGTCTTTTCTGTGATGCAGGCACGAAAAGTGAGCAGTTATAAAGAACTCTCTCAACAGAAATGTTTGTGTTAAAAAAAAATTACAGTAATTAGATGAGGCAAATTGATTCAAAAAGAAAGACTATTGAGAGGGATAACAAAATAAACATGCTATTCTTTACTTCTTTCTTCACTGTTTCTTTCCTCTCTGTACATTTTGACCTCGAATGTGAGCAACAGGTTTCCAAACAGAGCTGTTGTTCCTACACCTACTTCTGTCTTCAGAGCTGATTATATGTTGGCAAAAGAGACATGGATGGAGCTTAAAGATAGACGAGAAATTTAGATCAAGCCCTTAGGTAGGGGGGTTCGGGTGGTTCTTGGCTAGTGAGTGCAAGTGTTGGGGATGCAGAAGATAGGGATAGGTGGAGAGAGATGATTCGCTGTTCGCTAATATTATATATAATAATAATAATAATAATAATGATAATAAAACATAGTGACTTTGCAATATCGACTTTTGTGATTGGCCAATACCGGCAGACTGGAGCCAATGGAAATGCTTCTCTCCTACGGTGTGCATCTTTATTCCTCTGAGAACTTCAAAGCGGACCACTTGAGGTAAATTATCTGGAATGATTAGTATATTAATTGAAGATTGGAACTGACCAGTGAACTAAATCCATAAGTGTCAAGACAAATACAGCAACAAGCAAAGAGGCATTGACAGAGATTCAAGAAATGATGATGAAAATAATTATCATTAATACTTCAGTAAAGTTCATTAAATCTATCCTGTTGTTAGTGTGGTCTTTAAACTTATGAACTGTGTATGGACTGACAAAGGTGGTACATGAGGAAGCAATTTGACAACAATGCAGTAAATAATTTAGATTCATCAAAAAGCGTTTTTGTTAAGATACCAGCAGACAAGCTAATCCAGCACAAATTAGTGCATAAAAGGTCACCAAAATGAAGTATTTGAACCTCATAATTAAATTCAAAAGGAGGAGAAAAACTGCAAAAAGGTCCACTTTTTGAAAGAAAAAAAAAAAAAGACAATTGATCTAGATGTATGAAACACACTCAGACTCAGAGGTGGTGGTAAAACCAAAGAAGTAAAGACAGAATATTATTTTGCTGCAGCAAAAGGCATCGTCCTTACAGTGCAACGTCTACACAGTGATTCTAGTGTTTCAGCTCTCCCTTTTGTACCCTGTGTGTGTGTGTGTGTGTGTGTGTGTGTGTGTGTGTGTGTGTGTGTGTGTGTGTGTGTGTGTGTGTGTGTGTGTGTGTGTGTGTGTTTTCATGCACCTTCCCTGGTTACTGAAGATGTATGTCTTTTGAATTATCACCTCAACAAGTTAAGTTTCCTGAGTAAGATTTAATCTTCTGTGTTCTGTGTGTCTAAAATGTGCTGTGTTCATTAATACACTGAAAATTTTCCATATTTACATCATGTTCTGTTTCTGTTCCCTTTTTTAGTGCTGATTTCACTCATACCAGTGGTCCAGGCTCAATGTGAGTTATATATAGTTTATCTTTATATTGTCTCCTTATTTAAATTGTTTTAGTGCTAAGAAGGTTGTGTACAATTTGTTAATTTGTTCCCTGTTTATTAATGTAGTTTTTTACATCAGATTTGAATAAATAATTTTACACTCAAATAGTTTTATGCTGCTTAAATTTCTTAACATATTAAATATAAAACAGCAGAAGTTTAACCCTCCTGTAATCTTCCCTGCTTTTCTGTGCAATTTAGGAGCACAGAGTCAAACTGACCTGGGGTCTCATTTATAAAGCGTGCGTTTGCACAAAACGGGGCTGGAAATGTGCGTACGCCAGTTTTCGCGCAAAGGTTGTGATCTTTAAAAAACAAACTTGACGGGAAAATGTGCGCACCTATAAGTAAACTTTGAGACGTGCGTACGCACATTCTGGAGACAAAGGGAATTGGCGACACAGATATTGAGGTCGTGAACTGAAGTTAGATTGTAGAAAATTCATGTGAGAAGAACGATTATAAGAATGAATGACATTTAATTTTCACTCCATTTCATACGTTATATCCACATTATCATGAAGATTAAATCCAACAGTGTTATTTGTGCCGATTGTTTTAGCTATATACATCTAGTAAAATCCAAACATAATTCAAAATGTATTAAAAATAAAATAATAATAATAATCAGCTCTACTCCGTCCAGGGTGTATCCTGCCTTGATGCCCAATGACACCTGAGGATAGGCACAGGCTCCCCGTGACCCGAGTAGTTCGGATAGGCGGTAGAAGATAAATGAATGAATGAATGAATGAATGAATGAATGAATGAATGAATGAATGAATGAATAACCAGCGCTTACAGTCACATTGTCCACAACAGGAGCGCAGACGGAGATGACGCGACTACATGTGATACAGAATAGCATGAAATACTCTTTTATTAGAGAACTACACACTCTAAAAAATAAAACGCTGGCTCAACTTAAAAAAATTAAGGTAACAATTTGCATGCATCTTTTTAAGTAGCTTCAACTCAGTCATTATTAAGTAGATATCATGTACCTTTTATAGTTAGACTAACCCAAATTGTTTAGTACAACCAACATGATTTGACTTAACCTCTAAGAGCTTAATTAAGTTGAAACAACTTAATTTTAATTTCAAAGTTTTGGTGATATTAAGTGGTCAAATTACATAATTTAAGCTATTCTAACTTCTTTATTTTGATTTCATTCTACTTAGATATGTCCATGCAAATTGTTACCTTAATTTTTTTGAGTACAAGTAACTTATTTCACTTCAGTCAGGAGAAATAACACAGCAATTCCAGTTTTATGATGAAACTGGTTTATTATAAAACCAATGTCAACTTATGTACAAGAAGAGTGCTTTGACAAAACAATGCTTTGGCAAAAAGATAATTATCCAGGACTAAAGTATTTTTTTCAAGTAAAGAATCGAGTATTTTTCTGGTAGGTACATATAAAATAAAATAACAATAAATCACAGGGAACGTGGAAAATGAATTCCTACAACAGACACAATTGTCAGCTTATTGGGTCTACCTAGCTGAAACAAAGTTTTCTTCCTTTTTTTTTATTTTTTGCAAAGTATTAAATTTTACCTTCATCACATAAACTACAGCCGCCATAAAGTCTCAAACAAATACAACACTGTAACCTTCATGTAAAAAATTGTCAAAATTACAGCTTCTGTATGCGTATGCACAACAAAACTTTTACACGTAACATTTCAGGAATACAACAGTTTATTGTTTAAAGACATTACCTTCGGCCTAGCTTTCAGACCATCCAGCTCAAGAATTATTTTCTGAAACACCTCAAAAGTATTTTTTAGTTCCTTTGGGTAGCTGAGGTTGAGAGCATATACCAGCCCTAGCAGGGCACAGGCTCTGGATACATCCAGGTCTTGCAGGACTTCCGTTCCCTCAATAATAATACTGCCGTTGGCTGGGTCAAAATTTGTGGCACCTCATCATCCTAAGTAGATCAAAATCAATGTCAGTGTTTTAAGACAAGGAAAGGAACAGGACATTAGACACAGGAGTTAAATCTTAGGAGTTAAAACTTACTACACACGAAAAATTGCAAACTTAAAGAAATGTGTCAGCTGCCTAACCATCAAACATAATGCTGCAGATTGTATATGAAAGAAAAATAAAAACTCAAATGTTGTAATGGCAAATTTACAAAAAGCTCAAGGTTTACAAGGTTACAAGATGGATCAACTGTGAAAACGTCACAGCAGATAAAGATGGCGTGCACACACATTGTCATGTTAGGTATTGTGCTTAAATTAACTTGCTTATTAGTTAACTATTTAACTTGTTACAGGTTTATGTATGTATGTGTGTATGTATGTACATGTATGTATACATACTGTATGTGTGTGTGTGTGTGTGTGTACGTATGTATGTATGTATGCATATGTGTGTGTGTGTGTGTGTGTGTCTTAATCAACCCAGTGTAAACTTTAAATTCGGACGACACTAAACATGTTCGATATCAATTAACATCATTTACCTCCCACTGTAAAATAAAACATAAAGCCTATTTTGAACACACTAGCTAGCTAAACGTCTATTAACTTTAGAATCGATGAATTAGCTTAGCTCAAACTGTCTTTTCAGTTTAGTGTGTGACAACAACGATTTACTTAAGTAAAGTTTGCCGCATTCATTTTGTTTCATATTTAGGTTTATATGTATTTTGTCCACCGTGGAGGAAAGCTGATTTTGAGGAAAACGCGGTTGTAGCCGCCTCACTACATTACTACGAGAGAAAAGAGGTGTAGTGTTTAGCTCAGGAGTTATTGACTCGGGAAACGTGAATCTGCGGACAACTTTACTTAAGTCAACGATTTTTTGTGCATACAGTTGGTAGCTGCTGAGATTAAAACAAAGCAAAAATATTAACTTACCTATATAGCCTCGATTCTCCTGTTTCTCCGGCTCCTAGTAGTCCTTCTCTGGCAGAAAAACACGTCCGGGCAAATTCCGCCTTTACTCAGCATTTAAAGGATGCTCACTAGATATCCAAGTTTCACTAACTTAATATTTTTCTGTTGTTACGAGAAGGTAAAAGTGTGTGTTCAAAATCGATATATAATTATGTCAAGGCAGTATTCTTTATTTTAATTTTGAAAGACTTATTAAAATGAGTTATCAACTCAGCAATACAAGTACATATTACAAACTTAATTATTTTATGCTGAAAATATTGTTTATTTTAAGTTTTACAAACTAACCGCATGAATCATTTTTTAGAGTGTACAGAACACAGTGTACAAACTAAATATTTTCCTTAATGTACATATATCATAAAATGTCAAAGTCTGCAAATACAGTCATGAAGCACAATCGCTACTCATCATCGATCCTAACTATTACGGTGTTCATTACAAAACCGTCAGGAAGAAGTTCACTATAACATTTTCGTCTTACATTTTCGCCCACAAATTTATTCCGTGATTTTGTCAAGGTGTTAACGATCAATCTAATTGCTAGAAACATATAAATCCTCCGGTGACCAGGGTATGTAATGCTTCATGATGGCACTGCTGGCACTGTTGGAGGATTAAGCCAATGGGAGAATAAGGAGAGAACGAGTTTTCAGGGACCATGATGATTTCCTGGCCCATTATGATGACTGGCTAATAAGCCGATTTAGATTCCCTAGAGCTGTGCTCTTAGATATATGTGTTGAATTGGGTCCAGTATTAGAGAGGGCAACACGCCGGAACCATGCCATCCCAGTCCAAATACAATTCCAGGGGGAATTGGCAGACAGGTAAATTATTTATATAAAAAACTATAAGTAATCCTCAACTTTGTGTCTAAGACCTTTTTGTATATGAAATAATTCTATTGGAATCTATCATCTCACCCTATAGGTCTGGTATATCACAGCCGTCCCTGAGTGCCATAATAACTGTCGTTTGGAATGGTATACTTAATATGGGTAGTCGATACATCAGGTTCCCCTACACTGTGCGAGAACAGGCCGAAATTATAATGCAATTTGCAGCAATGTCTGGTTTTCCAAATGTAATCGGCGCAATTGACTGCGCTCATGTTGCTATAAGGGCACCATCTGAAAATGAATTTGCTTATGTTAACAGAAAGCATGTGCGTTCTATTAATGTGCAAATCATATGTGACTCCAACATGACCGTCACGAACATTGTGGCACGCTGGCCTGGTCCAACACATGATTCCTTTATCTTGACACATAACAGTGTAGGGAACAGACTAAACGCAGGCGCAGTAGCTACGTGATGGCTGGCTTCTTGGTGATTAAAAAAATATTAAAATGTAGAAAATGTAATAATTTTGTTTTTAATATAATTATAACAATGTTGCTTTTAATATAATTATGACCTGCAGGCGACAGTGGCTACCCCCTGAGACTCTGGCTCCTCACCCCATTTTTAAACACGCAGAGGAAAGTCATTATAACGAGGTCCACTCTCGTGCCCGCGCAGTCATTTGCATTGACTATTTATGGTTAAAAATGTGCGTGTACAGGGCGGGATTTGAGGCTGGTTCACGTACGCACATCTGCGGGTGATCTGTGATTTATAAAGGGAACATTGCTTACAGGTGTGCGTACGCACGGTTTTATATATCGAATTTTTTTGACGTATGCCATTTTTGGCGTAAACTTTTAGTAGGGATTCTACGCACAGTTTTATAAATGAGACCCCTGGTCTGATTTCACTGCTTATAAAAAATGAGCTGTAAAATATTTCCAACATATTAACATATATTTTGCACACATTTTTGCAATATTTGGTCTAATAAACCTAATTTATATACAATAAATAAAGTAAAATAATAAAGCAGAAATTGTGAATTATTTTCACTATATTTATGATCAGAGGCACATAATTTGATGAAATACTACAGACTAAACACTGTGTGTCTGTGTGTGTTTGTGTGTGTGTGTGTGTGTGTGTGTGTGTGTGTGTGAGAAGCTTATTTGTAGATCAGGTGTTGCCCTCTGCTGGACAAAGGCATATCACAAGTGTGAAATATTTACAAATGTGTAGCTTTTTTTTAAGGAGGCCCCATGAAATGCAAGGTCCAATGCTTTTCTGTGTGTGTGTTTGGGTGCGTGTGTTTATGGACATTGTGTGTGTGTGTGTGTGTGTGTGTGTGTGTGTGTGTGTGTGTGTGTGTGTGTGTGTGTGTGTGTGTGTGTGTGTGTATGTTCATTGCACTGGCAAGGGCAAGAGTATGAACAATTGCCCTACTAAATGTGGCCAGAGGAACTCGGGTGTTAAACAGAAGAGAAAAACAGACATTACTAGTGCTAAATAAAATGCTCCATGATGCCCCTGATTACTTAATATTAAGCAGGTTACACATATCAGTATCAACAAGTAACAAAAACATGAACTCATACTCCCTCTAAAAATGATATTAGTAGTGTAGACTTGGGAATGACTTTATGTAAGGTTTATTAACAACAGAATGTTTTATAGGGAGTCCTAAAGCTGTGGTGTCCATAAAGCCTCATACACATGTGTTCATTGGAGAGATTGTTACTCTGAGATGTGACATACAGGGAGGAGGAAACACTCAGTGGACTTACAGCTGGAATAAAGATAATAACAAACTCTATTCAGATGGAAATAAGAGATATTTCATATACACAATGCAAGGGTTCAGAATCTGGTCTGTTGAAGACTCTGACAGTGGAACCTACACCTGCAGAGGACATAGGGGATACTCTCAGAGCTCAGAGATCAGTAATGATGTTACACTGACTGTATCAGGTGAGTCTGTGGCTGTTTTTATTTCTTCTCCCACTCACTCATTTTCTACGCTTATCCAAACTTACCGCTTATTTAATTATTTTCAGGGTTCAGGTTTTGAGCTGTCAGTATCTGAGTCCCTGTTTATTTCATGTTGACTTTTACTTCCCTGTCTAGTAAACACCAATATCTATCACAATCATCATCATGTCTTTTTCACCTTGTGACCTCACCTTGTGTTGGATTTGCTATTATCTGATTTATTTGATGATTTGAGACATTAGAATTAGAAGGTTTTATCTGTGAATTCTGTCATTTTGAGAGATTTTTATCATCATCATCCACATCAGTCTCTGTCTCATCACAGAAATCCCTCACAATATTTAAACACAAGCCTCATTATCTTCTCTTCACTTGACTGTTCACATTAACACCTCTGGGGTAATAATCCATGATTTACTTTTGTTCTATTGGATGTATTTCATGTCATTAATGTATTTTAAGACATTTAAATATGTAATAACTTTGTCTGCTGTCGACTCTATAAAATGTGTGAACACTCTGATTTAATGATGATGTGATACACAGGAACATCCCAGACATTTTGACCGCTGCTATCTGATTACAAACTGAATTAGACTTATATCTAAAATATACTGAATATCAGCCGTGTAAGAAAACATACAACTGTAACATCTTGTATTAAATGTTAAATATAAATGTTAGTTTTAGACACAAAGCATCTGTTAGACACAGTGAATCTACTGCTTATGTTGTAAAGTGTAAAGCAGCTCTGACACCTTCATCATTTCACACCAACAGTAAAACCCAAACCGACTGTGAGAGTGAATCCTCAGAGCTCCGTCTACACTGGAGACACCGTCACTCTGAGCTGTGAGCTGCAGCAGGGGACTGGATGGGAGTTTTACTGGTACAAAAATAATCAGCTGTTACAGAATCTGAACAGTGAACAAGTGAACACACTTAAAGTGACAGTCAATAATGCAGGAGAAGCAGAGTACACGTGTGTAGCACGCAGGAGATACTACTACAACTCCTACTACTACTTCACAGAGTTCAGTGATCCTGTCAAGATTACAGTGAGAGGTATGTCATGATTTTTTCCTCTTTTCATCACAGGTTTGTTAGAAGGCGTAAACATTATTGCTTAATTATTTTGTTCTTCTTGTTATTCCAGAATTTTCAGAATAATCTCGAAATACATATGTTTAAAAGTATTTGTCATTTCTGACTGGTGAGATCCAGAAACATTTTGTTTAACACACACACACACACACACACACACACACACACACACACACACACACACACACACACACACACACACACACACACTATAACTATGTTTTCTGACATGTAAACATCTCCAGGACAGAAAAGTTTATATTTTGTGTTTCTGTATTTTTTATATTTATTTATTAAAATATAGATTAAGTTAAATCTTGGTGAGAAAACGTCTGTAAGTGAGAACTGTTAAAGATATTTGGGACACGTCTGAGGGCAACCCAGCACATATATATTGACCTGTTTCTGTTGTGTTTTTGTTTACGTTGTCATGTGGGTTTTTGTTCTGATTCATGTCTTGTCTCCGCCCCTGTCCTGTCATTGGTGGTTGTTCTAATGTATCTGGATTATTCTCACCTGTTTTCACTTTCACACTTGATTTGTCAGTGTATTTAAACCCCTTTGTTTCACCATGTATTTGTCTTGTAACTGTTGTTACTGCTGTGTGTTTAGTCTGCAGATGTCCTGATCTAGTGTTTGTTTTTGCTTCATCTTTGTGTCACAGTTTTATAATTTCTTATTTCTATCTAAATAAATCAACTTCTACACTTGTATCTGCCTCCAGATCCGTAATGTAACAAAAACAAGAACTAACTGTCAGGATCCAGCCCGGACTTTGGCCACATGCTTTTGTTTATGTTCTGTGTTCACATGTCTGCCTCGCCCTTGTTTACTCCTCCCCGCCTCTGCACGCCTGTTCCCTATTATTAATTGTCTTGTGTATTTAATCATGCATCGTTGCCGATGGTAGCGTGGAATCCTCGTCTCGTGTTTTGTCTGGTCTTGTCCTTGGTTGTCATGTCTTTGTCCCTGTTTTGTGTTTTTTAGTTAATAAATTCAGTTTATTTTAGATATCCTGCATTTGGGTCTGTTTTTACGTCATTATTGCTGACAATAACTAGTTTGTCAGACTTTCCAAAACAGTAAATGTAATTATAAATGGATGAAATGTTGTGTGTCATTCATTAATTAATTAAATTATAATCATTGTCACATTCTGATTAAAATAATCTGTACTTCATGGTGGAAACAGTAACTCTATAACAGTGTTAGACACGTTGTTTTATTACTTAAACTTTGATAAAAGAAGAAAAACATTATACACAATATACAGTACAATGTAAGAGATTATATTCAGTTCATTTCGGTCTAAACACAACATATATATTGAACAGAATAATAACTTCATCTCCACAAATTGCAATAAAGTGTTAAAGGTTAAAAACAAACTTACTGTAATTAAAATAACATGAAATGCTGCACAAAACCTGCCCCATGATGTAATCATAATTATAATTTTTCATTTCATTGGAAACTGGTGGAATTTGTACAAACTATTTAGATAAACAACTTTTTTTTTTTTTATACAAATGATTTATCATTTGGCTTCAACAGTAAAACCTAAAGTGACTGTGAGAGTGAATCCTCAGAGCTCCGTCTACACTGGAAACACCGTCACTCTGAGCTGTGAGATGCAGCAGGGGACTGGATGGGAGATTCAATGGTACAAAAATAATCAGCTGTTACAGAATCTGAACAGTGAACAAGTGAACACACTTAAAGTGACAGTCAATAATGCAGGAGAAACAGAGTACCGGTGTTGGGCACACAGGATAAACAACAACATCTATTACATGACACAATTCAGTGATCCTGTCAAGATAACAGTGAGAGGTATGTCATTATTTGTTTTCTTTTTTTTTTTATTATGAATAACATCATTATACACCATGATGACACATGCGTTATGACCATTTAGATGGCATAGCATTACTGTATGAAGTCATGTTTTTGCTCATTTTTGATAAAATACAGATATGTTCAGATGGTGGTGCAGGATTTGTACAGGATCCATAAAATAACAGTCTAAAACTAGATTTGTAGAGTTTGTCATGCCAAACATTGATGTTGGCTTGAGGAAGCAAGTAGTCCCAAAGGCCGGTATGATGGGGTGTCAATACTTTTGGAAGCATCTGGCACCATCCAAATACTCATGATGCCGATCATGTCATTGTGCTGAGTGTTTTGATATATGACACGTCCATTTTGTGGTCATTTTTGATTTTGGGGGTGGGGCTGCACATGAAGTAACATGACCTCAACCAAATACTCGTAAAGAAGTTCCCCTCATTGCTTTGAGTGTTTTGATATGTCACAAGTCACTGTTGTGGAAAGTTTTTTTATTTTGCATATATTGGGGTCGGGGCTGCGGGCAAACCGAAAGGCCAGTCGGTACACCAATTTAAACCTTTTCCAGAGAAACACCCTAAAGAAGCTGGCTGAGTTTGGTGTAGATAGATCGAAAGCTTGCCGAGGTACTGTATGAACTCAACTCTATAAAGGGTATCTATGACAAAAAAAGGCCACATTGAGACGCATTACAGTGAGTACCGGTACTCGTATTGCTTAGAAAAATAAGCTTCGATATGAAATGATTTTAGTGCATGTAGCTCGAAAGCCCTAGGAGGAGTAGCAATTAAAATAATTGTGTCTAAGAAGAATAAGCAAAACAGAATGAGGTCTTCTACAAGAACAACATAATCAGTAAATACAGAGTTTCTACACTTCAATCAGTTCATGAATTTTGTTACATAGAAAATATACTGAATATCAGCCGTGTAAGAAAACATACAACTGTAACATCTTGTATTAAATGTTAAATATAAATGTTAGTTTTAGACACAAAGCATCTGTTAGACACAGTGAATCTACTGCTTATGTTGTAAAGTGTAAAGCAGCTCTGACACCTTCATCATTTCACACCAACAGTAAGACCCAAACCGACTGTGAGAGTGAATCCTCAGAGCTCCGTCTACACTGGAGACACCGTCACTCTGAGCTGTGACCTGCAGCAGGGGACTGGATGGGAGTTTTACTGGTACAAAAATAATCAGGAGTTATGGGATCTGAACAGTGAACAAGTGAACACACTTAAAGTGACAGTCGATAATGCAGGAGAAACAGAGTACCGGTGTTGGGCACACAGGATAAACAACTACAACTATTACATGACACAGTTCAGTGATCCTGTCAGGATTACAGTGAGAGGTATGTCAGGATATGATAGTTTTTTTGTTATGAATAACATCATTATACACCATGACGACACATGCGTTATGACCATTTAGATGCTTTATTATTTTTCTACAGTGAGACCTAAACCAGTGGCATCCATAAATACTTATAATCAGGTGTTCAGTGGAAACACCGTCACTCTGAGATGTGACATACAGGATGAAAGTGTCTCTAGCTGGCAGTACAGCTGGTATAAAGATACTTCACACAGTCCTGTCAGTAGTGAACAGGTGTACAGTATCAGTGGTGTTGAAGTGACCCACACAGGTACATACACCTGTAGAGGAACAGAGAGAGCAGGCTCACGCTCCTCACACTACAGTGATGTTATTACACTGACTGTATCAGGTGAGTGTGTCAGGTGAAAATGTGCATGAAAATTTCTTTCTTTGTATTAAGTAAAACTAGATTAAAAAATATCTTGTATTTCCTGTGTAACAGAGAGACCACAGGCAGTACTGAGTGTATCTCCACACAGCTGGCTGACTGAAGGAGACTCAGTGACTCTAAGCTGTGAGGTTACAGACTCCTCTACAGACTGGACATTCAGCTGGTACACAGTTGTTCCCTACAGAGACGGATTAACTGGAATAAATAATAATCATGGCTATATTGTGTATGTGGAGCTCATCTCAGACAGCAGCAGAGGATCTGGAGGCAAATACACTCTCAGTCCTGCTGCTCTTAAACACACAGGAGTTTATATGTGCAGAGGAGAGAGAGGAGAACCAGCCTTTTACACACAGTACAGCAATCTACAGCCACTATGGATCACTGGTGAGGAAAATGATCTGTTGTGTTGAAGTGTAGACTTTAAAAGTGTGAATGTAACATCAGATTAATGCAGGATTTATGTAATCATGTGTATAATTAGGTTATAAAGGATGTGTATGATACACATATATAGGACTCAGGACATGGTTGAGGATTTCTGTGAAGGAGGATTTTATTAAAAGTCAGAGCAGGTAAACATTCTGTATGTGACCAAGTATACATAAATTATTCAGATATAAAGTTCTCAGAAAATGTCTTCTAAACAGATACAGATACAAATAGGAGGTAAATATATTTATGGTATAAAATCATAATCCTGTACATTGGCTCAATTGACTGCTCTAATTGAATAATTATTTACAAAAGAATACTGTAAAAGAACAAAACAGCTTACTGCTGGAAAATAAATACTGCAATTTACATCACATTAGAGTCATTTCCTTGTTTTCTGCCTCATAATCTTGTTTATCTACACTTTAAATGGCTCTTTTCTGTGTTTAAGGTGAATCTACTCCAGTCTCTCTGATCATCAATCCCAGCAGAACTCAACACTTTACTAATGACTCTCTCTCACTGAGCTGTGAGGACCAGAGTACGTCTACTGGATGGACAGTGAGACGATACACACACAGTGAGAGAGTGTTAGATTGTTCACACTGGGGATCAGTTACAGGATCTACATGTAACATCAGCTTCCTCTCCACATCCTACACTGGAGTTTACTGGTGTGTGTCTGAATCTGGAGAAAACAGTAATCCGGTCAACATCACAGTGCATGGTGAGTCTTCATGTAGTGTGTTTAATGTTAAAGGAAAAGGGAAATGATTCATTACAGAATATTTAGAACGCTGATATTTCATTTGGGAGAAACTGTTCATGAAGACAAACATTTTCTTAAGATTTAGATGAAAAACCTCCAGACTCCACAGGTTTATAGTATTTTATGTTATATACAGATAAATTAGAGAACTATTATATTATCTAAAGACACAAAAGTGTGTGGATTTTCTTGCTGGTTTCTACCACTGTAAACTCCCAGAGAAAGGTGAGTCACCGAAAAACTGGGTCTCAGTCAGATGTGAGAAACCTTTTGAAACCTTATTTTTTATTTGATTCGCTTTTTAAAGAGTTTCTATGTTTAATTGCTGAAATTCTGCCCCTTTTTTCCCTCATTCTCAGGTCCTATATCCAATGATGGAACATTAGGACTGGTTTGGGGTTTGGGATTTTTGTTCATCGCTTTTCTGATCTTAATGATGCTGCTGTGGTCCTACAAAAGAAAAAAAGGTCAGATTACTACATTAGCTTTGTTATGTAGAATATAACCAGAATTGCAAAAGAATAAACCAATTTTTGATGTATCACATAATCATGGACAATAACTAAAGGTAAACAATAACTAAGTGTTGATGAACAGATCTTTAAGACGTAAGTCAATATTATTGTAACGAGTCTGTCTGTGTTTTCCCTTGTTTCTGTCTGCTGTCATTCCCTGATGTTAATTGTTGACCCCGCCCACCTATTTAAAAAAATCAGCTAGGATTCAGTGTAGATTTGGCAGGAGACTGATAATGACTGATGTTTAGGTTGATGAGTTATGACTGATGTATTAAAAGGCTACAGATCATTGGGATAGTTTTGTTCTCTTCTACTGCACGTGCTGACACTGATGTGACTTATGCTGAGATTGAACTGAAACCAATGCTAAAAACAAAGAGAATAAAAGGTAGGGCAAAATGAAGTAATTATATTTATTATTTTATTAAATTATATTTATTTCACCAGCCTGGTACCACTGTATCAACAACAGATAGTGTGAATTACCAGCCTGTTAAACCTGCTATTAAGAAACTTTTTCATTTTCCTATAATAATACATCCTCAAGTGTATTACTATCCTTATATCACAACAATGTTTATGATCATGTTTAAAGAGGAGCCAAAAAACACCTTCTGACCAAACAGTTGTGAGAATTTAGCAGCATTGTGGTATATCATGTATTTTTAGTCCTTTAGATGAGTAATTTTTTTTTTCTGGCATTTAATCAGTGAGTTGTTTCTTCCTCCCAACTAGAGACAGCCAATGTGGGTGATGAGCCTGTATAATCACTGGTGCAGATGCTTGTGAAGGTAAACCTCTTGACATTTATAAAGCTTAAAAGATAATCACAACACCTTGAAGTAAGAAAGGTTTAAAAGTGCACTGCGTAGAATTTCTACACACCATTAGAATGTGAACCACAAAAACATTAAAATGTTTTATTCTTGACCTTCATATCCATGTAAGCAAAATCCTGACTTTCCAAATCTGTGGTGTTCAGAAGAGTTCATCCATGTTAGTTGGTATCTGTTTATAAAACATTCTATCGGTTCATTCTGCTTGAGCAGTTAGCTATGAACCTGCAAGCCTAATAATTAAGTTCTTTTTTTTTTTTGCTATTATAATAATTAACTTTTTAGTAGTTTGTACTATAATTGATGGCAATACCATGAGAAATGTTTTTCTAGTCATTCATATTTATGCATGTATGTTTTCTTTCTCTGCAGTGAGCTGTGTGTCTATGTACACTGATGAAGCCAGTGTCATCAAATAGATTGTGTTTGCCTTCTGTTTTTTTCCCCTGAAATATTCAGCTGTTTATCTTTTAATTTGATATTTTATTGGATGAAGCCACTTGATGGAGCAATTCATTGGCTTACATTACATTACCTGTACAGCTCTGAGCTGGTCTTGGAAAGGGGCAGCCTGCCTACAGCTGGGGACCATTTTGTCCATAATGGTGGAATTGGTCTGCTCTTCAGTAGAGTAGCATTAAAATGTAATTTATGTCAGGAGTCTGTTGCACAGTTATGCCAAAATGTGGCTAAATTAAACACATTAGTTTGGTTTTAAGAATTTGTTTGACTGTCAGTACTTTATGTCAAATAAACAATGAACTGTAGTTTGGGTGTAAAAGCTTATAACGCCTAGTGTGTATAATGATGTACAGTATAATGTATATAGTGTATATTTGGGATTGACATTTCCTGCTGGGTATAAACATACAAAGCATTTATTTGAAAGAAATTTTGGTATTTAATTAATGATGCAATTTAAATCACAACATGGCTTTACAATTATGTTGTGTATCATGCATTCAGATAATAACACAAATGCTCCGCACTTTTTTGCTTAATTGATAATGCATTTGTAAAAAAAAATAATAATAATAATAAAAATAAATTTTTTACATTCCATATTTTTGTTGTTGTTTTTTCATCTGTCCAGTTTGTACTATGTTCAACTTATAGATTAAGTATTTGTCATGTCTACAACTCCAGACTTCAGTGTGGCCTACGAACAACTTCATGTTCACAGTTACCCAATTACTGATTGCAAACACCCGGATGCCCAGACTTCCCTCTCCCCAGACACTTCCTCCAGCTCTTCCGGGGGAATTCCGAGGCGTTCCCAGGCCAGCCGAGAGACATAGTCCCTCCAGCGTGTCCTAGGTCTTCCCCAGGGCCTCCTCCCGGTTGGACATGCCCGGAACACCTCCCCAGGGAGGCGTCCAGGAGGCATCCGAAACAGATGCCCGAGCCACCTCAGCTAACCCCTCTCAATGTGGAGGAGCAGCGGCTCTACTCTGAGCTCCTCCTGAGTGACTGAGCTCCTCACCCTATCTCTAAGGGTGCGCCCAGCCACCCTGCCGAGGAAACTCATTTTGGGCCGCCTGTATCCGGGATCTTGTCCTTTCTGTCATGACCCAAAGCTCATGACCATAGGTGAGGGTAGGAACGTAGATCGCCTGGTAAATAGAGAGCTTCGCCTTGCGGCTCAGCTCTTTCTTCACCACAACAGATCGGTATATCGACCGCATCACTGCAGAAGATACACCGATCCGCCTGTCGATCTCCCGCTCCACCCTTCCCTCACTCGTGAACAGGACCCCAAGATACTTAAACTCCTCCACTTGAGGCAGGAACTCTCCACCAACCTGAAGGGGGCAAGCCACCCTTTTCCGGCTGACAACCATGGCCTCGGACTTGGAGGTGCTGATTCTCATCCCCGCCGCTTCACACTCGGCTGCAAACCGTCCCAGTGCATGCTGAAGGTCCTGATTTGAAGAAGCCAACAGGACAACATCATCTGCAAAAAGCAGAGACGGAATCCTGTGGTCCCCAAACCTGACTCCCTCCGGCCCCCGACTGCGCCTAGAAATCCTGTCCATATAAATAATGAACAGGACCGGTGACAAAGGGCAGCCCTGCCGGAGTCCAACATGCACCGGGAACAAGTCTGACTTACTTCCGGCAATGCGAACCAAACTCCTGCTCCGGTCATATAGGGACCGGACAGCCCTTAACAGAGGGCCCCGGACCCCAAATTCCCAGAGCACCCCCCACAGGTCATCACGAGGGACACAGTCAAATGCCTTCTCCAGATCCACAAAACACATGTGGACTGGTTGGGCAAACTCCCATGAACCCTCCAGCAACCTGGTGAGGGTATAGAGATGGTCCAGTGTTCCACGACCAGGACGAAACCCGCATTGTTCCTCCTGAATCCAAGGTTCGACTATCGGCCGAATTCTCCTCTCCAGTACCCTGGCATAGACTTTTCCGGGGAGGCTGAGGAGTGTGATCCCCCTATAGTTGGAACACACCCTCCGGTCCCCCTTCTTAAACAGAGGGACCATTACCCCAGTCTGCCAGTCCAGAGGCACTGTCCCCAACCGCCACGCGATGTTGCAGAGGCGTGTCAGCCAAGACAGCCCCACAACATCCAGAGACTTAAGGTACTCAGGGCGGATCTCATCCACCCCCGGTGCCTTGCCACTGAGGAGCTTCTCAACTACCTCAGTGACCTCAGCTTGGGGGATCGACGAGTCCACTACCGAGCCCTCCGCCTCTGCTTCCTCAATGGAAGACATGTTGGTGGGGTTGAGGAGATCCTCGAAGTACTCTTTCCACCGTCTGAGGATGTCACTAGTCGAAGTCAGCAGATTCCCACTCTCACTGTAAACAGTGTGAGCAGGGCACTGCTTCCCCCTCCTGAGACGCCGGACGGTTTGCCAGAATTTCTTCGAGGCCAACCGATAGTCCTTCTCCATGGCCTCACCGAACTCCTCCCAGACCCGAGTTTTTGCCTCTGCAACCACCCGGGCTGAAGCTCGCTTGGCCCTCCGGTAACTATCAGCTGCCTCCGGAGTCCCCCGAGCCAACCAGGTTCGATAGGACTCCTTCTTCAGCTTGACGGCATCCCTTACTTCCGGGGTCCACCTCCAACCACGGGTTCGGGGATTGCCGCCACGACAGGCACCGGAGACCTTACGGCAGCTCCGTGCGGCTGCATCAACAATGGAGGTGGAGAACATGGTCCACTCGGACTCAATGTCTCCAACCTCCCTCGGGATCTGGTTGAAGCTCTGCCGGGGGTGAGAGTTGAAGATCTCTCTGACAGGAGACTCTGCCAAACGTTCCCAACGGACCCTCACAGTACATTTGGGTCTGCCAAGTCCTTCCAACTTCCTCCCCTGCCATCGGACCCAACTCACCACCAGGTGGTGATCAGTTGACAGCTCCGCCCCTCTCTTTACCCGAGTGTCCAAGAAATACGGCCGGAGGTCAGATGAAACAACCACAAAGTCGATCATCGACTTCCGACCTAGGGTGTCCTGGTGCCATCTGTACTGATGGACACCCTTATGCTTGAACATGGTGTTTGTTATGGACAAACTGTGACTAGCACAGAAGTCCAATAACAGAACACCACTCGGGTTCAGTTCGGGGGGGCCGTTCCTCCCAATCACGCCCCTCCAGGTGTCACTGTCGCTGCCCACATGAGCGTTGAAGTCCCCCAGTAGAACGACGGAGTCCCCAGTCGGGGCACTTTCTAGCACCACTCCCAGAGATGCCAAGAAGGTCGGGTACTCTACACTGCCATTTGGCCCATAAGCACAAATAACAGTGAGAGACCTCTCCCCGACCCGAAGGCGCAGGGAAACGACCCTCTCGTTCACCGGGGTGAACTCCAACACATGGCTGCTGAGCTGGGGGCTAAGCCCACACCAGCCCGCTGCCTCTCACCGCGGGCAACTCCAGAGTAGTAGAGAGTACAGCCTCTCTCGAGGAGTTGGGTTTCAGAGCCCAAGCTGTGCGTGGAGGCGAACCCAACTAGCTCAGGCTCCTTCCCCCCCAGCGAGGTGACATTCCATGTCCCTAGAGTCAGATTCCGTGTCCGGAGATTGGGTCGCCGAGGCTCCCGCCTTCGACTGCCACCCAATCCACATTGCACCAGCCCCTTACGGTTTCTCCTGCAGGTGGTGGGCCCACAGGAGACAATTACCTATATATTATTATTATAAACATTTGTAGGGTTTGTGGCTGCACACACACATTAATTATATTAGATCACATGACCAGAACATGTTCGTTACAAAAATACTTGATATTGGAAGAGTATCTTATGTGTTTTAATCACTTTTACTGATAAATCTCTGAACCACTCAAAGAACACAACTTACCCACGTCATTACCCATTAAATCTGTAGTGTGAAACTCCAGATTTCACTCCAATATGCCATCATTCAACAGATAGAGGGCGCTGTCCCCATTTATGTAGAAACTTAACAGAGACATTAAACATTTCACTTATTTACACACTGTTACATATGACTTTGAGTGTGAAAATGAATAATTTTAGTCACAAACACATTTCTGTGTTGTGATTATAAACACATATTTCTTTCCCACTCACAACAGGAATAGTGCCATGTGACCTAAAATAGTGAAATTATATAAACTGTATTACTCTGTCGGGGGAAAAGGAAAAATCCACCTTTAAGCTATTTTAAGCTATAATCACAAAACCATTAAATAAATAAATAAATAAATAAATAAATAAATAAATAAATAAATAAATTTTCTCTCATTTTATTGTTCTTATTATAGGAAAGAGAAGTTATAATGTTAACAAGTTAACACGTCTTCTCAGAATATTGTGTGTGATTATATTTCTTTATTGTTCCTTCAGACCATTACTACAGACAACTTTGGAGTATATGACAACAGAGACTGTTTAATAAATGCTTTACTTTAGACACAACAGAAAACATTGCAAATCAGTGTGGATAAAACTGTATAACTTTGAATTAAAAGACTGCATGCTCAGTTTAAAAGGCCTAAAACAAAGAGAACAAAAAAAGGCCTGTAACCTGACACCCTGAGGCGTGAGAGTGTGAAAAGTTCGAGAATTGCGCAATAAATCCATTGCACAGCCATTTCTGCGCAGCTGAGGCATCAGAGACGTGTCATGTTGCATACCGTTGGAATCGTCTCCTTATTGGCTAAAGAGCTGTAAAGGTCCTGCATCATGAAATTGCTACTGAAGGGAGCAATTGTCAGTCAAATGGAGGGTGTCCCACCTAGGATGGAGAGACATCATTGGCTTCTCAGCCATCTATCTCTGCACTACAGGCGCCGATTGGCTCAAGTGAGGGCTTGTTTGATTCGTTAGGCCCTGGACTACAAATGTGATGCAACAGTGTAGTTTTATAAGCCTCATGGGAGAAGTGAGAGCCGAAACAATGGATGGAAGTGAACTGCTGTTTCCAGTTTTCGGTCAGAAACGTAATATTTGCGAGGTGACCAAAGCGTTTTGGAGTAAAAGGCTTACAGATTCCAGTTTCTTGGACTCTTGGGTATTTTTTTACAAGCATTTGTTTTGGAAAATATTACCCCAGTAAAGAAAGGGAAGTGTCTAAAAGTAGGGGAACAACTGGTCTAGTGCCGCCTAGTTCAGTTCACTACCAATTTTGATTCAATTAGTATGACGGCTATAAATCATATTATGCTTTGTGTGTGGGCTTCATAAAATCTTGAGAGTCTAAGCTTTGAAACAAAAATAAATTTAACCGTGTATTTAGAGGATTTAATATTTAAAAGCTACAACGAAGTTGATGCAGCTTCATCCCCTAGTGGTCATTTTCCGTGTTGTGCCGTGGATGGCACGGCATCACATACATTGTTATTGATAAAAAAGTAATAAATTATGAATATTTATAATGTATTATTTTTAATGTTGTGTCCATGTTTCCTCAAAAATTATTTGCGGTCTTTCTGGATTTATTGTTGCATTGATTATTTGTATTTACTCCTTCATTAATGAATTCATTCATTCACCATGATAAATGGAGGGAGAATACAGGCTCTTGCTTTTGCCCTCCTTTACTTTAGACGCAAAAGAAAACATTGCAAATCAGTGTGGATAAAACACTACCTGACTCAGAGAAAAAGTCTCGGTGAGTATCACCATTTAGTGCAAGAGTTGCGCCTTAATGGAGAAAATTTTCGTGGTTATTTCCGGGTGTCACGATCATATAGTAATGGGTTTGCCGAGACAGTAAGAATTAGCTTCTCTCCCATGTTGACGTCTAGACGATCATATTGCACATTCCGTGCGACTGTCACTAGGGGACCAAATCCGACAGTCGTGTCCGTTTGTCGTGTGCAGTGTGAAGGCGGCTTAAGTCATGATCCCCTGTTTTAATGTTACAACATATTCACAACTTGTTTGACACAAACAATGACATTTTGACTGCTGTTAGTGATGTTTCCCAGATAATGAGCATGAGTTTTTCATGAGCGTCCGTAACTCAGTCAACAGTTTTAAAGCATGTTCACTGACAACACCTGCTCTGGACAAGTAGTCTAGGCCAGTGGTTCTCAAATGTAGCGTTTTGTACCAGTCATTTTAGATTTCATGTCCCAGGCACCCTAAATTTCAACATCTACTCCTCAATTAACTGATGAGCAACCCAGTTTTACACCCACACCTGGCTCCCGAATGTCTGGAGTCTCCACAAAGACCAGATAACCCCATGCGGCTCATTGGGGCCTGCAAACAGAACTCTCACACACACACACACACACACACACACACACACACACACACACACACACACACACACACACACACACACACACAACACAATGAGACATTCCGTTTACTAATAAAACCCAAGATAAGGTACTCTAAGGTTCTCATTCTTATAACCCTTTTTGTAATGTGTTTCTTCTTTTAAGGCTTGCCTGACTTAAAATTATTTGCTCCTTAATTTCCTGACAAGGGTGTATTTTATTCATGTGTCAGAAAACAACATTGTATTTTAAAATCCGTTATACTCTATCATCATATCTTACTGATCATGGCATGTTAATGTATACCTGTTCTAATGCCGTATGCCCCTTTAAGGTCTGATGTCAGAATGTATACGAAGCTATTGTTTTCTTTTTACTTCCCTAATGAAAGTGCATCTTGTTCATGTTTCATTTTTTTTCTTTGCCTTTATCTTTGCCTTGATTAATGATCTATGTATGTAATGTACCGCTGCCTTCATACCGTCATTACCCTTCATGTTTAGTATCCAAATGACCACAAAATTATCGGTTACTCATTTTTCAAGCACTGGTGTATTTTATTTGAGCATGAAAGGCGCCATACCATCTTAATACACCCTGGATCAAACTTTAAAGTCATCTAAAAGTTTGATAGCTAAACCACGCCCACAGACACCTGAAACAAAGGGAGTCTTCAAAATCCTGACCGAAGTATTGGTCATCTTCCCAAAGATGGGTGGAGTTCGCGACCTTTAAATTGTCAGAAACACCACTAATCCGTGGTCAGACTTTCGGAACAGCTTCAAGACGACTCCATCTTCCTTCAACGAAGTTCCAGCAAGCTTCACTTCCAAGAACAACAACTGCTCTGATCTTCAGGAGAACTTGGAAGAACGTCTGACCACACCCTAACTGACTTTTCAGAGATTTCTCTGTTGCATCCGGACTCTTGTGCAGTAAGCCAATGCAAGTAACCGTCTCCTTTACCAACCAATTTAGATGCGTAATTTTAAGTAGGAATCTTTCATTGAATCTTAAGGTGAATTTAAGTTTCTGTGACGATTTCCCAGTTAGGGTGTGATTAATTTTTGAGTCTAAGCTTGCCATTCCTTTCCTTCCTTTCTCTAGTTTCTTTCTTTCCAGTCTCTTCCTCCCTTTCCCCAATTTTAATTTCTTTTGTTTTATTTTAGTTTAATCTTCGTTTTCCCTATTTCTTTTGTTTGTGTGTGTAGTTAGTTTTATGTTGTGTTTGTCTCATTCATTAAATGTCATAATTTTGAGACACAGGTGATTTGTCTCTGAGTATCGCTCACAAATTAAGGTACCTGCAATATCTGGTCTGAACTACATGCTCTATTAAGTTAATTTAATTTAAATTACGGTATACAGTAAAAGGAAAGCGAATCTTTCTTGGCCGGGAAGATACCGCCTTCATAGAATTAATAAAGGTTACACGGCCTGTTCGCCGGACGAACAGACCAAATAAGCATAACGTTAATTCCAGTACCGTTAATTTCAACTTAGGTTGATATTAATATTTGCAAGTCACTATAACACGTTATAGTCGCTTATAAATATTTACCTTGCTTCACGAGCCAAAATCGCTACACAAACTAGGGGCCATGAGATGGTGCCAGGGGGCCCCGGTTCACTGACAACACCTGCTCAGGACAAGTAGTCTTGGCCAGGCCTTATTTAAAGGCCATATTTAAAATATGTCACTCTTGCCTGTCTTCAAACTTAAGAGCCCTGTAAACCATAAGTAAACACTTTAGACTCTTTATGAGTGGACAACATCAACTGGGACTCCAGGTCACTCGTGTTTAGTCAAGTAGCTTTTATTGTCACGTGAACCACATACAGCCGGTACAGTACACAGTAAAATAAAACAACATTCCTCAGGGATCATTGTGCTACATGAAACTATAGGAGACAACACAGAACTAAGGTTACACCCATTTGATATAAGGGGGTTTGGGGGTCTGGCTACGGGCTAGAGGGCTATGGGCTAGAGGGCTAATTCCTGGTTAGCTCATAACCCTAACTAGATGTTTAAATTTTGTTCTCTTTTGGTGACAAAGCTAGGCAGGAATTTTAAGTACTTGTCATGTGGATAACAGGTGGGAATTCAAACGTTGATATTTTTCACACTAATATGTGGACTTACAGGATGTCTTTGCACATCTATTAGCTTCCACTCTTGCAGGTGCAGTAATGAAATGGGGCAAAGCCACAATGGAGGAGATGTTCAAACAACATGCTTCAGAGCTCCTTAATCATGCAGCAGTGAGAAAGGGAGGGATTGGGCTTTATTTGCTATTTATTATCCACTGCTGTGTGAGTCAATTTTGGGCACACACAAGTGCTACATGCATTACATCAATGTCTGTACAGATAACATTCTTATAATATGACTGTTGCTACAACAATAAAACAAAATGATCTTTTTTTGCTGTTAACTGTGTATTGTGTTTACATCCACAGCATTTTACTACTTTTACACTTTACTCATTACAGACCTGTGTACTGCTCAGTGCTGCACTGTCCCATGTCAGTTGCTGTACTGTACTGTTTGTACACATGCACTGTTTGTAGTATTGTGTAGGTCTGTGTAGTGAACTGCTGGCTGATCTGAGTTGCGTATGTGTGAACACAATTTTTTTTGTCAGCTAGATACAGCAGCACCATTTAGACAATGGTTATGATGGTTATGATTATATTTGCATAGGAGGACATTATTATCTGGGTAACCGTTGTTTTTATTTGTTTGTTTTTCATCTTTTCAGCTTTGAAACATTTTAAGAAGATTTGATAAAAGCAACAATCAATTTGTCAAAAATTTGGACAGTAAACAATAACTGCAATATAAACAATATGTTATGACAGAAAACCACACAGCACAAACAACACTGACAACTTTCGAACAGAACTGATGGTAAATATGTATAAGTCCTGCACCTGTCATATACACCAGACATCCAAACAAACTCCTATCCAGACATACAAGAAAGGTTATAGACAGTCGTGGGCGCTCTCTCTCTCTCTCTCTCTCTCTCTCTCTCTCTCTCTCTCTCTCTCTCTCTCTCTCTCTCTCTCTCTCTCTCTCTCTCTCTCTCTCTCTCTCTCTTGTACACTCTCCCTATTAGCAAACAGGAAGTGGTAAAACTTTAACACACCACTGCTCTGTCAGTCAGTCAGTCATTAGACGGACAGGATGGAGCTCAGTCCACTGCCTGTGATGCTCTGTGAGTAAATGTTCTCTTTGTGTCTTCATTAGAGTGAGTGGTGGGGTATAAAGTTGTTCATCTGCAGTCTGAATGTCCTGAGTGATGATCTTATTGTGTGATTAGGACATTGTGTGTACTTCATCATGACTGTTCAGGTGGATCAGTGTCTCCATATCTGTTATGAGAAGGGTTTAGTTTGATGTGTAAATACTCTCAGTAACTATGATAGTTAAACAGGTAAGAGTACAAGTAGGGCAAGTTTAATACACAGGGTTTAAATCATATAATGGTAGTTAGTGTGTATTGTCTGAATCTGTAGTTGATGATTGCCTTTTGGTGGTGTTTCCTGTATACAGAATTACAGGGAAAAAAAAACATTTTAGCATTAACTAGCAATTTTAAGTAAATTCCTTATAACCTAGATTTCCTTTTTTGTTACTATTATGGTCTGTGCAGAAGAACATGTTCACTCTATTGCGCTTTAGTACCAAAGTAATGCACAGCACATTTAATAAAAATAAATACAAATCATTATTTATTATTATTATTATTATTATTATTATTATTATTATTATTATTATTATTATTATTATTATTATTATTATTTTGTAAATAATTAAAGCAATAAATGTGCAGAAACAAACTGCAAACTCTTTAGTCCTGTACACACACAGGGCAGTGACACTGTTAGAGGCCTGAGAGCAGGTCACAGTTTGTTGGTGCAAATTTAGATGTGAAGAAGCGGACGTGTGAAAAAAGGGTGTAGGGGGTGAAGATGGACGTGTAAAAGCAATAAGTAATAATGTGGGTAAATTTAACTAACATCACTGAACTCTTTTAAACTAAAAGGTGTCCAAACTGATAAATAGAGAAAATATCTTATAACCTACAGTAACATTCCAGTTATTATTATGGTCTGTACTGTGAAGCAACTCAGTGCTATAAGTTTATTCTAATACACACTATCACCAAACTATTGTCTAGTATCATTTACTTATTTGTGTCAAATCTATCAAAGAATTCTACAGAAGTAAACACTATTCATTAGCCTTGTACACTGACACACACGGGGTAAAGACAGTTTTTTTAGAGACCTGAAAACACAGACAAGTGCACAGTTGTGGTTTAGCTTCTTTCTTTTTTTACTGTAAATTCAGTGTTGTGAGTTCAGCAGTGAAGAAGGGGAGGAGGCGTGAAACTGAAAATATTTGCATGTTTTCAAGATGTTGGTGCTAAATTCTGAGCCTTCCCCCTGCATCATACAGTAAATAGTATATACGCCATCTTCACACTTATCAGCCAACTTTTTTTTTCACTGTGAATTTGAGTCTGACTCCCCTGATCTACATCATGAAACAGAAATCATGGTTCATCAAACCAGACATCCTTTTTCATACCTTTAACTGTACAATTTCAATGAGCCACTAAGACAAACTCATACTGAACCATTACCATCACAGAGCAGGTGTAAGATACGAGCCTGTAATTAACTGAGTTTTAAAAAATTTAACACATTATGACATTAGTTAGAATTGCAGTGGCACAGAGGTAAGAAATCTACATTAGAAATCATTTAATTCATTAGGAATTTTTGCTTCACAGTCCTGACTTCTGGTTGACTGAACCAAAAGATGAGACAAAGAGGGAGTGGAAACACCTTTAAATGAGAAATTAGACCAGAATCTCTTACTCCAACAAGACTGTAAAGACCTTTAATAAAACCTTTTCACACAAAAAAGCCTGATCAATGACCAATTAAAAAGTAAAGAAATAGTAAAGTCCCTTTCTGTTTAAATTGTATTAATTGTACTATCACTGCTCTCACTTAATCTAAATAAATCCTCTAGCAGTCTGGACACACTTCTCTGTCCTCTCTAACCACACTGCTGAAAATGTCATGCATGAAAATCATTCTAAAATACAAGTGAGATGTATCCTTATTGCATGAAAAATTGCATGCCTTGTTAAAATGATCCAGCTAGGATGTAAAAATAATTATGACTGGTGTACTGTTGAGGAAATTAATACTTTTTTGGATAAAATAAAAGGAAAAGCAGGTGAAGAAAAGTGAGTGATTATTTCCCCAACCTTGACAAGTTTGTCTTTTCTGTGATGCGGGCACGAAAAGTGAGCAGTTATAATGAACTTTCAACAGAAATGTTTTTGTTCAAAAAAGTTCATAAAGACCACACTAACAACACAATAGATTTAATGAACTTTACTGAAGTATAATTATTTTGAAGTATATATATTTTTTAAAGATCTGCTTAACCAAATTCGGAGACTCGGCACTCTAGACTTTTGTTCTGAGAACAAATCCTTTCCAAAATGCTTAGCTAAAGGATAAATTACATTGTGGCTAGTGTGATCACAGTTTTGATCTAGATGTATTAAACACACTCAGACTCAGAGGTGGTGGCAAAAAGAAAGAAGTAAAGACAGAATATTATTTTGCTGCAGCAAAAGGCATCGTCCTTACAGTGCAACGTCTACACAGTGATTCTAGTGTTTCAGCTCTCCCTTTTGTACCCTGTGTGTGTGTTGTTGATTGTTTGTGTGTGTTGTTGATTGTGTGTGTGTGTTTTCATGCACCCTCCCTGGTTACTGAAGATGTATGCAATTTGAATTATCACCTCAACAAGTTAAGTTTCCTGAGTAAGATTTAAACTTGTGTGTTCTGCGTGTAAAAAATGTGCTGTGTTCATTAATAGACTGAAAATTCTCCATATTTACGTCATGTTCTGTTTTCCCTTTTTAGTGCTGATTTCACTCATACCAGTGGTCCAGGCTCAAAGTGAGTTATATATAGTTTATCTTTATATTGTCTCCTTATTTAAATTGTTTTAGGGCTAAGAAGGTTGTGTATAATTTGTTAATTTGTTCCCTGTTTATTAATGTAGTTTTTTAGATCTAACTAAAGGATGTCGTCATCAGATTTGAATAAATAATTTTACACTGAAATAGTTTTATGCTGCTTAAATTTCTTAACATATTAAATATAAAACAGCACAAGTTTAACCCTCCTGTAATCTTCCCTGCTTTTCTGTGCAATTTAGGAGCACAGAGTCAAACTGACTTGGTCTGATTTTGTGGCTTTTAAAAATTGAGCAGTAAAATGTTTCCAAAATATTAACATATATTTTGCACACATTTTGTAATATCTGGTATAATAAACCTAATTTATATACAATAAATAAAGTAAAATAATAAAGCAGAAATTATGAATTATTTTCACTATATTTATGATCAGAGGCACATAATTTGATGAAATATTACAGACTAAACACAGTGTGTGTGTGTGTGTGTGTGTGTGTGTGTGTGTGTGTGTGTGTGTGTGTGTGTGTGTGTGTGTGTGTGTGTGTGTGTAGCTTATTTGTAGATCAGGTTTTGCCCTCTGCTGGACAAAGGCATATCACAAGTGTGAAATATTTACTAATGTGTAGCTTTTTTTTATGGAGGCCCAATGAAATGCAATGTCCAATGCTTGTGTGTGTGTTTGTGTGGTGTGTAAGTGTGTGTTTGTGGACATTGTGTGTGTGTGTGTGTGTGTGTGTGTGTGTGTGTGTGTGTGTGTGTGTGTGTGTGTGTGTGTGTGTGTGTGTGTGTGTGTGTGTGTGTGTGTGTGTGTGTGTGTGTTCATTGCACTGGAAATGGCAAGAGTGTGACCAATTGCCCTACTAAATGTGACCAGAGGAACTCAGGTGTAATAAAATATTTTTATGAACACATAATCCAATAAAAATAGATATAATTAATTTTACTTGCAAAGTGCATCATTTGGAACAATCCATTTTCAGGCAAGTATATGGAAGAAAACAAAAGAGAACAGCTGATATAACTAGTGCTAAATAAAATGCTCCATGATGCCCCTGATTACTTAATATTAAGCAGGTTACACATATCAGTATCAACAAGTAACAAAAACATGAACTCATACTCACTCTAAAAATGATATTAGTAGTATAGACTTGGGAATGACTTTATGTAAGGTTTATTAACAACAGAATGTTTTATAGGGAGTCCTAAAGCTGAAAAGATTTGCTATTATCTGATTTATTTAATATCATTTGAGACATTAGAATTAGAAGGTTTTATCTGTGAATTCTGATATTTTGAGAGATTTTTATCATCATCATCCACATCAGTCTCTGTCTCATCACAGAAATCCCTCACAATATTTAAACACAAGCCTCATTATCTTCTCTTCACTTTACTGTTCACATTAACACCTCTGGGGTAATAACCCATGATTTATTTTTGTTCTGTTGAATGTATTTCATGTCATTAATGTATTTTAAGACATTTAAATATGTAATAACTTTGTCTGCTGTCGACTCTATAAAATGCTTAGAAGGTTGTGTATAATTTGTTAATTTGTTCCCTGTTTATTAATGTAGTTTTTTAGATCTAACCAAAGGATGCTACAACCTCAGATTAGAATAAATAATTTTACACTCAAATAGTTTTATGCTGCTTAAATTTCTTAACATATTAAATATAAAACAGCACAAGTTTAACCCTCCTGTAATCTTCCCTGCTTTTCTGTGCAATTTAGGAGCACAGAGTCAAACTGACCTGGTCTGATTTCACTGCTTATAAATAATGAGCTGTAAAATTTTTCCAACATATTAACATATATTTTGCACACATTTTTGTAATATTTGGTATAATAAACCTCATTTATATACAATAAATAAAGTAAAATAACAAAGCAGAAATAATAAATTACTTTCACTATATTAATGATCAGAGGTATATAATTTGATGAAATATTACAGACTAAACACAGTGTGTGTGTGTGTGTGTGTGTGTGTGTGTGTGTGTGTGTGTGTGTGTGTGTGTGTGTGTGTGTGTGTGTGAAGCTTATTTCTAGATCAGGTTTTGCCCTCTGCTGGACAAAGGCATATCACGAGTGTGAAATATTTACTAATGTGTAGCTTTTTTAATGGAGGCCCAATGAAATGCAATGTCCAATGCTTGTCTGTGTGTTTGTGTGGTGTGTAAGTGTGTGTTTGGGTGCGTGTGTTTGTGGACATTGTGTGTGTGTGTGTGTGTGTGTGTGTGTGTGTGTGTGTGTGTGTGTGTGTGTGTGTGTGTGTGTGTGTGTGTGTTCATTGCACTGGAAATGGCAAGAGTGTGACCAATTGCCCTACTAAATGTGGCCAGAGGAACACAGGTGTAATAAAATATTTTTATGAACACATAATTCAATAAAAATAGATATAATTAATTTTACTTGCAAAGTGCATCATTTGGAACAATCCATGTCATTTTCAGGCAAGTATATGTAAGAAAACAGAAGAGAACAACAGATATAACTAGTGCTAAATAAAATGCTCCATGATGCCCCTGATTACTTAATATTAAGCAGGTTACACATATCAGTATCAACAAGTAACAAAAACATGAACTCATACTCACTCTAAAAATGATATTAGTAGTGTAGACTTGGGAATGACTTTATGTAAGGTTTATTAACAACAGAATGTTTTATAGGGAGTCCTAAAGCTGAAAAGATTTGCTATTATCTCTTTTTTTTGATGATTTGAGACATTAGAATTAGAAGGTTTTATCTGTGAATTCTGATATTTTGAGAGATTTTTATCATCATCATCCACATCAGTCTCTGTCTCATCACAGAAATCCCTCACAATATTTAAACACAAGCCTCATTATCTTCTCTTCACTCGACTGTTCACATTAACACCTCTAGGGGTAATAATACATGATTTACTTTTGTTCTGTTGGATGTATTTCATGTCAATGTATTTTAAGACATTTAAATATGTAATAACTTTGTCTGCTGTCGACTCTATAAAATGTGTGAACACTCAGATTTAATGATGATGTGATGAACAGGAACATCCCAGACATTTTGACCACTGCTATCTGATTACAAACTGAATTAATTATAATTATTTCTAAAATATACTGAAAATCAGCCGTGTAAGAAAACATGCAACTGTAACATCTTGTATTAAATGTTAAATATAAATGTTAGTTTTAGACACAAAGCATCTGTTAGACACAGTGAATCTACTGCTTATGTTGTAAAGTGTAAAGCAGCTCTGACACCTTCATCATTTCACACCAACAGTAAAACCCAAACCGACTGTGAGAGTGAATCCTCAGAGCTCCGTCTACACTGGAGACACCGTCACTCTGAGCTGTGAGCTGCAGCAGGGGACTGGATGGAAGTTTTACTGGTACAAAAATAATCAGTGGCTACGGACCAGTGAACAAGTGAACACACTTAATGTGACAGTCGATAATGCAGGAGAAACAGAGTACCGGTGTCAAGCATACAGGATAAACTACAACAACGACAACTACTACACAGAGCTCAGTGATCCTGTCAAGATTACAGTGAGAGGTATGTCATGATTTTTTCCTCTTTTCATCACAGGTTTGTTAGAAGGCGTAAACATTATTGTTTAATTATTTTGTAATTTCTTGTTATTCCAGAATTATCAGAATGATCTTGAAATACATATGTTTAAATGTATTTGTCATTTCTGACTGGTGAGATCCAAAAACATTTTGTTTAACACACACACACACACGCTCACACACACACACACACACACACACACACACACACACACACACACACACACACACACACACACACACACACACACACACACACTATAACTATGTTTTATGACATGTAAACATCTTCAGGACAGAAAAGTTTATATTTTGTGGTTCTGTGTTTTTTATATTTATTCATTAAAATACAGTCAAGCGTGCATCAGCTGTTAATCAGCTGTCCACGACACGCACCAATCCGGTTATGACCTCCATATTACCTGACCATTTAAATTCCCATTCATAGAGCCGTTCTAGCGCTTCGCTGCTGCCGTGATCTAACTCCCTCCTCCAACCCCAACCCACAAAACAGATAAACAAATATTTTTTTTTGTACAAATAATTTATCATTTGGTTTCAACAGTAAAACCCAAACCGACCGTGAGACTGAATCCTCAGAGCTCCGTCTACACTGGAGACACCGTCACTCTGAGCTGTGAGCTGCAGCAGGAGACTGGATGGGAGTTTCAATGGTACAGAAATAATCAGTTGTTACAGAATCTGAACAGTGAACAAGTGAACACACTTAAAGTGACAATCGATAATGCAGGAGAAACAGAGTACACGTGTTGGGCACACAGGATAAACAACTACAACTATTACATGACACAGTTCAGTGATCCTGTCAAGATTAAAGTGAGATGTATGTCATGATTTTTCTTCTGTTTTTAGCAGAGGTTTGTTATGAATAACATAATTAAACCATGATACACCATGACAACACGTTCATCATGATCATTTAGATGCTCTTTTATTTTTCAACAGCGAGACCTAAACCAGTCGTATACATAAATCCTGATAATCAGGTGTTCAGTGGAGACACCGTCACTCTGAGATGTGACATACAGGATGAAAGTGTCTCTAGCTGGCAGTACAGCTGGTATAAAGATACTTCACACAGACCTGTCAGTAGTGAACAGGTGTACAGTATCAGTGGTGTTGAAGTGACCCACACAGGTACATACACCTGTAGAGGAACAGAGAGAGGAGGCTCACGCTCCTCACACTCCAGTGATGTTATTACACTGACTGTATCAGGTGAGTGTGTCAGGTGAAAATGTGCATGTAAAGTTTCTTACATTGTATTAAGTAAAACTAGATACAATTTATCTTGTATTTCCTGTGTAACAGAGAGACCACAGGCAGTACTGAGTGTATCTCCACACAGCTGGCTGACTGAAGGAGACTCAGTGACTCTAAGCTGTGAGGTTACAGACTCCTCTACAGACTGGACATTCAGCTGGTACACAGTTGTTCCCTACAGAGACGGATTAACTGGAATAAATAATAATCGTGGCTATATTGTGTATGTGGAGCTCCTCTCAGACAGCAGCAGAGGATCTGGAGGCAAATACACTCTCAGTCCTGCTGCTCTTAAACACACAGGAGTTTATATGTGCAGAGGAGAGAGAGGAGAACCAGCCCTTCACACACAGTACAGCAATCTACAGCCACTATGGATCATTGGTGAGGAAAATTGTGCTGAAGTATAGAAGATAAAATTATGAATATAACATGCTGAATGCTAATCCTGTAACATAATAAAAACTGTTTTTTGCTTGAAAAGAAATACTGCACTTTACTTTTTTTTCCTTAATTCTCATTATTTTGTTTGCCACTTTAAATGGCTCTTTTCTGTTTAAGGTGAATCTCCTCCAGTCTCTCTGATCATCAATCCCAGCAGAACTCAACACTTTACTAATGACTCTCTCTCACTGAGCTGTGAGGACCAGAGTAAGTCTACTGGATGGACAGTGAGACGATACACACACAGTGAGAGAGTGTTAGATTGTTCACACTGGGGATCAGTTACAGGATCTACATGTAACATCAGCTTCCTCTCCACATCCTACACTGGAGTTTACTGGTGTGAGTCTGAATCTGGAGAAAACAGTAATCCTGTCAACATCACAGTGCATGGTGAGTCTTCATGTAGTGTGTTTAATGTTAAAGGAAAAGGGAAATGATTCATTACAGAATATTTAGAACGCTGAGATTTCATTTGGGAGAAACTGTTCATGAAGACAGTTTATTTTTTTTTAATTTAGATGAAAAACCTCCAGACTCCACAGGTTTAGAGTATTTTATGTTACATACAGATAAATTAGAGAACTTTTATTTATTATCCACAGACACATTATAGTGTGTGGATTTTCTTGTTAGTGATTTTCTGTGTTCTAGATGGTGATGTGATCCTGGAGAGTCCTGTCCATCCTGTGACTGAGGGACATCCTCTGACTCTACGCTGTTTATATCACAACCCAAATCCCTCAAACCTCCGAGCTGATTTCTATAAAGATGGATCAGTTCTCCAGAACCAGACTACAGGAGAGATGATCATCCAAACTGTCTCAAAGTCAGATGAAGGTTTCTACCACTGTGAACACCCAGAGAGAGGAGAGTCACTGAAAAGCTGGGTCTCAGTCAGACGTGAGAAATTATTTAAATACAACTATGATTTAATGAGTTGAACTTATTTGCAGTTTAAGTAAAACATCTAAACAGTTCAGCATGAATCAAAAATCATTATAATTATTATTTTATTCTGCTTCAGGCCCATCACCTGTAGAAGCTCCATTCTCAGTGCTCATGCTGATCTGTAGTGTGGTGACGGCCTCTCCGTATCTGCTGGTGACCATCATTCTGCTGCTCATATGTTACAGAGCTCGAGGTAAGAACTCTTTCAGTATGTCTCTATATTTCACATAATGTTCTTTAATTAATGAAATAAATTACATTTTAAATTTCTTTAACAGGTCACACTGATGAAGACAGGATTAAGAATGCAGTTATAGAGTGAGAAAAGTTATAAAAAGTAATCTATAAAAAGAATAAACATTTACTGAAAAAGATCATTTCAGAATTTCTTTTTCTTTATGGTTTTGTGTGGATTTTAAAATAATACTGATTTGTCATTTTAATGTCCTGCTGTTATTTGCTTAGTGTCTTCTAGACACCGTCACTGTTCTGAATGGATTTATTTAGTTAATGTCTGCAAACCTCCTCATGAATGAAGGTCAATGTGTGTAATCTCCAATAAAGCTTACAGTCTGTTAAAACAATAGTAAAAACTGAGAAATATTACTTTAATAAAACACAAAGTTTTTGAGAAAAAAAAAAGCTGGAAACTAGCATCATTGGGGGATGTAAAGACTAATAGGTTTGTTTAATTGTGTTGTGTTTTCTCAATATAAATTCTACCACTTCTGTATTTGTACTGCTGTGTTTTCTATTTCTTGAGATTTTCTCTAGTTGAATATTTAGTTGTAGACTTACAATCTCAGTTAGATGCTGTTATGTTTCAGTTGTGTGAACTTTAATTGTTGTGTGAGGAGATTTATGGATGAAATGTTGATCAATTAAATAAATCCATCATGATCAATTCACTGCTGTTAAACTGTTGTCTTTTCATTGTCTAAATGTTTGTCTCCTGCTGGAACATTAGAATTTCTGACATGTGATTAATAAAGTTTTATCTTAAAGGCAGATAACTGGATCCTGCAGTATTATTCAGTGTCAGTAGAGGATCTCAGTGCAGTGAAGGTCAGGAGTAAATAAGGAATCAAACTGAAGTGTTATTATTCTTTCTGAATGTCTACACACTGGTACACTGATGTACAGCACTAACACAACACTGTAAATAAATCAGAAAGTCAGCGTTACAGCCAATAACAAGTTACTTATGAAGTGAAGTACATGGTTTCACTGTAAAACTCTAATAGAACATCATAAGTGAAAGAGTAAGAAATAAATCACTAACACAGTCTACAGAATTGGGGTGAATTGTTGCTAGTTGTCTGTAGTGAAGTACATCACACACTTCTAAGAGACATAAACTATATGTAACATGAAATTTGTTTCTTGCATATTATACTGTATTAATATTAAATCCAGTTTGTTACTGTGAGATCATGCTACTATCACCACTAGCCACCAGAGGGCAGCAGCGGTGCACATAGTGACAGAAGGAGAACAAATTGCAGAATTCTCCAAGTTGATTAAACTGGATTTCCTGCACCTTGTTGACACTGATGATGAAGGCCCAGCAGCATTAATATCACCAAAGAGAGGAGTTTAAAGGCCCTTAAATGTCCAAGGTGGTGAGGACATTTCACACCATCATAGACAGAAACCTGACAGGAAGCATCACGGCCTGGTTTGAGAACAGCACCAAACAGGACAGACGGGATTCTCCAGAGGGTGGTGTGATCAGCTAAGCTGGACCACCCCTATGTGTGCAACAAACTCTTCTCTCTGTTATAATCAGATTGTGGTTCTGCTTCTTGAAGGCAAACTCAAAAAACAAGATGGAGCTTCTTTCCACAGACTACTCAGTCCCTCATCTAGGACAATACCTAGAACTCAGACCTGATTGCTGATAAAGACCAGACCATACAGCTGACTGGCACAACATCGGTTCATAAAAGGCATGGCAGTCTCCAGGCGGCTCCATCCACATCAATCCCATGAGACACTGGCTGACCATGCAGATCAATCTCTGGCATTGTGAGCACCAGAACATAAAAGCTCATCTCAGATGTTGCCAGAAAACATCTTGATGATCCCCTTTTGGGAAAATACTCTGTGGTCTGATGAGACAAAAGTTGAACAGTTATAGAAGGTGTGTGTCCCATTACATCTGGCATAAAAGTAACACTGCATTTCAGAAAAAGAACATCATACCAACAGTAAAATATGGTGGTGGTAGTGTGATGGTCTGGGGCTGTTTGGTCAGGGCCTGGAAGACTTGCTGTGATAAATAAAACCATGAATTCTGCTGTCTACCATAAAATCCTGAAGGACAATCTGTGGCTATCTGTTTGTGACCTCAAGCTGAAGCAAACAGTCAAAGTCCTGACCTGAATCCTATTGAGAAGCTGTCGCATTAAAAAGTTGGTTCATGCTCAAAAATCCTCCAATGTGGCTGAATTGCAACAATTCTGCAAAGATGAGTAGACCAAAATTCCTCCACAGCGCTGTAACAGACTCACTGCAAGTTATCGCAAACGCTTGATTGCAGTTCTTGCTGCTAAGGGCGGCACAACCAGTTATTAGGTTTAGGGGGCAAGCACTTTTTCACACAGGGCAAACATATATCAAAATAAAAGACATAGAAAACTAAACACAAGACATAACACAAAACATGTCACACATATAAACATTATGCTATGCCATTTTACCATAACTTGACAGGTCAGAACCGTTTGGGTGGAAAAAGATGGACATAGTATTAGGCAGGTAGTTTCAGTGTTGTGGCTGATGAGTGTATATACAGTGGTGTGAAAAAGTGTTGCCCCTCCTCCTGATTTTTTTTTTTTTTTGCAAGTTTGTCACACTTTAGTGTTTCATATCATCAAAGAAATTTAAATATTAGTCAAAGATAACAAGTAAACACAACATGCAGTTTTTAAATGAAGGTTTTTATTATTAAGGGAAATCCAAACCGACATGGCCCTGTGTGAAAAAGTGTTTGCTCCCCCTGTTAAAACATAACTGTGGTTTATCACACCTGAGTTTCTTTAGCCACACCCAGGCCTGATTACTGCCACACCTGTTTGCAATCAAGAAACACCTTAAATAAGACCTGACAGACAAAGTGATGTAGACCTCAAAAGATACACAGCAGAGTGGTGAACCTTCCCAGGAGTGGAAGGCTGACCAAAATTACCCCAAAAGTGCAGCGATGACTCATCCAAGATGCCACAAAAGACCCCACAACAACATCCAAAGAATTGCAGGCCTCTCTTGCCTCAGTTAAGGTCAGTGTTCATGACTCCACCATAAGAAAGAGACTGGACAAAAAATGACCTGCATGGCAGAGTTCAAAGATGAAATTTGCTGCTGAGCAAAAAGAACATAAAGGCTCATCTCAGATTTACCAGAAAACATCTTGATGATCCCATTTTGGTAAAATACTCTGTGGACTGATGAGACAAAAGTTGAACAGTTACAGAAGCTGTGTGTCCAATTACATCTGGCGTAAAAGTAATAAAGTATTTCAGAAAAAGAACATCATACCAACAGTAAAATATGGTGGTGGTAGTGTGATGGTCTGGGGCTGTTTGGTCAGGACCTGGAAGACTTGCTGTGATAAATAAAACCATGAATTTTGCTTTCTACCATAAAATCCTGAAGGACAATCTGTGGCTATCTGTATGTGACCTCAAGCTGAAGAGAACAGTCAAAGTCCTGACCTGAATCCTATTGAGAAGCTGTCGCATGACATTAAAAAGGCGGTTCATGCACAAAAACCCTCCAATGTAGCTGAATTACAACAATTCTGCAAAGATGAGTCGACTAAAATTCCAGCGCTGTAACAGACTCACTGCAAGTTATCGCAAATGCTTGATTGCAGTTCTTGATGCTACGGGCGGCACAACCAGTTATTAAGTTCAGATAATTTGGTAAATTTATCTAACATCACATTAGTTTATTCTAATACACACTATCACCAAACTATTGTCTAGTATCATTTACTTATTTGTGTCAAATCTATCAAAGAATTCTACAGAAGTAAACACTTCTCATTAGTCTTGTACACTGACACACACGGTTGTGGTTTAGCTTCTTTCTTTTTTTACTGTAAATTCAGTGTTGTGAGTTCAGCAGTGAAGAAGGGGAGGAGGCGTGAAGCTGAAAATATTTGCATCTTACATGTATTCAAGATGTTGGTGCTCAATTCTGAGCTTTCCTCCTGCATCATACAGTAAATAGTATATACCCCATCTTCACACTTATCAGCCAACTTTTTCCCCACATTCTCCTTTATTCTCTACAAGCACTCGGTCTCCTCCAACCAAGTGATTCCCGTTCAGTGAGGTTGTTGCTGCTCAGCTGAAGAATGTTTCTGTGCAGTTTTCATTGCAGTCTTGATGCAGGATAACGAGGACTTAGCATCCGAATCATAATCAGGCATTTGAGTCTTTCATCAGTTGCTTGATAATGACATCATCTGCCAACCTAGGGACATGCCCAAGCATAAAAAAGAAAAGTGCATGGCTTGGAGTTTCATGGACAGTGATTTCAGTTTCGATGTTTAACTTTTTTTTTAACTTTTTGATTTCAGTGGAGATTCTCCACAGAGATTCTGATCTGGTAACTGTGGAGGCCACCAAACTACACTATACTCATGGTCTTATTCCTGGCACAGGTTTGTGTGGAATGTGCTTTGTTATATGGTGCAGTGTAATGCTGGAATTAACCATTATAAGCAAATTCTGTACATAAATGGACCAAACTTCAGACAATCCTCAGTTAGTATTAACAGATGAAATATGTGTCAAGAAAACATTCATAGACCACCATGAGCAGCCTGAACTGTTCACATAAGGCAGGTTGGGGTCATGGATTCATGCTTTTGTCACTAAATTCTGATCATTAATTCCACCCTCCTCAAAAATGGCCAAACCAAAGATGGGCAATAGGAGCTTTCAAGACAGGTGGGAGGCAGATTATCTGTTCACGAATATAAAGGACAGACCTGTTTGTCTTGTGTGCTAACGGAGCTAAAGTGTCTGTAACGAAAGCATATAACATAAGAAGACACTATGACATGAAACATTATGAGAAGTATAAGGACCTGGATGTAAAGCAGAAGCTCCAGAAGGCGGAGGAGATGAAAAAAGTCTGGTTTCCCGTCAGACTATGTTCATGAAAGCAAAATCAAAAAATGAAGCTGCTGTAAAGGCTGTAAAGCTTTATTGTGGCATCAGAGATTGCAAAATCTGCCCGGCCCTTTAATGAGGGAGAGTTTGTCAAAAAGTGTATGGTCAAAGTTTGTGACATTGTGTGCCCAGATAAAAGGTGAGAATTTTTAAACGTGAGCCTTTCCAATCCATCTTGAGAATTTCCTCAGCTCAGAGCCCGACCCCAGACATTGATGAACTTGCATCTAAGAAAAGATGCCAGGTATCTGGCTTAGATCAATGTGCAGAGTAAATCAGAGTGTAGCAAACTGAGTTTGAATACATATTTACTTTATGCACTTTTTCTACTCCAAGGCATGAACTGTTAATAGTCGAAAAATTGGATTTTCATTGAATGAAATTATTATTTTTGGATGTTTTGTTGTTGGTTTTTGAAAAAGATCCACTTCAAAAAGGAACTTAAAATGATACAGTGAGAGGCATAATAATTTCAATAAATATTCAGTTTTGCCCGTGACTTTATCTGTTTTATATTTTGGCACACTGTGAATTTGAGTTTGACTCCCCTGATCTACATCATGAAAAAGAAATCATGGTTCATCAAACCAGACATCCTTTTTCATACCTTTAACTGTACAATTTCTATGAGCCACTAAGACAAGCTCATACTGAACCATTACCATCACAGAGCAGGTGTAAGATACGAGCCTGTAATTAACTCAGTTTTAAAAAATTTAACACATTATGACATTAGTTAGAATTGCAGTGGCATAGAGGTAAGAAATCTACATGAGAATTAATTATATGATATAAAAGCTTCTTCTTTTTCTTCTTCTACCGCTTATCCGGGGCCGGGTCGCGGGGGCAGCAGTCTAAGCGTGGATGCCCAGACTTCCCTCTCCCCAGACACTTCCTCCAGCTCATCCGGGGGAATACTGAGGCGTTCCCAGGCCAGCCAAGAGACATAGTCCCTCCAGCATGTCCTAGGTCTTCCCCGGGGCCTCCTCCCAGTTGGACCTGCCCGGAACACCTCCCCAGGGAGGCGTCCAGAAGGCATCTGAAACAGATGCCCGAGCCACCTCAGCTGACTCCTCTCGATGTGGAGGAGCAGCTGCTCTACTCTGAGCTCCTCCCGAGTGACCGAGCTCCTCACCCTATCTCTAAGGGAGCGCCCGGCCACCCTGCGGAGGAAACTCATTTCGGCCGCCTGTAATCCAGGATCTCGTCCTTTCGGTCATGACCCAAAGCTCATGACCATAGGTGAGGGTAGGAACGTAGATCGACAGGTAAATAGAGAGCTTCGCCTTGTGGCTCAGCTCTTTCTTCACCACAACAGATCGGTATATTGACCGCATCACTGCAGAAGATACACCAATCCGCCTGTCGATCTCCCGCTCCATCCTTCCATCACTCGTAAACAAGACCCCAAGATACTTAAACTCCTCCACTTGGGGCAGGAGCTCTCCACCAACCTGAAGGGGGCAAGCCACCCTTTTCCGACTGAGAACCATGGCCTCGGACTTGGAGGTGCTGATTCTCATCCCCGCCACTTCACACTCGGCTGCAAACCATCCCAGTGCATGCTGAAGGTCCTGGTTTGAGGAAGCCAACAGGACATCATCTGCAAAAAGCAGAGACGAAATCCTGTGGTCCCCAAACCGGACCCCATCCGGCCCCATACTGCGCCTAGAAATCCTGTCCATATAAGTAATGAACAGGACCGGTAACAAAGGGTAGCCCTGCAGGAGTCCAACATGCACCGGGAATAAGTCTGACTTACTGCCGGCAATGCGAACCAAACTCCTGCTCCGGTCATATAGGGACCGGACAGCCCTTAACAGAGGGCCCCGGACCCCATACTCCCAGAGCACCCCCCACAGGTCACCACGAGGGACACAGTCGAAAGCCTTCTCCAAATCCACAAAACACATGTGAACTCGTTGGGCAAACTCCCATGAACCCTCCAGCAACCTGGCGAGGGTATAGAGATGGTCCAGTGTTCCACGACCGGGACGAAACCCGCATTGTTCCTCCTGAATCCGAGGTTCAACTATCGGCCGAATTCTCCTCTCCAGTACCCTGGCATAGACTTTTCCGGGGAGGCTGAGGAGTGTGATCCCCCTATAGTTGGAACACACCCTCCCCCTTCTTAAACAGAGGGACCACCACCCCAGTCTGCCAGTCCAGAGGCACTGTCCCCAACCTCCATGCGATGTTGCAGAGGCGTGTCAACCAAGACAGCCCCACAACATCCAGAGACTTGAGGTACTCAGGGTGGATCTCATCTACCCCCGGTGCCTTGCCACTGAGGAGATTCTCAACTACCTCAGTGACCTCAGCTCGGGGAATCGACGGGTCTACAACTGAGCCCCCGCCCTCTGCTTCCTCAGCGGAAGACATGTCGGTGGGGTTGAGGAGATCCTCGAAGTACTCCTTCCACCGTCCGAGGATGTCCCCAGTCGAAGTCAGCAGATTCTCCCTCCCACTGTAAACAGTGTGAGCAGGGCACTGCCTCCTCCTCCCCCCCCCTCCCCCCCCCACGACAGACGGTTTGCCAGAATTTCTTCGAGGCCAACCGATAGTCCTTTTCCATGGCCTCACCGAACTCTTCCCAGACCCGAGTTATTGCCTCCGTAACCACCCGGGCTGAAGCTCGCTTGGCTTTTCGGTACCTATCAGCTGCCTCCGGAGTCCCCCGAGCCAACCAGGCTCGATAGGACTCCTTCTTCAGCTTGACGGCATCCCTTACTTCCGGGGTCCACCACCGGGTTCGGGGATTGCCACCACGACAGGCACCGGAGACCTTACGGCCACAGATCTGAGCGGCTGCGTCGACAATGGAGGTGGAGAACATGGTCCACTCGGACTCAATGTCTCCAACCTCTCTTGGGATCTGATTGACGCTCTGCCGGAGGTGGGAAATGAAGATCTCTCTGACCGGAGACTCTGTCAAACGTTCCCAGCTGACCCTCACAGTACGTTTGGGTCTGCCAAGTCTGTCCAACTTCCTCCCCCGCCATCGGATCCAACTCACCACCAGGTGGTGATCAGTTGACAGCTCTGCCCCTCTGTTTACCCGAGTGTCCAAGACATACGGCCGGAGGTCAGATGAAACAACCACAAAGTTGATCATCGACTTCCGACCTAGGGTGATATAAAATATTACATTTAATTCATTAGGAATTTCTGCTTCACGGTCCTGACTTCTGGTTGACTGAAACAAAAGATGAGACAAAGAGGGAGTGGAAACACCTTTAAAATGAGAAAATAGATCAGAATCTCTTACTCCAACAAGACTGTAAAGACCTTTAATAAAACCTTTTCACACAAAAAAGCCTGATCAATGACCAATAAGAAAGTAAAGACAGAATATTATTTTGCTGCAGAAAAAGGCATCGTCCTTGTGTGTGTGTGTGTGTGTGTGTGTGTGTGTGTGTGTGTGTGTGTGTGTGAGTGTGTGAGTGTGTGATTGTGTGTGAGTGTGTGTGTGTGTTTTCATGCACCCTCCCTGGTTACTGAAGATGTATGCCTTTGAATTGAGTTAAGTTTCCTGAGTAAGATTTATTCTCGTGTGTTCTGTGTGTCTAAAATGTGCTGTGTTTATTAATAGACTGAAAATTTTCCATATTTACGTCATGTTCTGTTTCTGTTCCCTTTTTAGTGCTGATTTCACTCATACCAGTGGTCCAGGCTCAAGGTGAGTTATATATAGTTTATCTTTATATTGTCTCCTTATTTAAATAGTTTTAGTGCTAAGAAGGTTGTGTATAATTTGTTAATTTGTTCCCTGTTTATTAATGTACTTTTTTAAATCTAACCAAAGGATGCTACAACATCAGATTTGAATAAATAAATTTACACGCAAATAGTTTTATGCTGCTTAAATTTCTTAACATATTAAATATAAAACACCACAAGTTTAACCCTCCTGTAATCTTACCTGTTTTTTTTGTGCAATTTAGGAGCACAGAGTAAAACTGACCTGGTCTGATTTCACTGCTTATAAAAAATTATTCCAAAATATTAACATATATTTTGCACACATTTTTGTAATATCTGGTATAATAAACAACAAATTATATACAACAAATAAAGTAAAACAATAAAGCAGAAAATATGAATTATTTTCACTATATTTATGATTTGATGAAATATTACAGACTAAACACTGTGTGTGTGTGTGTGTGTGTGTGTGTGTGTGTGTGTGTGTGTGTGTGTGTGTGTGTGTGTGTGTGTGTGTTGCTTATTGGTAGATCAGGTTTTGCCCTCTGCTGGACAAAGGCATATCACAAGTGTGAAATATTTACAAGTGTGTAGCTTTTTTTATGGAGGCCCAATGAAATGCAATGTCCAATGCTTGTCTGTGTGTGTAAGTGTCTATTGCACTGGAAAGGGCAAGAGTGTGATCAATTGCCCTACTAATTGTGGCCAGAGGAACACAGGTGTAATAAAATATTTTTATGAACACATAATTCAATAAAAATAGATATAATTCATTTTATTTGCAAAGTGCATCATTTGGAACAATCCATGTCATTTTCAAGCAAGTATATGTAAGAAAACAGAAGAGAACAGCTGATATAACTAGTGCTAAATAAAATGCTCCATGATGCCCCTGATTACTTAATATTAAGCAGGTTACACATATCAGTATCAACAAGTAACAAAAACATGAACTCATACTCACTCTAAAAATGATATTAGTAGTATAGACTTGGGATTGACTTTATGTAAGGTTTATTAACAGCAGAATGTTTTATAGGGAGTCCTAAAGCTGTGGTGTCCATAAATCCTGATACACATGTGTTCACTGGAGAGACAGTTACTCTTAGATGTAAAATACAGAGAGGAGGAAACACTCACAACTGGACTTACAGCTGGAATAAAGATAATAACAAACTCTATTCAAATGGAAATAAAAGATATTTCATAGACACCACAATGCAGGTGTTAATAATCAGTCATGTTGAAGACTCTGACAGTGGAACCTACACCTGCAGAGGACATGGGGGACACTATCAGATCAGTGATCATGTTACACTGACTGTATCAGGTGAGTCTGTGACTGTTTTTTTTTTCTTATTTAATATCTTCACATTATTTTCAGGGTTCAGATTTTGAGTTGTCAGTAACTGAGTCCATGTTTCTTTAGTGTTGACTTTTACTTCCCTGTCTAGTAAACACCAATTTCTATCACAATCATCATCATGTCTTTTTCACCTTGTGACCTCACCTTGTGTTGGATTTGCTATTATCTGATTTATTTGATCATTTGAGACATTAGAATTAGAAGGTTTTATCTGTGAATTCTGTCATTTTGAAAGATTTTTATTATTATCATCCACATCAGTCTCTGTCTCATCACAGAAATCCCTCACAATATTTAAACACAAGCCTCATTATCTTCTCTTCACTTTACTGTTCACATTAACACCTCTGGGGTAATAATCCATGATTTTTGTAATGTTGGATGTATTTCATGTCATTAATGTATTTTAAGGCATTTAAATATGTAACTAGATTTGTAAAGTTCGTCGTGACAAACTTTGATGTTGGCTTTGACGGTGCAAGAATTTGCAAAGTTTCTAATTCACTTGTTTTGGGGGCGGGGCTACACGTGACCTCACGTGACGTGACCAGAATACCCGTGGGGCAGTTCCCCTCATTGTGCTGAGTGTTTTGATATGTCACATGTCCATGTTGTGCAAATTTTAAATTTTGCTTGTTTTTGGAACGGGTCTACATGTGACATCACGTGACGTCACGTGACGTGACCAGAATACCCGTGGGGTAGTTCCCCTCATTGTGCTGAGTGTTTTGATATGTCACAAGTCCATGTTGTGCAAATTTTTGATTTCGCTTGTTTTTGGAACGGGTCTACATGTGACATCACGTGACGTCACGTGACGTGACCAGAATACCCGTGGGGTAGTTCCCCTCATTGTGCTGAGTGTTTTGATATGTCACAAGTCCATGTTGTGCAAATTTTTGATTTCGCTTGTTTTGGGGGCGTGGCTACACGTGACCTCACGTGACGTGACGTGACCAGAATACCTGTGGAGTAGTTCCCCTCATTGTGCTGAGTGTTTTGATATGTAACATGTCCATGTTGTGCAAATTTTTGATTTCGCTTGTTTTTGGGGCGGGGCTACACGTGACCTCGTGTGACGTCACGTAACATGACCATAATACCCGTGGGGCAGTTCCCCTCATTGTGCTGAGTGTTTTGATATGTCATATTTCCATGTTGTGCAAATTTTTGATTTTGCTTGTTTTGGGGGCGGGGCTACAGGTGACGTCATAGGGTGTCGAGTGACGTCACCAGAATACCCGGTGGGGTGCCAATACTTTTGGCAAAAAGTGGCTACTGAGGGTTTGGACATTTCATGTCAATACTGCAGTCATTATGGGATTCTACTTATTATACTGCATAGAACAGTACATGCAATTCTTAATGTTGGATGTATTGTGTGTGTGAGAGCTTAGAGGACTTTTCAGAATTCCCCATTCAAGTCTATGGGATGTTCGATCGTCGACTACGGGAAAACCGAAAATTCCGTCGGAACTCCGGAATAAAAACTTTGTCTGGAGTAACGTCCTAAAGAACCTGTCCGAGTTCGGTGTAAATCGCTCGAAAACTTGCCGAGGTATAAACCTCATAAGTTTATAATGGAAGTCTATGGGAAAAAAGGCCACTTTGAGCTTCCGTACCGGGAATGCCAGAATTCCGATCGCTTAGAAAAATAGAAGCAACAAACTTCAGACCAGGGTCTACGACATAACCGAATTTTGTGCATGTGGCTCGAACGCCCTAGGCCGCATTTTTTAAATAAATTTTTGTCTAATAATAATAATAATAAGCTTATAACGGAAATCAGAATGTTGGCTTCTACAAAGCTGCTATCTGATTACAAACTGAATTATTCATTCATTCATTCATTTTCTACCACTTATCCGAACTTCTCTGGTCACGGGGAGCCTGTGCCTATCTCAGGCGTCATCGGGCATCGAGGCAGGATACACCCTGGACGGAGTGCCAACCCATCACAGGGCACACACACACTCTCATTCACTCACACACACACACACTATGGACAACTTTCCAGAGATGCCAGACAACCTACCATGCATGTCTTTGGACCGGGGGAGGAAACCGGAGTACCCGGAGGAAACCCCCGAGGCACGGGGAGAACATGCAAACTCCACACACACAAGGCGGAGGCGGGAATCGAACCCCGACCCTGCAGGTGTGAGGCGAAAGTGCTAACCGCTAAGCCACCGTGCCCCCACAAACTGAATTATAAGTCTTATATCTAAAATATACTGAATATCAGCCGTGTAAGAAAAAACACAACTGTAACATCTTGTATTAAATGTTAAATATAAATGTTAGTTTTAGACCCAAAGCATCTGTTAGACACAGTGAATCTACTGCTTATGTTGTAAAGTGTAAAGCAGCTCTGACACCTTCATCATTTCACACCAACAGTAAGACCCAAACCGACTGTGAGAGTGAATCCTCAGAGCTCCGTCTACACTGGAGACACCGTCACTCTGAGCTGTGACCTGCAGCAGGGGACTGGATGGGAGTTTTACTGGTACAAAAATAATCAGGTGTTACAGAATCTGAACAGTGAACAAGTGAACACACTTAATGTGACAGTCGATAATGCAGGACAAACAGAGTACACGTGTGGAGCATACAGGAGAAACAAAGACGACTACTACTATGACTCCTACTACTACACAGAGTACAGTGATCCTGTCAAGATTACAGTGAGAGGTATGTCATGATTTTTTCCTCTTTTCATCACAGGTTTGTTAGAAGGCGTAAACATTATTATTTAATTATTTTGTAATTTCTTGTTATTCCAGAATTATCAGAATAATCTCAAAATACATATGTTTAAATGTATTTGTCATTTCTGACTGGCGAGATCCAAAAACATTTTGTTTAACACACACACACACACACACACACACACACACACACACACACACACACACACACACACACTATAACTATGTTGTCTGACATGTAAAAGTCTTCAGGACAGAAAAGTTTATATTTTGTGGTTCTGTGCTTTTTATATTTATTTATTAAAATATAGATTAAATTAAATCTTGGTGAGAAAACGTCTGTAAGTGAGAACTGTTACAGATATTTGGGACACGTCTGAGGGAAACCCAGCACATGTATATTGACCTGTTTCTGTTGTGTTTTTGTTTACGTTGTCATGTGGGTTTTTGTTCTGATTCATGTCTTGTCTCCGCCCCTGTCCTGTCATTGCTTGTTGTTCTAATGTATCTGGATTATTCTCACCTGTTTTCACTTTAACCCTTGATTTGTCAGTGTATTTAAACCCCTTTGTTTCACCATGTATTTGTCTTGTAACTGTTGTTACTGCTGTGTGTTTATTCTGCAGATGTCCTGATCTAGTGTTTGTTTTTGCTTCATTTCTGTGTCACAGTTTTATAATTTCTTTTTTTCTATGTAAATAAATCAACTTCTACACTTATATCTGACTCCAGCCCTCTAATGTGACAAGAACAGGAACTAACTGTAAGGATCCAGCCTGGACTTTGGCCACGTGCTTTTGTTTATGTTCTGTGTTCACATGTCTGCCTCGCCCTTGTTTACTCCTCCCCGCCTCTGCACGCCTGTTCTCTATTATTAATTGTCTTGTGTATTTAACCATGCCTCGTTGCCGATGGTGGCGTGGAATCCTTGTCTCATGTTTAGTCTTGTCTTGTCTTTGGTTGTCATGTCTTTGTCCCTGTTTTGTGTTTTTTAGTCAATAAATTCAGTTTATTTTAGATATCCTGCATTTGGGTCTGTTTTTACCTCAGCATTGCTGACAATAACTAGTTTGTCAGACTTTCCACAACAGTAAATGTAATTATAAATGGATGAAATGTTAAGTGTGCCATTCAATAATTAATTAAATTATAATCATTGGCACAAGCTCTTACGGAAGTAGAAGTGACCACTAGGGGATGACCCAGAAACAAGCTTCAATTCAACTTTAAAGCATCAAATCCTCCAAAAACACGAAAAAACCTATTTACCTAGTAAAGTTTATACTCTCAATAATTTTTTAAGCCCACACACAAAGCACAATATGATTCACAGCCTTCATACAATTAGAAAAAAATTTTGGACAAAACTGACCTAGGTGGCGCTAGACCGGTTTTTCCCTTACCTGTAGATGCGTCTCTTTCTTCACTGGGGTAATATATTCCAACACAAATAATCCACAAAAATCCACACAGGTCCAAGGAATTGAAATCTGTAAGCCTTTTAATCCAACGCTCTGGTCGCGCCGCAAATATTCCGTTAGTGTTCTGAAAACTGGAAACAGAAGTGCGCCATCATCTCCTTTTGCCGCTCTAACTCCTAATTGGGATATTCAAAAATTCAAAGCCTACATCATATTTATAGCCCAGGTCCTAACGAATCAAATAAGCCCTCATTTGAGCCAATCGGTGCTTGTATGGCAGAGATAGACGGCTGGGAAGCCAATGGTGGCATGACCTCATTTTTGGGAACCCGCCTTTGACTGACAATTACTCCTTCCAATAGCAATGAAATGGGCCGGGACCTATACAGCCGTTTAGCCAATAAGCAGACGATTCCAACGGTATATGACATGCCGTATGTTCTTTGCCTGTGTCTGCGTGAACTGGATGCGCAGAAGAATTCTTGCGTAATCCCTGACCTTTTGTCCCTCTCACAGCTCAGGGTGTCAAGTTACAGGCCTGTTTTCACACCAGAGTGATAGAGAGAGAGTCTCTGCTTGTTTATGGCCTTTCAGACTGAGCCTGCAGCCTTTTATTTCAAAGTTATACAGTAAACAAGTACACAAAAACGCTGCACCCGACGACCATGTCCGTAGAAAAATATTTTTATTGAAGCCATTTTTGGGTCTTTTGACTTGAAATTTTTTTTGGTGAAAGCCAAGACATGTGGCTATGACTCTCAGTTGTTGGTTTGTCCCTTACATGTTCCAGAAAAATAAGATTAATCAGTTTACCAGGTAAACAACCCAGGCGGAAATGAAAACCTGCATTCAAACCCCTGTAACTTTGTGCCAGTAAGGCCTAGAATCAATCTGAACTAGTTTCTGAAACTAGAGAATCTCTTCTTTCAAATGAGACCAGGCTCACCCCTGTGTGTCAAAGTATGTGGGAGCTGTACCACTTTTTGTTGGGTAGGTCATGTAGACGAAAAAGCTGCAAAAGAAATAATCTGTACTTCATGTTGGAAACAGTAACTCTATAACAGGGTTAGACACGTTGTTTTATTACTTATACTTTGTTAAAATAAGAAAAACATTATACACAATATACAGTACAGTGTAAGAGATTATATTCAGTTCATTTCAGCCTAAATACAACATATATATTGAACAGAATAATAACTTCATCTCCACAAATTGTTATAAAAGGTTACAGGTTAAAAACAAACTTACTGTAATTAAAATAACATGAAATGCTACACAAAACCTGCCCCATGCTGTAATCATAATTAAAATTTTTCATTTCATTGGAAACTGGTGGTATTTGTACAAATTATTTAGATAAACAACTATTTTTTTTTTATACAAATGATTTATCATTTTTTTTTAACAGTAAAACCCAAACCGACTGTGAGAGTGAATCCTCAGAGCTCCGTCTACACTGGAGACACCGTCACTCTGAGCTGTGAGCTGCAGCAGGGGACTGGATGGGAGTTTTACTGGTACAGAAATAATCAGCTGTTACAGAATCTGAACAGTGAACAAGTGAACACACTTAATGTGACAGTCGATAATGCAGGAGAAACAGAGTACCGGTGTTGGGCACACAGGATAAACAACAGCATCTATTACATGACACAATTCAGTGATCCTGTCAAGATAACAGTGAGAGGTATGTCAAGATATTTGTTTATTTTTATTTGTTATGAATAACATCATTATACACCACGACGACACATGAATTATGACCATTTAGATGCCATAGCTTTACTGTACAGAATGTAGTCATGTTTTTGCTCATTTTTAATAAAATACAGATATGTTCAGATGGTGGTGCAGAATTTGTACATAATTTGCTTTATTTCTATTTTTATCAGAGGTTTGTTATAAATAACAGCATTATACACCATGACAACACATTCATCATGATCATTTAGATGCTTTGTTATTTTTCTACAGTAAGACCTAAACCAGTCGTAAACATAAATCCTGATAGTCAGGTGTTCAGTGGAGACACCGTCACTCTGAGCTGTGACATACAGGATGAAAGTGTCTCTAGCTGGCAGTACAGCTGGTATAAAGATACTTCACACAGACCTGTCAGTAGTGAACAGGTGTACAGTATCAGTGGTGTTGAAGTGACCCACACAGGTACATACACCTGTAGAGGAACAGAGAGAGGAGGCTCACGCTCCTCACACTCCAGTGATGTTATTACACTGACTGTATCAGGTGTGTGTCAGGTGAAAATGTGCATGAAAATGTCTTACTTTGTATTAAGTAAAACTAGATTCAAAAATATCTTGTATTTCCTGTGTAACAGAGAGACCACAGGCAGTACTGAGTGTATCTCCACACAGCTGGCTGACTGAAGGAGACTCAGTGACTCTAAGCTGTGAGGTTACAGACTCCTCTACAGACTGGACATTCAGCTGGTACACAGTTGTTCCCTACAGAGACGGATTAACTGGAATAAATAATAATCGTGGCTATATTGTGTATGTGGAGCTCCTCTCAGACAGCAGCAGAGGATCTGGAGGCAAATACACTCTCAGTCCTGCTGCTCTTAAACACACAGGAGTTTATATGTGCAGAGGAGAGAGAGGAGAACCAGCCCTTCACACACAGTACAGCAATCTACAGCCACTATGGATCACTGGTGAGGAAAATTATCTGTTGTGTTGAAGTGTAGACTTTAAAAGTGTGAATGTAACATCAGATTAATGCAGTATTTATGCAATTGTGTGTATAAATAAAGTATGTGTATGATACACATATATAGGACTCAGGACATGGTTGTGGATTTCTGTGAAGGAGGATTTTATTAAAAGTCAGAGCAGGTAAACATTCTGTATGTGACCAAGTATACATAAATTATTCTGAGATAATGTCTTCAGAAAATGTCTTCTAAACAGATTCAGGTACAGAGAGGATGTAAATATATTTATGGTATAAAATAAATCATAATCCTGTACATTGGCTCATTTGACTGCTCAAATTATCTAATCATTTTTTTTGTAAAAGAATAAAACAGCGTTTTACTGGAAAATAAATACTGCAATTTACATCACATTACAGTCATTTCTTTGTGTTTTGACTCATTATTTTGTTTATTGCCACTTTAAATGGCTCTTTTCTGTTTAAGGTGAATCTCCTCCAGTCTCTCTGATCATCAATCCCAGCAGAACTCAACACTTTACTAATGACTCTCTCTCACTGAGCTGTGAGGACCAGAGTAAGTCTACTGGATGGACAGTGAGACGATACACACACAGTGAGAGAGTGTTAGATTGTTCACACTGGGGATCAGTTACAGGATCTACATGTAACATCAGCTTCCTCTCCACATCCTACACTGGAGTTTACTGGTGTGTGTCTGAATCTGGAGAAAACAGTAATCCTGTCAACATCACAGTGCATGGTGAGTCTTCATGTAGTGTGTTTAATGTTAAAGGAAAAGGGAAAAGATTCATTACAGAATATTTAGAACTCTGAGATTTCACTTGGGAGAAGCTGTTCATGAAGACAAAAACATTTTCTTAAGATATAGATGAAAAACCTCCAGACTCCACAGGTTTATAAGGATTTAAGTTGTATACAGATAAATTAGTGAACCTTTATTTATTATCTACAGACACATCATAGTGTGTGGATTTTCTTGTTAGTGATTTTCTGTGTTCTAGATGGTGATGTGATCCTGGAGAGTCCTGTCCATCCTGTGACTGAGGGACATCCTCTGACTCTACGCTGTTTATATCACAACCCAAATCCCTCAAACCTCCGAGCTGATTTCTATAAAGATGGATCAGTTCTCCAGAACCAGACTACAGGAGAGATGATCATCCAAACTGTCTCAAAGTCAGATGAAGGTTTCTACCACTGTGAACACCCAGAGAGAGGAGAGTCACTGAAAAGCTGGGTCTCAGTCAGACGTGAGAAATTATTTAAATACAACTATGATTTAATGAGTTGAACTTATTTGCAGTTTAAGTAAAACATCTAAACAGTTCAGCATGAATCAAAAATCATTATAATTATTATTTTATTCTGCTTCAGCTCCATCACCTGTAGAAGCTCCATTCTCAGTGCTCATGCTGATCTGTAGTGTGGTGACGGCCTCTCCGTATCTGCTGGTGACCATCATTCTGCTGCTCATATGTTACAGAGCTCGAGGTAAGAACTCTTTCAGTATGTCTCTATATTTCACATAACGTTCTTTAATTAATGAAAGAAATTACTTTTTAATTTTCTTTAACAGGTCACACTGATAAAGACAGGATTAAGAATGCAGTCATAGAGGAGTGAGAAAAGTTATAAAAAGTAATCTATAAAAAGAATAAACATTTACTGAAAAAGATCATTTCAGAATTTCTCTTTCTTTATGGTTTTGTGTGGATTTTAAAATAATACTGATTTGTCATTTTAATGTCCTGCTGTTATTTGCTTAGCGTCTTCTAGACACTGTCACTGTTCTGAATGGATTTGTTTAGTTAATGTCTGCAAACCTCCTCATGAGTGAAGGTCAATGTGTGTGTAATCTCCAATAAAGCTTACAGTCTGTTAAAACAATAGTAAAAACTGAGAAATATATCTTTAAAAAAAGACAACGATTTGGAAAACAAGATTAATTGCAAGCATTGGGAGGATGTAAAGACTAATAGGTTTGTTTAGTGCAGGACTGAGATTAACTCAATAGTTAAACTTGTTTTGTATTGTATACATACTAAGTTTATTGACTGTTATCTGAAATATGGTGCAGAACTAATTGTGTTTTGTGTTTTTTCATTATTAGTTCTACCACTTCTGTATTTCTGGGTTGAGAGAGTAAGAAGCTTAGATCTAAATCACACACTTTTAAGGGACAAGTGTAACATGAATGTTTCTTGCATATTATACTGTATTAATATTAAATCCAGTTTGTTACTGTGAGATCATGCTACTATCACCAGTAGCCAGCAGAGGGCAGCAGTGGTGCACACAGTGACAGAAGGAGAACAAATTGCAGAATTCTCCAAGTTGATTAAACTGGATTTTATTTATGTGATGACATGTTTGTCAAATTTGAATAGTTATTTCTATTATTTTTTTCTTGTAATATATTATTGAAATTTCAGACAGACCAAAAGCATTTCACTGTATGTCATACTGTGTTTGTATATGAGAAATAAAATTTGCGAAAGAAAATGAAAACATGATCAATGAAATTACAAATAGTCCACTGTGTTTGGATTTTCCCACCTTGTGCACCTAACCCTGCGCTTAACCTTGTATGTGTGTAAATACAAAAGGTAATACAAACCTTGTTCAGCTCATTTACTGACCTGAGATTGTTCCTCTCTGTCCAGATCAACCTACAGAAGAAATTGCAAAAATATACAATTTTGGAAACAAAAACAATTCAAGTAAAACAAGTAATAATAAATAAACCAGAATTTGAACTAGATCCAAATGAAATGAGTGCATGAAAATGAATATTTATTACATCAAATACAAATTAAATTTCCTTTACAAATACAAAAAACCCCACATCAGGAACACAACACACCAAGCAGTGAACAGTGGTGAACCTTCCCAGGAGTGGACGGCTGACCAAAATTACCCCAAAAGAACGCAGCGACGACTCACCCAAGATGTCACAAAAGACCCCACAACAACATCCAAAGAACTGCATGCCTTATTTGCCTCAGTTAAGATCAGTGTTCATGACTCGACCATTAAAAAGAAACCAAGCAAAAAATGGCCTGCATGGCAGAGTTCAAAGATGAAATTCGCTGCTGAGCAAAAAGAACATTAATGATTATCTCAGATTTGCCAGAAAACATCTTGATGATCCCCTTTTGGGAAAATACTCTGTGGTCTGATGAGACAAAAGTTGAACAGTTATATAAGGTGTGTGTCCCATTACATCTGGTGTAAAAGTAATACAGCATTTCAGAAAAAGAACATCATACCAACAGTAAAATATGGTGGTGGTAGTGTGATGGTCTGGGGCTGTTTGGCTGCTTCAGGACCTGGAAGACTTACTGTGATAAATAAAACCATGAATTCTGCTGTCTACCATAAAATCCTGAAGGAAAATCTGTGGCTATCTGTTTGTGACCTCAAGCTGAAGCGAACAGTCAAAGTCCTGACCTGAATCCTATTGAGATGCTGTGGCATGTCCTTAAAAAGGCGGTTCATGCTCAAAAACGTAGCTGAATTACAACAATTCTACAAAGATGAGTGGATCAAATTTCCTCCGCAGCACTGTAACAGACTCATTGCAAGTTACTGTCGGGCAGTCGTGGCCTAATGGTTAGACAGTCTGATTCGTAACCCAAAGGTTGTGGATTCGAGTCTCGGCCTGGCCACGACTGAGGCCACGACTGAGGTGCCCTTGAGCAAAGCACCAAACCCCCTAACTGCTCCCCGGGCGGTGCAGCATAAATGGCTGCCCACTGCTCTGGGTGTGTGTTCACGGTGTGTGTGTGTTCACTGCTGTGTGTGTGCACTTCGGATGGGTTAATTGCAGAGAACGAATTCTGAGTATGGGTCACCGTACTTAGCTGTATGTCACGTCACTTACTGCAAACGCTTGATTGCAGTTCTTGCTGCTAAGGGCGGCACAGCCAGTTATTAATTTTAGGGGGCAAGCACCTTTTCACACAGGGCCATGTAGGTTTGGATTTTGTTTTCCCTTAATAATTAAAACCTACATTTTAAAAAATGCATGTTGTGTTTGCTTGTGTTATATTTGACTTATATTTCAATTTGTTTGATGATCTGAAACTTTAAAGTGTGACAAACGTGAAGAAATATAATAATCAAGAAGCAATCAGCAACACTTTCACACCACTATACTTCTATTCTACTCTCTCTCTCTCTCTCTCTCTCTCTCTCTCTCTCTCTCTCTTTATTTCTGTATGCTCTCTCTATTAGCAAACAGGAAGTGGTAAAACTTTAACACACACCCCTGCTCTGTCAGTCAGTCAGTCATTAGACGGACAGGATGGAGCTCAGTCCACTGCCTGTGATGCTCTGTAAGTAAATGTTCTCTTTGTGTCTTCATTAGTCCTGAGTGATGAGCTTATTGTGTGATTTAGGACATTGTGTGTACTTCATCATGACTGTTCAGGTGGATCAGTGTCTCCATATCTGTTATGAGAAGGGTTTAGTTTGATGTGTAAATACTCTCAGTAAGTCTGGTAGTTCAACAGGAAGAGTACAAGTAGGGAAAGCATAAAACACAGGGTTTAAATCATATAATGAGAGTAAACAAGTCTGTATTGTTTGAATCGGTAGTTGATGATTGTCTTCTGGTGGTGTTTCCTGTATACAAAAATGTTTAAAAACGCATCTTAGCATTAACTAGCAATTTTAAGTAAATTCCTTATAACCTACATTTCCTTTTTTGTTACTATTATGGTCTGTGCAGAAGAACATGTTCACTCTATTGCGCTTTAGTACCAAAGTAATGCACAGCACATTTAATAAAAAGAAATACAAATCATTATTTATTAATTATCACTATTATTATTATTATTATTATTATTATTATTATTATTATTATTATTATTATTATTATTATGTAAATATTAAAGCAATAAATGTGCAGAAACAAACACTTCTCATTAGTCCTGTACACACACAGGGCAGTGACACTGTTAGAGGCCTGAGAGCAGGTCACAGTTTGTTGGTGCAAATTTAGATGTGAAGAAGCAGATGTGTGAAAAAAGGGTGTAGGGGTGAAGATGGACGTGTAAAAGCAATAAGTAATAATGTGGGTAAATTTAACTAACATCACTGAACTCTTTTAAACTAAAAGGTGTCCAAACTGATAAACAGAGAAAATATCTTAAAACCTACAGTAACATTCCTGTTATTATTATGGTCTGTACTGTGAAGCATCTCAGTGCAATAAGTTTATTCTAATACACACTATCACCAAACTATTGTCTAGTATCATTTACTTATTTGTGTCAAATCTATCAAAGAATTCTACAGAAATAAACACTTCTCATTAGTCTTGTACACTGACACACACAGGGTAAAGACAGTTTTTTAGAGAACTGAGAACACAGACAAGTCAGCAGTTGTGGTTTAGCTTCTTTCTTTTTTTATATTCAGTGTTGTGAGTTCAGCAGTGAAGAAGGGGAGGAGGTGTGAAGCTGAAAATATTTTGTATGTCTGCATTCAAGATGTTGGTGCTAAATTCTGAGCCTTCCTTCTTCATCATACAGTAAATAGTATATACCCCATCTTCACACTTATCGTTCAACTTCTTCCCCACATTCTCTTTTATTCTCTACAAGCACTCGGTCTCCTCCAACCAAGTGATTCCCGTTCAGTGAGATTGTTGCTGCTCAGCTGAAGAATGTTTCTGTGCAGTTTCCATTGCAGTCATAACTAGGACTTAGCATCCGAATAATAATCAGGCACATCAATTGCTTAAAAGTGACATCATCTGCCAACCTAGGGAGATACCCAAGCAGAAGACCCAAGGTGCATGGCTTGTATTTTCATGGACAGTGATATTGCAGGCAAATGTGAGGGCCTGGATCTGCTGTTGCCATTGTTTTCATGATTTTTTTTAATTGGAATTAGCCAAACAAGCATCACGTTAGTTCAGGCAGGCCATGTCGTCAAGCATGGATCAGCTGTTAATCAACTGTATATGACGCGCACCAATCTGGTTACCACATCTATATTGTCCGACCCTTTAAATTTCCATTCTTTGAGCTCCTTTCTAGCGCATCGCTGTTGCTGCGATTTAAACTCCCTCCTCCAACAGCGACTCCACCCAGCCGGAACTAATTATAATTCTTCATCACGTATTAGTTTTTTCTTCTCTCCCTGCCTCTCTACATATTTAATACTATGTGTGATTAATGGTTCTGCTGTTATATGGGGGGTCTATTTTATTTTCTAGTTGCTCCCCCGCTCTGTCCATGCATGCGCACGGATGGGCTCGTGGATTTTTGCCCAGAACAGAACCATAAACCCAACACTAACTGTATGCATATCATCTAATAAATCCTCATTTGACACAATGGTCCTGACTGAATTATAAATCCATAAATTCTGTACATAAATAGACCAAATTAAAACAATGCTCAATTGGTATTAAGTGATGAAATATGTGTCAAGAAAACCTTTGGGTCATGGATTCATGCTTTTGTCATTAAATTCTGATCATCTTCATCATGAAGCAGAACCCCTGATTCATCAGACCAGACATCTGTTAAGGATTCGCCACACTCCACACTCACTCTCCCGCAATGCTCCGCTTCGCCTGACTACTAATTACCATCACCTGTTACCAATCACCTGTTCACAGTCAGGGGCGGTTCTAGAGGTGGGGCCCTGGCACCTGGTGAAATCTGATTGGCCCCCGTTCCATCAATCGTCGACGAGAAGAGCAACCGGAGAATTTTTCACAACGATCACAGATGCAATTCCACCCACAAACAATTGGCGGCACTCGTGGCAGTAATGTGTCGATGCAACTTGGGATAAGCATTGAATCCCGACGGGCCATGTCATTAGATTTGGATGAATTTGTCAGGCGTTTCAGCTCCAAGCAAGAGGTCTTCTCCGGTCTAAAAAACTTTACCCGACTCGAAGTGACCCGAAGCACTTTTTACCCGAACCCGTATATATATATATATTTTTTTTAATAAAGACCCGACCCAAGACAAACCCGAGTAAAAAATTAGGCGGCATTCACACTGCACACGACAAACGGACACGACTGTCGGATTTGGTCCCCTAGTGACAGTCGCATGTAATGTGCAATATGATCGTGTAGACGTCAACATGGAAGAGAAGATTCTCGTGGTCTCTGAACACCCGTTACTTTATGATCCAACTCATGAATCATACAGAAATGCTTACAGGAAAAATGAAGCATGGAAGCGTGTTACCGAAATGGGCTAAATGTTTGCAAACTTAATTAGCATTTATCATGGTGAATGAAGTTAGGAGTACAAACAATCAATGCAATCAAGAAAGACCGCGAATAATTTTTGAGGAAACATGGGAACAACATTAAAAATAATACATATCATAACACATATCATATCATAACACAATATTAATATTAATCATTTATTACTTTATCAATAACACTGTATTTAAAACAAAAAGATTGTTTTGGATAAAGTTTAAAAATTACTAAAGTTTATGTTAATACTTTTTAATAATTATCACCTCGCGCACACGATCCTGATTGGACAACATTGGAATACATCACATCGGCCGGCATATCGGATGCGGTGTAGTCGCAAAAGTTCAAATTTCTTAACGGATCCAACGCTCAAAATGGATCCGAAAATTACAGATCCGCAGATGGTCGGCACCTCACACAGCGACCTTGCGACTCTCCATAGGAAATGAATGACTTCCGGTTTATCGGCGGTCGTTTGTCGTGTTCAGTGTGAAGGCCGCTTTATACCCGAGTCCGACCCGACCCGACGGCAATTTTTTTTTAACCCGACTGGACCCGAATGTTGCATAACTCTACACTAAAGTAACTGCTACTGAGTGGATTCAAAATTGATTGACAGGTCTGTTTCAACGAAAATTAGCTTACCGCCAGCCACACGTCGCCAGCCACATGTCGCAAGCGGTCTTGGCAAACAGAGGAGAGGTTGGAAAAGGACTCGAATTGATGCACACACACGAGATACAGTAATTCGGGTCTGTTCGGTAAAAACACATTAATTTTAAATTTCCCGATACCGCTATTATTATACCCGACCCGTGTCCGAGGCACACGTGAAACTTTTAGACCCGAACCCGCTTGGGTCTCGGGTCGGACCTTGGGTTTTCGGATCTAAGTGGACCCGTGAAGACCTCTAAGCCAACCACAGCAATCAGAGAATTCTTCTTTTTTTATGTGTATGTGTGTATGGGTGTGGGTATGTGTGAATGAGTAAATGAAAGAAATTGAGTGAGAGAAAGACAAAGAGAGAGAGAGAGATGTGGGAGGTGTTTAAGCTGGGAGGTGCAAGTTGTTGCTCCTACAGTATGTTAATGCTGCTTTGCAATGCATCAAAGTTGTTTATCTCATCAAAAAAAGGGCTTAAATTGCAATTTGTTTTTCTGACAATATGTAAAAAAGATGAGAAATAAGAAACAAATGTTTACGTAAAAATATCCACGCTGTAAATTGTATTGTATTTGAAAACAGTGTTATGGTAACAGACGTACATATTAAAATACCTCTTTGTTCTGAATTTGTTCTGCTGCACTTTACCTTATTAGAGTGTACTGTGTGAGATGTTTAAGCTGGGAGGTATAAATACATCCACACTGTAAATTGTATTGTATTTGATTAATTAATTGCTGTGCTTTAGTGTGTGTGTGTGTGTGTGTGTGTGTGTGTGTGTGTGTGTGTGTGTGTGTGTGTGTGTGTGTGTGTGTGTGTGTGATGCATTGTGTCCTTTATGCACAGTATAAATAAATGAAAAAAATCATTAAGAACTTTCCTGGCTTTTATTAGAGTTGACTGGCAAAATGTATTTGCACCATATTTAATAAATTATTTCGTGTGCTTAAATGTACCCTGTACTTGGCCCCTGAAAGTAAAATGTGGCCCCTGTTACAGAAAAATCCTAGAAGCACCACTGTTCACAGTATATAAGGACTGTTCATTTATTCATTCTTCATCCAGTCTCTTTACTACATACATCGCTTCCACATGTATTGATGCTACCTACCTGACTTCTAACCCTTTGTGGATTTATTCGTCTCTTCCAGGTCTCGTCATTATTGTTTTCTTCGTCCTGTTTTCTGTCAAGTTCAGCAAGGTCTCATCTGCTATCTGTGACTGTCATTTGTGTTTGTGTGTAGAGTTGCGTCTCTCACCTGCACCAATATCTGCATCCCTGCTATCGTTTATACGGTCTACCTGGTTTATGTTGCATGTTATAATAAATACATCTGGTTGTTACTCCATTGCCCTCTCCCTCTGTCTACCATAACATCCTTTTTCATACCTTCAACTGTACAATTTCTATGAGCCACTTAAACAAACTCATACTGAACCATTACCATCACAGAGCAGGTGTAAGATACGAGCCTGTAATTAACTGAGTTTAAAAAAAATTAAACACATTATGACATTAGTTAGAATTGCAGTGGTACGGAGGTTAGAATACTACATTAGAATTGATTATACAATATAAAATATTACAGTTAATGCATTAGGAGGTTTCTGCTTTATGGTCCTAACTTCTGGTTGACTTGAACCAAAAGATGAGACAAAGAGGGAGTGGAAAATGCCATTCAATGCCATTCCCTGGATTCATTCAATAGACCGGAATCCATGGTTTTTAAACAGAGCTTGATTCTACAGCTACGTCTGTCATCATAGCTGATTGTATGTTGGCAAACAAGACTTGAATGGAGCATAAAGATACACGAGAAATTTAGACACAATCTGACGGAGAAGAAATTCTATTTTATTTGGACCTCTAGATATACATTTATATGGACATCTACTCTACACTCAGAGGAACGTTGTAGAAGTGATCTTCTACAGGGCCTCCTGTTATAAACTTGTAGAAGAGGGACTCTTTGGACACGGAACACGTCACTGATGAAGTGACTGCTGTTGTCAAGAAGCCCTCTCTCCATGTCAAACAAAAGGAACAGATGGTCTTCCCACTGGACTCTACAAGAACTCCTGGACTGTCACTGGAACCCTTCATGAAGAAACATCCTAGGAAGTGACCAGCATACAGTTTTAACTCATTCTCCCAGAGAAGGATGGTTCAACCCCCTTAAAGAACTAGAGACTAAGCAGCGAGGTTGGAGAGTTGGTGAACAATGAGCAAGCCCACACCAGCCCGCTGCCTCTCACCGCGGGCAACTCCAGTGTAGTAGAGAGTCCAGCCTCTCTCGAGGAGTTGGGTTCCAGAGCCCAAGCTGTGCGTGGAGGCGAGCCCAACTATCTCTAGTCGGTATCTCTCAATTTCCTGCACCAGCTCAGGCTCCTTCCCCCCAGCGAGGTGACATTCCATGTCCCTAGAGTCAGATTCCGTGTCCGGAGATTGGGTCGCCGAGGCTCCCGCCTTCGACTGCCACCCAATCCACATTGCACCGGCCCCTTACGGTTTCTCCTGCAGGTGGTGGGCCCACAGGAGACAATTACCTATATATTATTATAAACATTTGTAGGGTTTGTGGCTGCACACACACATTAATTATATTAGATCACATGACCAGAACATGTTCGTTACAAAAATACTTGATACTGAATTGAATACTTGATATTGAGTATCTTTTGTGTTTTAATCACTTTTACTGATAAATCTCTGAAACACTCAAAGAACACAACTTACCCACATCATGTCCCATTAAATCTGCAGTGTGAAACTCCAGATTTCACTCCAATATGCCATCATTCAACAGATAGAGGGCGCTGTCCCCATTTATGTAGAAACTTAACAGAGACATTAAACATTTCACTTATTTACACACTGTTACATATGACTTTGAGTGTGAAAATGAATAATTTTAGTCACAAAAACATTTCTGTGTTGTGATTAAAAACACATATTTCTTTCCCACCCACAACAGGAATAGTGCCATGTGACCTAAAATAGTGAAATTATATAAACTGTATTACTCTGTCGGGGGAAAAGGAAAAATCCACCTTTAAGCTATTTTAAGCTATAATCACAAAACCATTAAATAAATAAATAAATAAATAAATAAATTTTCTCTCATTTTATTGTTCTTATTATAGGAAAGAGAAGTTATAATGTTAACACGTCTTCTCAGAATATTGTGTGTGATTATATTTCTTTATTGTTCCTTCAGACCATTACTACAGACAACTTTGGAGTATATGACAACAGAGACTATTTAATAAATGCTTTACTTTAGACACAACAGAAAACATTGCAAATCAGTGTGGATAAAACTGTATAACTTTGAATTAAAAGACTGCATGCTCAGTTTAAAAGGCCTAAAACAAAGAGAACCTCTCTGCCTAGAAGCCTGCTCTGAAAAAAGGCCTGTAACCTGACATCCTGAGGCGTGAGAGTGTGAAAAGTTCGAGAATTGTGCAATAAATCCATTGCACAGCCATTTCTGCGCAGCTGAGGCATCAGAAACGTGTCATGTTGCATACCGTTGGAATCGTCTCCTTATTGGCTAAAGAGCTGTAAAGGTCCTGGATCATGAAATTGCTACTGGAGGGAGCAATTGTCAGTCAAAGGGAGGGTGTCCCACCTAGGATGGAGAGACATCATTGGCTTCTCAGCCATCTATCTCTGCACTACAGGAGCCGATTGGCTCAAGTGAGGGCTTGTTTGATTCGTTAGGCCCTGGACTACAAATGTGATGCAACAGTGTAGTTTTATAAGCCTCATAGGAGAAGTGAGAGCCGAAACAATGGATGGAAGTGAACTGCTGTTTCCAGTTTTCGGTCAGAAACGTAATATTTGTGAGGCGACCAAAGCGTTTTGGATTAAAAGGCTTACAGATTCCAGTTCCTTGGACTCTTGGGTATTTTTTACAAGCATTTGTTTTGGAAAATATTACCCCAGTAAAGAAAGGGAAGTGTCTAAAAGTAGGGGAACAACTGGTCTAGTGCCGCCTAGTTCAGTTCACTACCAATTTTGATTCAATTAGTATGACGGCTATAAATCATATTATGCTTTGTGTGTGGGCTTAATAAAATCTTGAGAGTCTAAGCTTTGAAACAAAAATAAGTTTAACCGGGTATTTAGAGGATTTAATGTTTAAAAGCTACAACGAAGTTGATGCAGCCTCATCCCCTAGTGGTCATTTTCCGTGTTGTGCCGTGGATGGCACGGCATCACATACATTGTTATTGATAAAAAAGTAATAAATTATGAATATTTATAATGTATTATTTTTAATGTTGTGTCCATGTTTCCTCAAAAATTATTTGCGGTCTTTCTGGATTTATTGTTGCATTGATTATTTGTATTTACTCCTTCATTAATTCATTCATTCATTTACCATGATAAATGGAGGGAGAATACAGGCTCTAGCTTTTGCCCTCCTTTACTTTAGACGCAAAAGAAAACATTGCAAATCAGTGTGGATAAAACACTACCTGACTCAGAGAAAAAGTCTCGGTGAGTATCACCGTTTAGTGCAAGAGTTGCGCCTTAATGGAGAAGATTTTCGTGGTTATTTTCGGGTGTCACGATCATATAGTAATGGGTTTTCCTAGACAGCAAGAATTAGCTTCTCTCCCATGTTGACGTCTACACGATCATATTGCACATTCCGTGCAACTGCCACTAGGGGACCAAATCCGACAGTCGTGTCCGTTTGTTTGTCAGGTGCAGTGTGAAGGCGGCTTAAGTCATGATCCCCTGTTTTAATGTTACAACATATTCACTTGTTTGACACAAACAATGACATTTTGACTGCTGTTAGTGATGTTTCCCAGATAATGAGCATGAGTTTTTCATGAGTGTCTGTAACTTAGCCAACAGTTTTAAAGCCTGTTCACTGACAACACCTGCTCAGAACAAGTAGTCTAGGCCAGTGGTCCTCAAACCGGGGGCCCAGAGATGGTGCCAGGGGCCTCCAGTTCACTGACAACACCTGCTCAGAACAAGTAGTTTAGGCCAGTGGTTCTCAAACTGGGTGCCCTGAGATGGAACAAGTAGTCTAGGCCAGTGGTTCTCAAACTGGGGGAACTGAGATGATGCCAGGGGGCCCCGGTTCACTGACAACAACTGCTCAGGACAAGTACTCTAGGCCAGGCCATATTTAAAGGCCATATTTAAAATATGTCAATCTTGCCTGTCTTCAAAGAGAGCCCTGTAAACCATAAGTAAACACTTTAGACTCTTTATGAGTGGACAACATCAACTGGGACTCCAGGTCACTCGTGTTTAGTCAAGTAGCTTTTATTGTCACTTGAACCACATACAGCCGGTACAGTACACAGTAAAATAAAACAACGTTCCTCAGGGATCATTGTGCTACATGAAACTATAGGAGACAACACAGAACTAAGTTCACTACACAGACCTACACAATACTACAAACAGTGCATGTGTACAAACAGTACAGTACAGTAACTGACATGGGACAGTGCAGCACTGAGCAGTACACAGGTCTGTAATGAATAAAGTGTAAAAGTAGTAAAATGCTGTGGATGTAAACACAATACACAGTTAACAGCAAAAAAAGATCATTTTGTTTTATTGTTGTAGCAACAGTCATATTATAAGAATGTTATCTGTACAGACATTGATGTAATGCATGTAACACTTGTGTGTGCCCAAAATTGACACACAGCAGTCGATAATAAATAACCAATAAACCCCAATCCCTCCCTTTCTCACTGCTACATGATTAAGGAGCTCTGAAGCATGTTGTTTGAACATCTCCTCCATTGTGGCTTTGCCCCATTTCATTACTGCACCTGCAAGAGTGGAAGCTAATAGATGTGCAAAGACATCCTGTAAGTGCACATATTAGTGTGAAAAATATCAACGTTTGAATTCCCACCTGTTATCCGCCTGACACGTAGTTCCTGCCTAGCTTTGTCACCAAAAGAGAACCAAATTTAAACATCTAGTTAGGGTTATGAGCTAACCGGGAATTAGCCCTCTAGCCCCCCAGCCTCTAGCCCCCTAGAAACACCCCCGAGCCCCCTTATATCAAATGGATGTAACCTGCTGGCTGATCTGAGTTGCGTATGCTCGAACACAATTTTTTTTGTACAGCAGCACCATTTAGACAATGGTTATGATGGTTATGATTATATTTGCATAGGAGGACATTATTATCTGGGTAACTGTTTTTTTTTTGTTTGTTTTTCATCTTTTCAGCTTCGAAAAATTTTAAGAAGATTTGATAAAAGCAACAATCAATTTGTCAAAAATTTGGACAGTAAACAATAACTGCAATATAAACAATATGTTATGACAGGAAAACCACACAGCACAAACAACACTGACAACTTTCGAACAGAACTGATGGTAAATATGTATAAGTCCTGCACCTGTCATATACACCAGACATCCAAACAAACTCCTATCCAGACATACAAGAAAGGTTATAGACAGTCGTGGGCTCTCTCTCTCTCTCTCTCTCTCTCTCTCTCTCTCTCTCTCTCTCTCTCTTGTACATTCTCTCCATTAGCAAACAGGAAGTGGTAAAACTTTAACACACACCCTTGCTCTGTCAGTCAGTCAGTCATTAGACGGACAGGATGGAGCTCAGTCCACTGCCTGTGATGCTCTGTAAGTAAATGTTCTCTTTGTGTCTTCATTAGAGTGAGTGGTGGGGTATAAAGTTGTTCATCTGCAGTCTGAATGTCCTGAGTGATGAGCTTATTGTGTGATTAGGACATTGTGTGTACTTCATCATGACCGTTCAGGTGGATCAGTGTCTCCATATCTGTTATGAGAAGGGTTTAGTTTGATGTGTAAATACTCTCAGTAACTATGATAGTTCAACAGGTAAGAGTACAAGTAGAGCAAGTTTAAAACACAGGGTTTAAATCATATAATGGTAGTTAGTCTGTATTGTTGCAATCTGTAGTTGATGATTGCCTTCTGGTGGTGTTTCCTGTATCCAAAAATACAGGGGAAAAAAAAACATTTTAGCATTAACTAGCAATTTTAAGTAAATTCCTTATAACCTAGATTTCCTTTTTTGTTACTATTATGGTCTGTGCAGAAGAACATGTTCACTCTAATGCACTTTAGTACCAAAGTAATGCACAGCACATTTAATAAAAATAAATACAAATCATTATTTATTATTTATTATTATTATTATTATTATTATTATTATTATTATTATTATTATTATTATTATTATTATGTAAAATATAAAGCAATAAATGTGCAGAAACAAACTGCAAACTCTTTAGTCCTGTACACACACAGGGCAGTGACACTGTTAGAGGCCTGAGAGCAGGTCACAGTTTGTTGGTGCAAATTTAGGTGTGAAGAAGTGGATGTGTGGAAAAAGGGTGTAGGGGTGAAGATGGACGTGTAAAAGCAATAAGTAATAATGTGGGTAAATTTAACTAACATCACTGAACTCTTTTAAACTAAAAGGTGTCCAAACTGATAGAGAAAATATCTTATAACCTACAGTAACATTCCTGTTATTATTATGGTTTGTACTGTGAAGCATCTCAGTGCAATAAGTTTATTCTAATACACACTATCACCAAACTATTGTCTAGTATCATTTCCTTATTTGTGTCAAATCTATCAAAAAATTCTACAGAAATAAACATTTCTCATTAGCCTTGTACACTGACACACAGGGAAAAGACAGTTTTTTAGAGACCTGAAAACACAGACAAGTGAGCAGTTGTGGTTTAGCTTCTTTCTTTTTTTACTGTAAATTCAGTTTTGTGAGTTCAGCAGTGAAGAAGGGGAGGAGGCGTGAAACTGAAAATATTTGCATGTTGCATGTATTCAAGATGTTGGTGCTAAATTCTGAGCCTTCCCCCTGCATCATACAGTAAATAGTATATACGCCATGTTCACACTTATCAGCCAACTTTTTTTTTCACTGTGAATTTGAGTTTGAATCCCCTGATCTACATCATGAAACAGAAATCATGGTTCATCAAACCAGACATCCTTTTTCATACCTTTAACTGTACAATTTCTATGAGACACTTACACAAGCTCATACTGAACCATTACCATCACAGAGCAGGTGTAAGATACGAGCCTGTAATTAACTGAGTTTTAAAAAAATTAACACATTATGACATTAGTTAGAATTCATTTAATTCTTTTGGAATTTCTGCTTCACGGTCCTGACTTCTGGTTGACTGAACCAAAGATTGTTTGCTCCGCCCACTCATTTGTTACCATGGACACTAATTGCACTCAATCTCTTCCCCAGGTGTGTTGTCTTAGTGTCTGATTGTCTCCGCTTTGTGATTGGTTCCTGTTTGCTATATCTACTCTGTTTGTTCACTTCCCTGGTGTTAGTCATTGTTGGAATGTTGTGTGTTTCTGTTCTATGTTCCCGTTGCCTGTTCGCGCTGTGTTCTGCCTTGTGTTACCTTTTTTCATGTGATTATTGTCATCATTGTTTTAATCAATGTTTGTGACAAATATTCTGGGTTGCTGTTTCAAATTAATATGATACATTATTGTAGCTGTCTTTGTGTGTGCGCTCACGCAGTTCAGAGAGAGTTCTTGCAATACACTTTTCGAAGCAATGGTAAAGCATCATAGATGTAATTAATGAGGATATGAAGCTAGTGGGTGCAAGTGTTGAGGATGCAGAAGATAGGGATAGGTGGAGAGCAGTGGTGTAGTCCTCAAAAAAAAAGGAGTATACTACTACCCCTGCCCACCTCTTAAACCCCCCTGTTCCCTGCCACGCTGCCAAAACAAGAAAAGCAAAAACAACACACAGAAGTCAATGTTTGCATTTACATAACATTAACATTCATGACTTTAGCAGACACTTTTGTCCAAAGAAACTAACAATGCATTTGAGTTACATACATTTTATCAGTATCTGTGTTCCCTGGGAATCGAACCCACAACCTTTGCGATGCTAACGTAACGCTCTACCATAATGCACTCATACACTTATATAAAAACTATTTATCATTCAATTATGCATTGTTGGTTCAGTTACAGAATGTTCCAAACATTTTTTTATCTATTCTAACATGAAATGTGGAAAAGTGTATTACAGTGAAGTTCTTGAATATACAGAATATAATTCCCATAATAGTGAAGTTATGGAATTATTTTTATATTTTTAAAAAATCATAAAAATTATACAAATAAATATCGTCCGCAAATAGAGACTTGTGATTTTGAGGAAAATTGGATTGTAGCTGCCTCTCTACATTACTACTATAAAAAGGAGGTGTTATTTGTGTAGTAACAGCGTTTAGCTCAGGAGTTATTGACTCGGGAAACTCCAACCTGTGAATATGTGGCCAACTTTACTTAAGTCTGCTTCAGCATGACACCAGCTTCTCTTGATGAAGTAAAGTCTCCTCCCTGTAAACGCTCGGTGAAGTTGGTACACGACAGCTGTCTGGGTGGGGAAAGGTGGCGGAATTAAAATAAAAATTAACCAATTACAACGAAGTTTTGCGAGTAAAAAAATGCGATGCAGTTAAAGGGGAAGAAAAGACAGAGGGTATACACTAATATTAAGCCATAGAAGTCGTTATACACAAACAGCCCTGGGGAAAAAATAAGCATACTGCGTATACGTGCGATTGCCCCTGACTACACCACTGGTGGAGAGAGATGATTCGCTGTGGCGACCCCTAAAGGGAAAAGCCGAAAGAAGAAGGTGAAGCATCGCCTCAATGATGGGGGAGGGGTTATATATTTTATTTTAGAACATCACACACTTCTAAAAGACAACTGTAACATGAAATGTGTTTCTTGCATATTATACTGTATTAATATTAAATCCAGTTTGTTACTGTGAGATCATGCTACTATCACCACTAGCCAGCAGAGGGCAGCAGTGGTGCACATAGTGACAGAAGGAGAACAAATTGCAGAATTCTCCAAGTTGATTAAACTGGATTTCCTGCACCTTGTTGACACTGATGATGAAGGCCCAGCAGCATTAATATCACCAAAGAGAGGAGTTTAAAGACCCTTAAATGTCTAAGGTGGTGAGGACATTTCACACCATCATAGACAGAAACCTGACAGGAAGCATCACGGCCTGGTTTGAGAACAGCACCAACCAGGACAGACGGGCTATTCCAGAGGGTGGTGTGATCAGCTAAGCTCTCCGCCTTGTAGCCATGCTGAAGCAAGCTTTGCTGGACCCCAACTATGTGTGCAACAAACTCTTGTCTCTGTTATAATCAGATTGTGCTTCTGCTTCTTGAAGGCAAACTCAAAAAACAAGATGGAGCTTCTTTACACAGACTACTCAGTCCCTCAATTAGGACAATACCTAGAACTCAGACCTGATTGCTGATAAAGACCAGACCATACTGACAGAACATTGGTTCATAAACGGCATGACAGTCTCCAGACGGCTCCATCCACATCAATCCCATGGGAAACTGGCTGACCATGCAGATCAATCCCTGGCATTGTGACCATCGGGTGACGAGACTCCAACCAGGGGTAGAACATCAGGACTGACAAAGTAGCTTGTTAAGAAGGGACGATCAGGCTAGGAACTTGGAACACTGGGAGCTCGGGAATGGCATATGTAGCTCGACAGAGAGAGAGAGAGAGAAAATTTGTTAGATATGACTGTAATCAGGTGATGGACAATGTAAATTATGTGCAAAGTGCAGACAGGGACTCATGCAAGACTAGCTGTGACAGCATAACTAAAATTACCACATATTAGTATTAAAAATGTCTGAGCAAAGAATTAAACATCTATCCAACAGCTAGCTTTGACCCATAATGGCAAGTTGTTCAGTCGCTCCTGCAAACGTTACAGTTGTGAGTATTTTCTTCTGCTGTGTCAATTTTTATAAGTAATGCCGGTGTTATGTCCAACTGTGTTTGGGGAACTGTTTTCCACCTAGCCCCGCCCCCATCCAAACTTTCTTCCAAAAGTCTACAATACTCAAAATAAATACTCATTTACAAAAGGTAAGCATTTAGCTAACGTTGTTAGCTAAATGTGGGGCATCCTCTAAACTGGATAACAGTCTCTTTCACCTATGAGAAACCTTGACATCTTCATATATAGCACTCATCACTCTAGCCACTGATATGGTGTCCATGGTGGATGAAAACTCTGCTATAACACCCTTACAGGCTGGACTCTGGTATAGTGGCCATCTTGGAAGAGTGCTCTGGTATGGCGGCCATCTTGGCAGAGGGCTCAGGCATGAAGTGAGCAGGCTTGGGCATGGCAGGCATGATGTGAGGCTTGGGTGTGGCAGGCATGATGTGAGCAGGCTTGGCCATGGCAGGCATGATGTGAGCAGGCCTGGGCATGGCAGGCATGATGTGAGCAGGCTTGGGTGTGGCAGGCATGATGTGAGCAGGCCTGGGCGTGGCAGGCATGATGTGAGCAGGCTTGGCCATGGCAGGCATGATGTGAGGCTTGGGTGTGGCATGAACAGAGTTCACAAAATTCCTCCACAAAATCAGTAATGTGCCAATTACCCTGACAAAAAGGCATAAAATCCTCACCACTGGATCCATAGTTAGGTCGGCTGTTCTGTCACGAGCGTAGAACAAAGAGGCAGAAGATCCAAATGCAGGTGAAGATTTTATTATAAACAAAGGATGATGAGATGAGACGAGACAAGACGAGATGAGAAACATGAGACAAGATTAAAAACAAACAATGAACACATGATACATAAAGTAGGACATGGGGTCAAATGAAGCAAGACACAAGAAACAGATATCAAAATAAAAGACATAGACAACTAAACGCAACACAAAACACAAAACATATGTTACACATATGAACATAACTTGACAGGTCAGTACGGTTTGGGTGGTACAAGAGGGACATAGTATTAGGCAGGTAGTTTCAGTGTAGTGGCTGATGAGTGTACATACAGTGGTGTGAAAAAGTGTTGGCCCCCTTCCTGATTTTTTTTTTTTTTTTTTGCAAGTTTGTCACACTTTAATCTTTCAGATCATCAAATAAATAAAATATTAGTCAAAGATAACAAGTAAACACAACATGCAGTTTTTAAATGAAGGTTTTTATTATTAAAGGAAAACAAAATCCAAACCCACATGGCCCTGTGTGAAAAAGTGTTTGCTCCCCCTGTTAAAACATAACTTTGGTTTATCACACCTGAGTTTCTTTAGCCACACCCAGGCCTGATTACTGCCACAACTGTTTGCAATCAAGAATCCACTTAATTAAGACCTGACAGACAAAGTGATGTAGACCTCAAAAGCTACACAGCACAGTGGTGAACCTTCCCAGGAGTGGGCGGCTGACCAAAATTACCCCAAAAGTGCAGCGATGACTCATCCAAGATGCCACAAAAGACCCCACAACAACATCCAAAGAATTGCAGGCCTCTCTTGCCTCAGTTAAGGTCAGTGTTCATGACTCCACCATAAGAAAGAGACTGGGCAAAAAATGACCTGCATGGCAGAGTTCAAAGACGAAATTCGCTGCTGAGCAAAAAGAACATAAAGGCTCATCTCAGATTTGCCGTTTTGGGAAAATACTCTGTGGACTGATGAGACAAAAGTTGAACATTTTGGAAGTCGGGTGTCCCATTACATCTTGCATGAAAGTAACACTGCATTTCAGAAAAAGAACATCATACCAACAGTAAAATATGGTGGTGGTAGTGTGATGGTCTGGGGCTGTTTGGTCAGGACCTGGAAGACTTGCTGTGATAAATAAAACCATGAATTCTGCTGTCTACCATAAAATCCTGAAGGACAATCTGTGGCTATCTGTTTGTGACCTCAAGCTGAAGCAAACAGTCAAAGTCCTGACCTGAATCCTATTGAGAAGCTGTCGCATTAAAAAGTTGGTTCATGCTCAAAAATCCTCCAATGTGGCTGAATTACAACAATTCTGCAAAGATGAGTAGACCAAAATTCCTCCACAGCGCTGTAACAGACTCACTGCAAGTTATCGCAAACGCTTGATTGCAGTTCTTGCTGCTAAGGGCGGCACAACCAGTTATTAGGTTTAGGGGGCAAGCACTTTTTCACACAGGGCCATGTAGGTTTGGATTTTGTTTATCCCTTATTAATTAAAACCTACATTTAAAAAATGCATGTTGTGTTTGCTTGTGTTATATTTGACTTATATTTCAATTTGTTTGATGATCTAAAACATTAAAGTATGACACATGCAAAGAAATAAAACATCAGGAAGAGATCTCTCTCTCTCTCTCTCTCTCTCTCTCTCTCTCTCTCTCTCTATTTTTGTTCCCTCTCTCTATAAGCAAACAGGAAGTGGAAAAACTTTAACACACACCACTGCTCTGTCAGTCAGTCAGTCATTAGACGGACAGGATGGAGCTCAGTCCACTGCCTGTGATGCTCTGTAAGTAAATGTTCTCTTTGTGTCTTCATTAGAGTGAGTGGTGGGGTATAAAGTTGTTCATCTGCAGTCTGAATGTCCTGAGTGATGAGCTTATTGTGTGATTAGGACATTGTGTGTACTTCATCATGACTGTTCAGGTGGATCAGTGTCTCCATATCTGTTATGAGAAGGGTTTAGTTTGATGTGTAAATACTCTCAGTAACTATGATAGTTCAACAGGTAAGAGTACAAGTAGGGCAAGTTTAATACACAGGGTTTAAATCATATAATGGTAGTTAGTCTGTATTATCTGAATCTGTAGTTGATGGTGGTCTTCTGGTGGTGTTTCCTGTATACAAAATTACAGGAAAAAAAACATGTTAGCATTAACTAGCAATTTTAAGTAAATTCCTTATAACCTAGATTTCCTTTTTTGTTACTATTATGGTCTGTGCAGAAGAACATGTTCACTCTATTGCACTTTAGTACCAAAGTAATGCACAGCACATTTAATAAAAATAAATACAAATCATTATTTATTAATGATCACTGTTATTATTATTATTATTATTATTATTATTATTATTATTATTATTATTATTATTATGTAAAAATTAGTCCTGTACACACACACCTGAGAGCAGGTCACAGTTTGTTGGTGCAAATTTAGATGTGAAGAAGTGGATGAGTGGAAAAAAAAGTGTTGAGGAGGGTGAAGATGGACGTGTAAAAACAATAACTAATAATGTGGGTAAATTTAACTAACATCACATTAGTTTATTCTAATACACACTATCACCAAACTATTGTCTAGTATCATTTACTTATTTGTGTCAAATCTATCAAAGAATTCTACAAATAAACACTTCTCATTAGCCTTGTACACTGACACACACACGGGGTAAAGAGAGTTTTAGAGAACTGAGAACACACAAGTGCACAGTTGTGGTTTAGCTTCTTTCTTTTTTTAAATTCAGTTTTGTGAGTTCAGCAGTGAAGAAGGGGAGGAGGCGTGAAACTGAAAATATTTGCATGTTGCATGTATTCAAGATGTTGGTGCTAAATTCTGAGCCTTCCTCCTGCATCATACAGTAAATAGTATATACCCCATCTTCACACTTATCAGCCAACTTGTTCCCCACATTCTCCTTTATTCTCTACAAGCACTCGGTCTCCTCCAACCAAGTGATTCCCGTTCAGTGAGATTGTTGCTGCTCAGCTGAAGAATGTTTCTGTGCAGTTTTCATTGCAGTCTTGAAGCAGGATAATGAGGACTTAGCATCCGAATCATAATCAGGCACTTGAGTACTTTCATCCGTTGCTTAATAATGACATCATCTGCCAACCTAGGGACATGCCCAAGCATAAAGAAGAAAGGTGCATGGCTTGGAGTTTCATGGACAGTGATTTCAGTTTCGATGATTAACTTTTTTTTAACTTTTCGATTTCAGTGGAGATTCTCCACAGAGGTTATGATCTGGTAACTGTGGAGGCCACCAAACTACACTATACTCATGGTCTTTTTCTTGGCACAGGTTTGTGTGGAATGTACTTTGTTATATAGTTCAGTGTAATGCTGGAATTAACCATTATAAGTTAGTATAACATAAATGGACCAAACTTCAGACAATCCTCAATTGGTATTTAAGGATGAAATATGTGTCAAGAAAACATTCATAGACCACCATGAGCAGCCTGAACTGTTCACATAAGGCAGGTTGGGGTCATGGATTCATGCTTTTGTCACTAAATTCTGATCATCTACATCACTTATGTCAATCTCAGGCCCGCGGGCCAAATTTTCAAGATCATATCAAACATGCATCACAGCTGGCTCGCCACATGCTCCACTACTACTCCAAATATTGACGAGAAGCCTTCCGTAGTCACGAACAGCAGGTGCCCCTCATTCTCTGTTGTCAGTCAACCACCATGCTACAGTCACATTGGGCAACTTAATTCCATTCTCCACACAAATGGCCAAACGAAAGATGGACAATAGGAGCTTTCAAGACAAGTGGGAGGCAGATTATCTGTTCACAAATATAAAGGACAGACCTGTTTGTCTTGTGTGCTAATGGAGCTAACGAAAGAATATAACATAAGAAGACACTATGACACGGAACATTATGAGAAGTATAAGGACCTGGATGTAAAGCAGAAGCTCCAGAAGGCAGAGGAGATAAAAAAAAAAGTCTGGTTTCCTGACAGACTATGTTCATGAAAGCAAAATCAAAAAGTGAAGCTGCTGTAAAGGCTGTAAAGATTTATTGTGGCAGCAGAGATTGCAAAATCTGACCAGCCCTTTAATGAAGGAGAGTTTGTCAAAAAGTGTATGGTCAAAGTTTGTGACATCGTGTGCCCAGATAAAAGGCGAGAATTTTTAAACGTGAGCCTTTCCAATCCATCCTGAGAATTTCCTCAGCTCAGAGCCCGACCCCAGACATTGATGAACTTGCATCTAAGAAAAGATGCCAGGTATCTGGCTTAGATCAATGTGCAGAGTAAATCAGAGTGTAGCAAACTGAGTTTGAATACATGTTTTCTTTATGCACTTTTTCTACTCCAAGGCATGAACTGTTAATAGTCGAAAAGTTGGATTTTCATTGAATGAAATTATTATTTTTGGATGTTTTGTTGTTGGTTTTGAAAAAGATCCACTTCAAAAAGGAACTTAAAACTATACAGTGAGAGGCATAATTTATTTTATTTATTTAAATAAGAAATGAACACCACTGATGTGTCTTTTATTTCAAATTTAATTTCTTATGTGTTTGTGATATCAAGCTCTGTTGGTCCAAATCCTGTGTTCAAGCAGAACTAAAGTTTATTTCCATATGAAAAAGGTTGAACATTACATATCAGTTGCAGTTAATTTTTCAATAAATATTCAGTTTGGCCTGTGACTTTATCTGTTTTATATTTTGGCACACTGTGAATTTGAGTTTGACTCCCCTGATCTACATCATGAAACAGAAATCATGGTTCATCAAACCAGACATCCTTTTTCATACCTTTAACTGTACAATTTCTATGAGCCACTTACACAAGCTCATACTGAACCATTACCATCACAGAGCAGGTGTAAGATACGAGCCTGTAATTAACTGAGTTTTAAAAAATTTAACACATTATGACATTAGTTAGAATTGCTGTGGCACAGAGGTAAGAAATCTACATGAGAATTAATTATATGATATAAAATATTACATTTAATTCATTAGGAATTTCTGCTTCACGGTCCTGACTTCTGGTTGACTGAACCAAAAGATGAGACAAAGAGGGAGTGGAAACACCTTTAAATGAGAAAATAGACCAGAATCTCTTACTCCAACAAGAGTGTAAAGACCTTTTAATAAAACCTTTTCACACAAAAAAGCCTGATCAATGACCAATTAGAAAGTAAAGAAATAGTAAAGGCCCTTCCTGTTTAAATTGTATTAAGTGTACTATCACTGCTCTCACTTAATCTAAATAAATCCTCTAGCAGTCTGGACACACTTCTCTGTCCTCTCTAACCACACTGCTGAAAATGTCCTGCATGAAAATCATTCTAAAATACAAGTGAGATGTATCCTTATTGCATGAAAAATTGCATGCCTTGTTAAAATGATCCAGCTAGGATGTAAAAATAATTATGACTGGTGTACTGTTGAGGAAATTAATACTTTTTTGGATAAAATAAAAGGAAAAGCAGGTGAAGAAAAGTGAGTGATTATTTCCCCGACCTTGACAAGTTTGTCTTTTCTGTGATTCGGGCACAAAAAGTGAGCAGTTATGAAGAACTCTCTCAACAGAAATGTTTTTGTGTTAAAAAAAGGCAAATTGAGTCAAAAGAAAGGCTATTGAGAGGGATAGTAAAATAAACATGCTATTCTTTACTTCTTTCTTCACTGTTTCTTTCCTCTCTGTACATTTTGACCTCGAAAGTGAGCAACAGGTCTCCAAACAGAGCTGTTGATTCTACACCTACTTCTGTCTTCAGAGCTGATTAAATGTTGGCAAACGAGACATGGATGGAGCTTAAAGATACACGAGAAATTTAGATGCACAATCTGAGGGAGAAAATTTATATTTTATTTGGACCTCTAGATATACCTAATGAGGGGCACGGTGGCTTAGTGGGTAGCACTTTCGCCTCACACCTGCAGGGTCGGGGTTCGATTCCCGCCTCCGCCTTGTGTGTGTGGAGTTTGCATGTTCTCCCCGTGCCTCGGGGGTTTCCTCCGGGTACTCCGGTTTCCTCCCCCAGTCCAAAGACATGCATGGTAGGTTATTTGGCATCTCTGGAAAATTGTCCGTAGTGTGTGAATGTGTGTGTGAATGAGAGTGTGTGTGTGTGCCCTGCGATGGGTTGGCACTCCGTCCAGGGTGTATCCTGCCTTGATGCCCGATGACGCCTGAGATAGGCACAGGCTCCCCGTGACCCGAGGTAGTTCGGATAAGCGGTAGTAAATGAGTGAGAGTGTGCGAGATATACCTAATAATCAGAAATGTCAATAATCAGGTGGATTGTTAGTTTTCCTGTCATGTTCCCAAGGGGACAGATTTGAGTGATGCACGAATGAGAGTGAGTGACGTACGGACAAAGAACTAGGCTTGGGCACGTGTAATGTTGTGTGCACATGTGATAAATAAAGTAAGCAAGACACCAAAGCCCCCCAACTGCTCCCTGGGCGCAGCAGCATAAATGGCTGCCCACTGCTCCGGGTGTGAGTTCACGGTGTGTGTGTGTGTGTGTGTGTGTGTGTGTGTGTGTGTGTGTGTTCACTGCTGTGTGTGTGTCCACTTTGGATGGGTTAAATGCAGATAACGAATTCTGAGTATGTGTCACCGCACTTAGCCGTATGTCACGTCACTTTCACATTTTTATATTTACCTGTTCCATTTACAGCAACACTTTTCTATTTGGTCCCATGTCGTGAAAGATCTTCATAACCTCATCTTTTATGATTGGGATTTTTCTTTTTCAATGGCCAGAAGCAGAAGATCAGAGAGTCGTTCTTGTCCACACGCATTACGAAGTTTAGTTTTCACCAGCTACAACTTTGAGAATGAGCGTTCAAAGGTGGCTGTTGAGACCGGTAATGTTGCCAAGATTTTCAGCAGCTTAAAAAGTGTTGGAAACACAACATGAGCATCAAAATCCTTAAATGTTTCCAAACTTGCATGGGCACTCTTTTGGAGACACAAACTGTGAGTGATGCTGCGCTTGTGGTGTGTGGAGCGAGCTGGAAAACCTGGAGTGGATTAGCAGAATCAGCGGAATGCTTTGAGCGGAGCGGAGGGGGTGGGGAACAGGGGCACCTCAGTCGATGAGGGCAGAGGGGCAGTGGCAGTGACTCTGTGATTATATATATAATACTGAGAACTTCAAAGCAGACATCTTGAGGTAAATTATCTGGAATGATTAGTATACTGATGTAAATATATTTAATGGTGTTGAAGCATCTATCTCTGGATGAATGAGTTAAAACTGTATGCTGGCCACTCCTAGGATGTTCTTAACTGATGCATTCATGAAGGGTTCCAGAGTAATCACCTCCAGTGACAGTCCAGGAGTTCTTGTAGAGTCCAGTGGGAAGACTATCTGTTCCTTCATCAGTGACGTGTTCCGTGTCCAAACAGTCCCTCTTCTCCAAGTTTAGAACACGAGGCCCTGTAGAAGATCACTTCTGCAATATAAATGTATATCTAGAGGTCCAAATAAAATATCAATTTTCTCCATCAGATTGTGCATCTACAGGTCCGTAGGCAGCCTATTGAAAGGGGGGTTCTTTTTTTTCTTCCAAAAAGTGGACCTTTTTGCAGTTTTTCTCCTCTTTTTGTATTTAATTATGAGGTTAAAATACTTCATTCTGGTGACCTTTTATGCACTAATTTGTGCTGGATTAGCTTGTCTGCTGGTATCTTAACGAAAACGCTTTTTGATGAACCTAAATTATTTACTGCATTGTCGTCAAATTGCTTCCTCATGTACCACCTTTGTCAGTCCATACACAGTTCATAAGTGTAAAGTCCACACTAACAACAGGATAGATTTAATGAACTTTACTGAAGTATAATTATTTTGAAGTATATATATATATATATATATATATATATATATATATATATATATATATATATATATATATATATATATTTTTTTTTTTTTAAAGATCTGCTTAACCAAATTTGGAGACTTGGCACTCTAGACTTTGGTTCTGAGTACAAATCCCTTCCAAAATGCTTAGCTAAAGGATAAATTACATTGTGGCTAGTGTGATCGCAGTTTTGATCTAGATGTATGAAACACACTCAGACTCAGAGGTGGTGGTAAAACCAAAGAAGTAAAGACAGAATATTATTTTGCTGCAGCAAAAGGCATCGTCCTTACAGTGCAACATCTACACAGTGATTCTAGTGTTTCAGCTCTCCCTTTTGTACCCTGTGTGTGTGTGTGTGTGTGTGTGTGTGTGTTGTGTGTGTGTGTGTGTGTGTGTGTGTTTTCATGCACCCTCCCTGGTTACTGAAGTTGTATCCCTTTGAATTATCACCTCAACAAGGCCGTATTCCAGTATCAGTACTTATCTATCACATGCACACAAACTCCCCTAAAGTTCCCATCCTTCTAGCACATACAATGTTAACATTTGGAACAAGGGCTTCTTGTCCTTTCTCCCTAGTCTGACACACAGAATACAGTAAAATCACATAACATTATATACAAACACAACAATTATATAAAAACACTCATGATATTAAATATTTTCACTACACTAGTTATGACACTGAGGTTAAGGTGCTACACTACCAAGCAGGAGGTTATGAGTTTGATTTCCACGTCCGCCAGGCTGCCACTGCTGGGCCCCTGAGCAAGGCCCTTAACCCTCAATTGCTCAGTAGTTTAAAATGAGATAAAAAGTCGCTCTGGATATAAGTACATCTGCTAAATGCTGGAAATGTAAACAGTTAGTTTTTTGTATGGATCTTCTAAATTGCTACAGTATGATGATCTCTCTCTCTCTCTCTCTCTCTCTCTCTCTCTCTCTCTCTCTCTCTCTCTCTCTCTCTCTCTCACACACTTTCTTTTCAAGAACATTACTTCATGAGCAGAATAGTGACATTTACCTGAATCATGTCTATTTATGATTTAAGATGTAAAATGTAATTTTTACAGGATGGTAAGAATTAAGTTTCCTGAGTAAGATTTAATCTTGTGTGTTCTGTGTGTCTAAAATGTGCTGTGTTCATTAATAGACTGAAAATTCTCCATATTTACATCATGTTCTGTTTCTGTTCCCTTTTTAGTGCTGATTTCACTCATACCAGTGGTCCAGGCTGAAGGTGAGTTATATATAGTTTATCTTTATATTGTCTCTTTATTTAAATAGTTTTAGTGCTAAGAAGGTTGTGTACAATTTGTTAATTTGTTCCCTGTTTATTAATGTAGTTTTTATAGATCTAACTAAAGGATGTCGTCATCAGATTTGAATAAATAATTTTACACTCAAATAGTTTTATGCTGCTTAAATTTCTTAACATATTAAATATAAAACAGCACAAGTTTAACCCTCCTGTAATCTTCCCTGCTTTTCTGTGCAATTTAGGAGCACCGAGTCAAACTGACCTGGTCTGATTTCACTGCTTATAAAAAATGAGCCGTAAAATGTTTCCAACACATTAACATATATTTTTCACACATTTTTTGTAATATTTGGTATAATAAACATAATTTATATACAATAAATAAAGTAAAATAATAAAGCAGAAATTATGAATGTTCACTATATTTATGATCAGAGGCACATAATTTAATGAAATATTACAGACTAAACACAGTGTGTGTGTGTGTGTGTGTGTGTGTGTGTGTGTGTGTGTGTGTGTGTGTGTGTGTGTGTGTGTGTGTGTGTGTGTGTGTGTGTGTGTGTGTAGCTTATTTGTAGATCAGGTGTTGCCCTCTGCTGGACAAAGGCATATCACAAGTGTGAAATATTTACTAATGTGTAGCTTTTTTTATGGAGGCCCAATGAAATGCAATGTACAATGTTTGTGTGTGTGTTTGGTGTGTAAGTGTGTGTTTGTGTGGTGTGTAAGTGTGTTTGGGTGCGTGTGTTTGTGGACATTGTGTGTGTGTGTGTGTGTGTGTGTGTGTGTGTGTGTGTGTGTGTGTGTGTGTGTGTGTGTGTGTGTGTGTGTGTGTGTGTGTGTGTGTTCATTGCACTGGAGAGGGCAAGAGTGTGACCAATTGCACTACTAAATGTGGCCAGAGGAACACAGGTGTAATAAAATATTTTTTTATGAACACATAATCCAATAAAAATAGATATAATTAATTTTACTTGCAAAGTGCATCATTTGGAACAATCCATGTCATTTTCAGGCAAGTATATGTAAGAAAACAAAAGAAAACAGCTGATATAACTAGTGCTAAATAAAATGCTCCATGATGCCCCTGATTACTTAATATTAAGCAGGTTACACATATCAGTATCAACAAGTAACAAAAACATGAACTCATACTCACTCTAAAAATGATATTAGTAGTGTAGACTTGGGAATGACTTTATGTAAGGTTTATTAACAACAGAATGTTTTATAGGGAGTCCTAAAGCTGAAAAGATTTGCTATTATCTGATTTATTTAATATCATTTGAGACATTAGAATTAGAAGGTTTTATCTGTGAATTCTGATATTTTGAGAGATTTACATCACAGTGCATGGTGAGTCTTCATGTAGTGTGTTTAATGTTAAAGGAAAAGGGAAATGATTCATTACAGAATATTTAGAACTCTGAGATTTCACTTGGGAGAAACTGTTCATGAAGACAAACATTTTCTTAAGATTTAGATGAAACACGTCCAGACTCCTCAGGTTTAGAATATTTTATGTTACATACAGATAAATTAGAGAACTTTTATTGTTTATCTAAAGACACATAATAGTGTTATTATCATCATCATCCACATCAGTCTCTGTCTCATCACAGAAATCCCTCACAATATTTAAACACAAGCCTCATTATGTTCTCTTCACTTGACTGTTCACATTAACACCTCTGGGGTAATAACCCATGATTTACTTTTGTTCTGTTGGATGTATTTCATGTCAATAATGTATTTTAAGACATTTAAATATGTAATAACTTTGTCTGCTGTCGACTCTATAAAATGTGTGAACACTGATTTAATGATGATGTGATACACAGGAACATCCCAAACATTTTGACCACTGCTATCTGATTACAAACTAAATTAATTATAATTATATCTAAAATATACTAAATATCAGCCGTGTAAGAAAACATACAACTGAAGCATCTTGTATTAAATGTTAAATATAAATGTTAGTTTTAGACACAAAGCATCTGTTAGACACAGTGAATCTACTGCTTATGTTGTAAAGTGTAAAGCAGCTCTGACACCTTCATCATTTCACACCAACAGTAAGACCCAAACCGACTGTGAGAGTGAATCCTCAGAGCTCCGTCTACACTGGAGACACCGTCACTCTGAGCTGTGAGCTGCAGCAGGGGACTGGATGGGAGTTTTACTGGTACAAAAATAATAATCAGCCGTTACAGAATCTGAACAGTGAACAAGTGAACACACTTAAAGTGACAGTCGATAATGCAGGAGAAACAGAGTACAAGTGTGCAGCATACAAGATAAACTCCAACAACCACTACTACTACACAGAGCACAGTGATCCTGTCAAGATTACAATGAGAGGTATGTCATGATTTTTTCCTCTTTTCATCACAGGTTTGTTAGAAGGCGTAAACATTATTGTTTAATTATTTTGTAATTTCTTGTTATTCCAGAATTTTCAGAATGATCTCGAAATACATATGTTTAAAAGTATTTGTCATTTCTGACTGGTGAGATCCAAAAACATTTTGTTTAACACACACACACACACACACACACACACACACACACACACACACACACACACACACACACACACACACACACACACACACACTATAACTATGTTTTCTGACATGTAAACATCTTCAGGACAGAAAAGTTTATATTTTGTGGTTCTGTGTTTTTTATATTTATTCATTAAAATACAGTCAAGCGTGCATCAGCTGTTAATCAGCTGTCCACGACACGCACCGATCCGGTTATAACATCCATATTACCCGATCATTTAAATTCCCATTCATAGAGCCGCTATAGCGCTTCGCTGCTGTCGCGATCTAACTCCCTCCTCCAACCCCAACCCACAAAACAGATAAACAAATATTTTTTTTTTGTACAAATAATTTATCATTTCACACCAACAGTAAAACCCAAACCGACTGTGAGAGTGAATCCTCAGAGCTCCGTCTACACTGGAGACACCGTCACTCTGAGCTGTGAGCTGCAGCAGGGGACTGGATGGGAGTTTTACTGGTACAAAAATAATCAGCTGTTACAGAATCTGAACAGTGAACAAGTGAACACACTTAATGTGACAGTTGATAATGCAGGAGAAACAGAGTACCGGTGTTGGGCACACAGGATAAACAACAGCATCTATAACATGACACAATTCAGTGATCCTGTCAAGATAACAGTGAGAGGTATGTCAGGATATGATAGTTTTTTTGTTATGAATAACATCATTATACACCACGACGACACATTCATCATGATCATTTAGACGCTCTATTATTTTTCTACAGTGAGACCTAAACCAGTGGCATCCATGAATCCCGATAATCAGGTGTTCAGTGGAGACACCGTCACTCTGAGATGTGACATACAGGGTGAAAGTGTCTCTATCTGGCAGTACAGCTGGTATAAAGATACTTCACACAGTCCTGACAGTAGTGAACAGGTGTACAGTATCAGTGGTGTTGAAGTGACCCACACAGGTACATACACCTGTAGAGGAACAGAGAGAGGAGGCTCACGCTCCTCACACTCCAGTGATGTTATTACACTGACTGTATCAGGTGAGTGTGTCAGGTGAAAATGTGCATGAAAATGTCTTACTTTGTATCAAGTAAAACTAGATTCAAAAATATCTTGTATTTCCTGTGTAACAGAGAGACCACAGGCAGTACTGAGTGTATCTCCACACAGCTGGCTGACTGAAGGAGACTCAGTGACTCTAAGCTGTGAGGTTACAGACTCCTCTACAGACTGGACATTCAGCTGGTACACAGTTGTTCCCTACAGAGACGGATTAACTGGAATAAATAATAATCGTGGCTATATTGTGTATGTGGAGCTCCTCTCAGACAGCAGCAGAGGATCTGGAGGCAACTACACTCTCAGTCCTGCTGCTCTTAATCACACAGGAGTTTATATGTGCAGAGGAGAGAGAGGAGAACCAGCCTTTTACACACAGTACAGCAATCTACAGCCACTATGGATCACTGGTGAGGAAAATTAACTGTTGTGTTGAAGTGTAGACTTTAAAAGTGTGAATATAACATCAGATTAATGCAGTATTTATGCAACTGTGTGTATAAATAAAGTATATGTATGATACACATATATAGGACTCAGGACATGGTTGAGGATTTCTGTGAAGGAGGATTTTATTAAAAGTCAGAGCAGGTAAACATTCTGTATGTGATCAAGTATACATAAAATTTTCAGAGATAATGTCTTCAGAAAATGTCTTCTAAACAGATACAGATACAAATAGGAGGTAAATATATTTATGGTAAAATGATAATCATAATCCTGTACATTGGCTCATTTGACTGCTCTAATTGTCTAATCATTTACAGTAGAATTCTGTAAATGAATAAAACAGCGTTTTACTGGAAAATAAATACTGCAATTTACATCACATCACAGTCATTTCCATGGTTTCTGCCTCATGTTGTTCATTGACACTTTACATGGCTTTTTTCTGTGTTTAAGGTGAATCTCCTCCAGTCTCTCTGATCATCAATCCCAGCAGAACTCAACACTTTACTAATGACTCTCTCTCACTGAGCTGTGAGGACCAGAGTAAGTCTACTGGATGGACAGTGAGACGATACACACACAGTGAGAGAGTGTTAGATTGTTCACACTGGGGATCAGTTACAGGATCTACATGTAACATCAGCTTCCTCTCCACATCCTACACTGGAGTTTACTGGTGTGAGTCTGTATCTGGAGAAAACAGTAATCCTGTCAACATCACAGTGCATGGTGAGTCTTCATGTAGTGTGTTTAATGTTAAAGGAAAAGGGAAATGATTCATTACAGAATATTTAGAACTCTGAGATTTCATTTGGGAGAAACTGTTCATGAAGACAGTTTATTTTTTTTAATTTATATGAAAAACCTCCAGACTCCACAGGTTTAGAGTATTTTATGTTACATACAGATAAATTAGAGAACTTTTATTTATTATCTACAGACACATCGTAGTGTTTAGATTTCCTTGTTATTGATTTTCTGTGTTCTAGATGGTGATGTGATCCTGGAGAGTCCTGTCCATCCTGTGACTGAGGGACATCCTCTGACTCTACGCTGTTTATATCACAACCCAAATCCCTCAAACCTCCGAGCTGATTTCTATAAAGATGGATCAGTTCTCCAGAACCAGACTACAGGAGAGATGATCATCCAAACTGTCTCAAAGTCAGATGAAGGTTTCTACCACTGTGAACACCCAGAGAGAGGAGAGTCACTGAAACGGTACCGAGCCACCACCGCTAGGAGGCGAAAATGCATCAAATTCATTGTAACTTCATTGTAACTTTTAAGCATTAAATCCTCTAAATACACGGTTAAATTATATATTGTTTGAAAGCTTAGACTCTCAGGATTTTATTAAGCGCACACACACAGCATAATATGATTTATAGTAATTTAAACATTTGATAGAAAATTGAACTAGGTGGCGCTAGTTCGATCTGTTTACTCACTTTTAAACGCTGGTCTTTAAATTTCCCTTTCTTCACATTGTCACTAATGTTAATGTATTTTCCAAAACAAATGCTTGTAAAAATCCCCGAGAGTCCAAAAAACTTGAAAATGTAATCCTTTTAATCCAAAACGCTTTGCTCGCTTCACAAGAATTATGTGTTTGACCGGAAACTGAACACGAAGCTTCACTTCCGCCCTTTGTTGGACTCCTACGTCTCATTGGACACATACCAAAATTTCAAAACGCGTCAGATTTGTAGTCGAGGATGTGACGAATCAAACAAGCCCTCGCATGAGCCAACCAGTGCCTGTGCGGCCGAGATAGGCAGCTAAGAAGCCAATGAGGTCTCTCCATGCTATGTGGGTGACCCTCCCTTTGACTGACATTTGCTCCGTCCAGTAGCGATTTGATGTTTCGCGAGCATCATAGCTCTTTAGCCAATAAGGAGACGATTCCAACGAGATGCAACATGATACATCTGGTGAGTTCGGGCTGTGCAATAAGCGTGCGCATATTAATTTTTTTCAGCTTTATTGCGCAATTCTCGAACGTTTCACACTCTCACACCTCAGGGTGTCAGTTTACAGGCATTTTTTCAAAACAGAGTTATAGGCAGAGGGGTTCTCTTTGTTATAGGACTTTTGAACTAAGCATGCAGTCCTTTTATACAAAGTTATACAGTAAAAAAAATAAACAAGAAAAACCTGAACAGACGGACATGTCCATAGAAAAATATTCATATAAAATCCATTTTTGAGTCTTTTGACTTCATTTTTTTTTTGGTGAAAGCCAAGACATGTGGCTATGGCCCTCAGTTGTTGTTTACCAACCAGCATTAAATACAGCAATGTATGTAATCAGTTTATCAGGTAAACAACTCAGACGGAAATAAACACCCTCCATTCTAGCCTCTATAACTCTGTGTCAGTAAGGCTTAGAATCAAGCTGACACTTGTGTCGGAAACTAGAGACTCTCTTCTTTCCAATGAGACCAAGCTCACCTCTGTGTGTCAAAGTATATGGGAGCTGTACCACTTTTTATGTGGGTATGTCATCTAGGCGAAAATCATGAAAATGGGGGGGGCGACAGGTAACAGGTTGCACTTATGTACGTCACTCTGGATAAGGGCGTCTGCCAAATGCTGTAAATGTAAATGTAAATGAATGAATGAATTAATGAAGGAGTAAATACAAATAATCAATGCAACAATAAATCCAGAAAGACCGCAAATAAATTTTGAGGAAACATGGACACAACAATTAAAATAATACATTATAAATATTCAGAATTTATTACTTTTTTTTCAAAAACAATGTATGTGATGCCGTGCCATCCACGGCACAACACGGAAAATGACCACTAGGGGATGAGGCTGCATCAAATTCGTTGTAGCTTTTAAGCATTAAATCCTCTAAATACATGGTTAAACTTATTTTTCTAGTAAAGCTTAGACTCTCAAGATTTTATTAAGCCCACACACAAAGCATAATATGATTTATAGCCGTCATACTAATTGAATCAAAATTGGTAGTGAACTGAACTAGGCGGCACTAGACCAGTTTTTCCCCTACATTTAGACACTTCCCTTTCTTCACTGGGGTAATATTTTCCAAAACAAATGCTTGTAAAAAATCCCCAAGAGTCCAAGGAACTGGAATCTGTAAGCCTTTTAATCCAAAACGCTTTGCAAACTGTCTAGAGTATACTCTGATAAATCTGTTTTGAAATAAACGTGACATGTTTATTTTTAAGGAGGGGAGTGTTACGTCCCCCATAATATTGTTAGTTTTTTTTTGGAATGGTGTTTTGTTGTTGTTTTTCTTCCCTTCTCTTTTGCCCTCACTTTTGTTTTAACAGGTCAGTGTGTGTCTGCCAATCACAGAGATTCATGGTGATGACAATGTGCAGCTCCACCAATGGGGGTGCCCTACGTGGGATTTAAAAGGCACACCTGTGCAGGAGGCGGGAGTTCTCTGGCACGCGGCCTTTTGTTTGTCTGGTGGTTGACTCGTGTGGTTTTTGTTTTGTCCTGTACCATCCTTGTGTTAATTTGTTGGTTTAGTCTGTGTTCTGTGCTGTATCAGTGTTCCATGCCTCATTCTGGTCCTGTCTCTCTGATGTTTCCTACCGACTGTTATCTGGCTGATTAAATATCAAATCACACCATAAACGGGGAAAGAGATAGAACAGGTAAGACATCACATGATGTACATATGCAACACTGAGCTACAGCTACTTGTTTAGAACACTAGGTTAGTGACACGTGCCACCCCTTGTATTTTTGTTTCTAGTAAGTGTAGTGTAGTTAGGGCGTCTTGCCCGCTGAAGATGTTTCTTTTTGTTTAACGTATGGTTTATCGTGACTGAGTTAGATTAGAAGTTTTGTTTCCGGTTTAGTAAGTTTGTTTTGTTTCTTTCCCTGAGTTGGCACGGTCTTGTTCTTTTCTCTTGTCCCTGTTTTGATGTGAATTATTTTGGGGTTTGTTTTGTAAAAATTATAATGTATATAGTTTGTATATAATGTTTGGACTGGTTGGTGATGGTATGGTTCACTAGAATAAGACACTATTGTGGACTATTGTGTAACATCGCCTCGCAAATATTACGTTTCTGACCGAAAACTGGAAACAGCAGTTCACTTCCATACATTGTTTCGGCTCTCACTTCTCCCATGAGGCTTCTAAAACTACACTGTTGCATCAGACTTGTAATCCAGGGCCTAACGAATCATACAAGCCCTCACTTGAGCCAATCGGCACCTGTAGTGCAGAGATAGACGGCTGAGAAGCCAATGATGTCTCCATCCTAGGTGGGACACCCTCCCTTTGACTGACAATTGCTCCCTTCAGTAGCAATTTCATGATCCAGGACCTTTTACAGCTCTTTAACCAATAAGGAGACGATTCCAACGGTATGCAACATGACATGTCTCTGATGCCTCAGCTGCGCAGAAATGGCTGTGCAATGGATTTATTGCGCAATTCTCGAACTTTTCACACTCTCACGCCTCAGGATGTCAGGTTACAGGCCTTTTTTCAGAGCAGGCTTCTAGGCAGAGAGGTTCTCTTTGTTTTAGGCCTTTTAAACTGAGCATGCAGTCTTTTAATTCAAAGTTATACAGTTTTATCCACACTGATTTGCAATGTTTTCTGTTGTGTCTAAAGTAAAGCATTTATTAAACAGTCTCTGTTGTCATATACTCCAAAGCTGTCTGTAGTAATGGTCTGAAGGAACAATAAAGAAATATAATCACACACAATATTCTGTGAAGACGTGTTAACTTGTTAACATTATAACTTCTCTTTCCTATAATAAGAACAATAAAATGAGAGAATTTATTTATTTAATGGTTTTGTGATTATAGCTTAAAATAGCTTAAAGGTGGATTTTTCCTTTTCCCCTGACAGAGTAATACAGTTTATATAATTTCACTATTTTAGGTCACATGGCACTATTCCTGTTGTGAGTGGGAAAGAAATATGTGCTTTTAATCACAACACACGGAAATGTGTTTGTGACTAAAATTATTCATTTTCACACTCAAAGTCATATGTAACAGTGTGTAAATAAGTGAAATGTTTAATGCCTCTGTTAAGATTCTACATAAATGGGGACAGCGCCCTCTATCTGTTGAATGATGGCATATTGGAGTGAAATCTGGAGTTTCACACTGCAGATTTAATGGGACATGATGGGGGTAAGTTGTGTTCTTTGAGTGTTTCAGAGATTTATCAGTAAAAGTGATTAAAACACAAAAGATACTCTTCCAATATCAAGTATTTTTGTAATGAACATGTTCTGGTCATGTGATCTAATATAATTAATGTGTGTGTGCAGCCACAAACCCTACAAATGTTTATAATAATATATAGGTAATTGAGTCCGGGTGTTTGCAATCAGTAATTGGGTAACTGTGAACATGAAGTTGTTCATAGGCCACACTGAAGTCTGGAGTTGTAGATATGACAAATACTTAATCTATAAGTTGAACATTGTACAAACTGGACAGATGAAAAAACAACAACAACAAAAATATGGAATGTAAAAAAAATTTTTTATTATTTATTTATTTATTTTTTACAAAATGCATTATCAAATAAGCAAAAAAAAGTGCAGAGCATTTGTGTTATTATCTGAATGCATGATACACAACATAATTGTAAAGCCATGTTGTGATATAAATTGCATCATTAATTCAATATCAAAATTTCTTTCAAATAAATGCTTTGTATGTTTATACCCAGCAGGAAATGTCCAACTCAAATATACACTATATACTTTATACTGTACATCATTATACACACTAGGGGTGATAATCTTTTACACCCAAACTACAGTTCATTGTTTATTTGACATAAAGTACTGACAGTCAAACAAATTCTTAAAACCAAACTAATGTGTTTAATTTAGCCACATTTTGGCATAACTGTGCAACAGAATCCTGACATAAATTACATTTTAATGCTACTCTACTGAAGAGCAGACCAATTCCACCATTATGGACAAAATGGTCCCCAGCTGTAGGCAGGCTGCCCCTTTCCAAGACCAGCTCAGAGCTGTACAGATAATGTACAAGTAGCCATACAACACCTCAGAAAATATGGCAAATTAATTGCTCCAGCAAGTCTTATCTAGTTTTCTGGGTTTGGGCTTCAGAAGATAATGAGCACTGCATTAAAGGAATTTGGTCAGTAAAACTTAAGTTACACTTTCCTGGGATGTCATTCTGTTAAGGACAAGAATGCCTATAGGTGGAGCTGCAGGATTAAGACTTGATCCAATGACTGAACTTTTGTGACACATCTAAAGGGACAGCATGATGTTGTGGCACAAATTAGTTATTGTTGAACACCGTTCCACCTGTGGAACACTACCGCTAGGGGCTGAAGCTGCATAATTTCATTGTAACTTTTAAGCATTAAATCCTCTAAAAACACGAAAAAACTTATGTTTCTAGTAAAGTTTATACTCTCAATATTTTTTAAGCCCACGCACAAAGCATAATATGATTCATAGCCGTCATACTATTAGAAAAAAAATTTGGAGAAAACTGACCTAGGTGGCGCTAGACCAGTTTTCCCTTACCTTTAGACGCATCCCTTTCTTCACTGGGGTAATATATTCCAAAACAAATATTCCACAAAAATCCACACAGGTCCAAGGAACTGAAATCTGTAAGCCTTTTAATCCAAAACGCTTTGGTCGCGCCGCAAATATTCCGAAAAATTGGAAACAGTGGTGCGCCACCATCTTTGTTTCGGCTCTAGCTTCTCATTGGGGTATTCAAAAATTCTAAATTTACGTCATATTTATAGCCCAGGGCGTAACGAATCAAACAAGCCCTCACTTAAGCCAATCGGTGCTTGTATTGCAGAGATAGACGGCTGAGAAGCCAATGAGGTCAGACATCATTTTTGGGAACCCGCCTTTGACTGACAATTACTCCTTCCAATAGCAATGAAATTGGCCGGGACCTATACAGCTCTTTAGCCAATAAGAAGACGATTCCAACGGTATGCCACGACCCGCCTCTCTAATGCTGGCTTCTGCGCGAAAATCGTGCGCGATGGGTTTATTGCGCAATCCTTGAACTTTTCACGCTCTCACAGCTCAGGGTGTCAGGTCACAGGCCTCTTTACACAACAGAATAGTAGAGAGAGAGAGGCTGTGCTGGTTTTTGGCCATTTAAACTGAGCATGCAGTCTTTTAATTCAAAGTTATACAGTAAACAAGTAAACAAGAAACACAGGACCGGATGGACATGTCCGTAGAAAAATAGTTTTATTGAAGCCATTTTTGGGTCTTTTGACTTGATTTTTTTTTTGGTGAAAGCCAAGACATGTGGCTATGACCCTCAGGTGTTAAATGTTACCTAACATGTTCCAGAGAAATAAGATAAATTAAAAACCTCAGGCGAAAATCAAAATTTTCCATTCTAGCCTCTGTAACTTTGTGTCAGTAAGGCCTAGAATCAATCTGACACTTGTATCTGAAACTAGAGAATCACTTCTTTCCAATGAGACCAGGCTCACCCCTGTGTGTTAAAGTATGTGGGAGCTGCATCACTTTTTGTTTTGTATACAATTTCGTCCGATCGTTCGTGTGCGATAACAGGTTAACCTGTTATCGCACACGAACGATCGGACGAAATTGTATACAAAACAAATTTTCAGAGTAGCTGCCAGGTTTGGCATCATCCAATAAAATATCAATATAAAAGAGTAACAGCTGAATATTTTAAGGAACAAAAACAGAAGGCAAACACAATCTATTTGATGACACTGGCTTCATCAGTGTACATAGACACACGGCTCACTGCAGAGAAAGAAAACATAAATGCATAAATATGACGAAAAACATTTCTCATGATATTGCCATCAATTATGGCACAAATTACTATGCAGCAAAAAATAAGTAACTTATTAGGCTTGTACATTCATAGCTAACTGCTCAAGCAGAATAAACTGATAGAACGTTTTCTAAACTGATACCAACTAACATGGATGAACTCTTCTGACCACCACAAATTTGGAAAGTCAGGATTTTGCGTACATGGATATGAAGGTCAAGAATAAAACACGATAATTTTAATGTTTTTTGTGGTTCACATTCTAATGGTGTGTAGAAATTCTACCCAATGCACTTTTGGATGTCTCTTAATTTAAGGTGCTGTAATTGTCTTTTAAGCTTTATAAATGTCAAGAGGTTTACCTTCACGTGCTTCTGCACCTCTGAGTATACAGTCTCATCACCCACATTGGCCGTCTCTAGTAGGGAGGAAGAAACAACTCACTGATTAATTACCAGAAAAAAAAGAAAAAAAACTACAGCTCATCTAAAGGACTTAAAATACATGATATACAACAGAGCTGCTAAATTCTCACAACTGTTTGGTCAGAAGGTGTTTTATGGGTTTTATGTATTATTGCTGTGATATAAGGGGAGTAACACACTTGAGATTTACTATTATAGGAAAATGAAAACTTTTCTCTTAATAGCAGGTTTAACAGGCTGGTAAATCTGTTATTCACACTATCTGTTGTCGATACAGTGTTTTATTCACTACATGAATAAATATAATTACTACATCTTGCCCTACCTTTTATTCTCTTTGTTTTTAGCATTGGTTTCAGTTCAATCTCAGCATAAGTCACATCATTTTCAGCACCTGCAGTAGAAGAGAACAAAACCATCCCAATGATCTGTAGCCTTTTAATACATCAGTCATAACTCATCAACCTAAACATCAGTCATTATCAGTCTCCTGCCAAAACTACACTGACTCCGAGCTGATTTTTTTTAGAGTAGATCTTTAAACTCTTTAGGTGTTTAGCTTCCTTTATCATTTAGCATGTGGAATCTTCACCATGTGTGATAACACATCACTGACTTTTTAAACAAACCTGTGCTGAAAGTAAATCATCTAAACTACAGGAAAATATAATATGATTGAACATGCTGAAGACTTCCAGTGTAATTTGCGAATTTTGTTTTTTAATAAATCTGTGAAATGTCCCAGCATTAGAAATACTCTACCATTGTTCCTGTTTGATTTCTTTTTCCTCTTGACCTGTGTGTAAATGGCTTTGTTGATCTCAGCTGCAGCTTCACCTGAACACAGTGCAGTGTGTTGGTCTCTACAAGACACTTCTGTACTTTACTGTATAGAGTTAATCTAGAGTTAAATCTCTAATGCAAGAGTAAATGTGTGAAATGAAATAAAGCTACCTGTTCCTCTCATGGCTGACTCATCCCCAGTGTCATAAATATTAGCACTCCCTACACAAAACAAACAGAAGAAAGTCTCAGAAAAATACTAAAAGAAATTCATTAAAGATAGAAATAAACATTGAGACAGTGTCTGACCAGCCTGAAGTGGTGTGTGTCCTGACTGAGAATCTTCAGCTCCTGACTGGTTCTGATTCTGTTCTGATGTCTGATTGGTTTTCTGCTTTTCTAGAGAGAGAGAGAGAGAGAGAGAGAGAGAGAGAGAGAGAGAGAGAGAGAGAGAGAGATTCTACATCTGAACAGTGTGTACATACTGACATATTAAAGAGAGTGTAAAAAAGGTCAATTATACAGTAGGAACACAAACAATTATTCATTATAGATACAATAACTATATGTATAGCATAATATATAGTATTTATATTTAAATAATATTTAAATATACAGAAGTCTTAAGAGGCCATGGATTATTATTTTTAATTCTTTATTGAATTCTTGTGATCACAAAAGTTTCATATTTTACATGTTGTGGGTTTATAACAATGTATAATATGACTATATAGTATTCACTACATTACAGTTAAAAGTTCTATATTCAGTATGTGCAAATATGTTTTATATTTTTTTAGAATATACACAAAATTTAAACTATTTCTTGCACCGTCACCAGATTCATATCACACAGTATAATATTGACTTAAGTCTTAAAGATCTGTTCATCAACACTTAGTTATTGTTTAGCTTTAGTTATTGTCCATGATTATGTGATACATAAAAAATTTGCTTTATTCTTTTGCAATTCTGGTTATATTCTACATAACAAAGCTAATGTAGTAATCTGACCTTTTTTTCTTTTGTAGGACCACAGCAGCATCATTAAGATCAGAAAAGCGATGAACAAAAATCCCAAACCCACAACCAGTCCTAATGTTCCATCATTGTATATAGGACCTGAGACTGAGAAGAAAAAGGGCAGAATTTTAGCAGTTAAACATAGAAACTCTTTAATAAGAGAATCAAATAAAAATAAATTCTCAAATGATTCCTCACATCTGACTGAGACCCAGCTTTTCAGTGACTCTCCTCTCTCTGGGTGTTCACAGTGGTAGAAACCTTCATCTGACTTTGAGACAGTTTGGATGATCATCTCTCCTGTAGTCTGGTTCTGGAGAACTGATCCATCTTTATAGAAATCAGCTCGGAGGTTTGAGGGATTTGGGTTGTGATATAAACAGCGTAGAGTCAGAGGATGTCCCTCAGTCACAGGATGGACAGGACTCTCCAGGATCACATCACCATCTAGAACACAGAAAATCACTACCAAGGAAATCCACACATGATGATGTGTCTATAGATAATAAATAAAAGTTCTCTAATTTATCTGTATGTAACATAAAATACTCTAAACCTGTGGAGTCTGGGGGTTTTTCATCTAAATTAAAAAAAATAAACTGTCTTTATGAACAGTTTCTCCCAAATGAAATCTCAGCGTTCTAAATATTCTGTAATGAATCATTTCCCTTTTCCTTTAACATTAAACACACTACATGAAGACTCACCATGCACTGTGATGTTGACAGGATTACTGTTTTCTCCAGATTCAGACTCACACCAGTAAACTCCAGTGTAGGATGTGGAGAGGAAGCTGATGTTACATGTAGATCCTGTAACTGATCCCCAGTGTGAACAATCTAACACTCTCTCACTGTGTGTGTATCGTCTCACTGTCCATCCAGTAGACTTACTCTGGTCCTCACAGCTCAGTGAGAGAGAGTCATTAGTAAAGTGTTGAGTTCTGCTGGGATTGATGATCAGAGAGACTGGAGGAGATTCACCTTAAACACAGAAAAGAGCCATTTAAAGTGGCAATAAACAAAATAATGAGGCAGAAAACGAGGAAATGACTGTAATGTGATGTAAATTGCAGTATTTATTTTCCAGCAAAAAGCTGTTTTATTCATTTACAGAATTCTACTGTAAATGATTAGACAATTCGAGCAGTCAAATGAGCCAATGTACAGGATTATGATTATCATTTTACCATAAATATATTTACCTCATATTTGTACCTGAATCTGTTTAGAAGACATTTTCTGAAGACATTATCTCAGAATAATTTATGTATACTTGGTCACATGCAGAATTTTTACCTGCTCTGACTTTTAATAAAATCCTCCTTCACAGAAATCCTCAACCATGTCCTGAGTCCTATATATGTGTATCATACACATACTTTATTTATACACACAATTGCATAAATACTGCATTAATCTGATGTTACATTCACACTTTTAAAGTCTACACTTCAACACAACAGATAATTTTCCTCACCAGTGATCCATAGTGGCTGTAGATTGCTGTACTGTGTGTAAAAGGCTGGTTCTCCTCTCTCTCCTCTGCACATATAAACTCCTGTGTGTTTAAGAGCAGCAGGACTGAGAGTGTATTTGCCTCCAGATCCTCTGCTGCTGTCTGAGAGGAGCTCCACATACACAATATAGCCACGATTATTATTTATTCCAGTTAATCCGTCTCTGTAGGGAACAACTGTGTACCAGCTGAATGTCCAGTCTGTAGAGGAGTCTGTAACCTCACAGCTTAGAGTCACTGAGTCTCCTTCAGTCAGCCAGCTGTGTGGAGATACACTCAGTACTGCCTGTGGTCTCTCTGTTACACAGGAAATACAAGATATTTTTGAATCTAGTTTTACTTAATACAAAGTAAGACATTTTCATGCACATTTTCACCTGACACACTCACCTGATACAGTCAGTGTAATAACATCACTGGAGTGTGAGGAGCGTGAGCCTCCTCTCTCTGTTCCTCTACAGGTGTATGTACCTGTGTGGGTCACTTCAACACCACTGATACTGTACACCTGTTCACTACTGACAGGACTGTGTGAAGTATCTTTATACCAGCTGTACTGCCAGCTAGAGACACTTTCACCCTGTATGTCACATCTCAGAGTGACGGTGTCTCCACTGAACACCTGATTATCGGGATTCATGGATGCCACTGGTTTAGGTCTCACTGTAGAAAAATAATAGAACATCTGGATGATCATAATGCATGTGTCGTCATGGTGTATAATGATGTTATTCATAACAAAAAAACTATCATATCCTGACATACCTCTCACTGTTATCTTGACAGGATCACTGAATTGTGTCATGTTATAGATGCTGTTGTTTATCCTGTGTGCCCAACACCGGTACTCTGTTTCTCCTGCATTATCGACTGTCACATTAAGTGTGTTCACTTGTTCACTGTTCAGATTCTGTAACAGCTGATTATTTTTGTACCAGTAAAACTCCCATCCAGTCTCCTGCTGCAGCTCACAGCTCAGAGTGACGGTGTCTCCAGTGTAGACGGAGCTCTGAGGATTCACTCTCACAGTCGGTTTGGGTTTTACTGTTAAAACCAAATGATAAATTATTTGTATAAAAAAAAATATTTGTTTATCTGTTTTGTGGGTTGGGGTTGGAGGAGGGAGTTAGATCGCGGCAGCAGCGAAGCGCTAGAACGGCTCTATGAATGGGAATTTAAATGGTCGGGTAATATGGAGGTCATAACCGGATTGGTGCATGTCATGGACAGCTGATTAACAGCTGATGCACGCTTGACTGTATATTTTAATGAATAAATATAAAAAACACAGAACCACAAAATATAAACTTTTCTGTCCTGAAGATGTTTACATGTCAGAAAACATAGTTATTGTGTGTGTGTGTGTGTGTGTGTGTGTGTGTGTGTGTGTGTGTGTGTGTGTGTGTGTGTGTGTGTGTGTGTGTGTTAAACAAGATGTTTTTGGATCTCACCAGTCAGAAATGACAAATACTTTTAAACATATGTATTTCGAGATCATTCAGAAAATTCTGGAATAACAAGAAATTACAAAATAATTAAACAATAATGTTTACGCCTTCTAACAAACCTGTGATGAAAAGAGGAAAAAATCATGACATACCTCTCACTGTAATCTTGACAGGATCACTGAGCGCTGTGTAGTAGTTGTCGTTGTTGTAGTTTATCCTGTATGCTCCACACTTGTACTCTGTTTCTCCTGCATTATCGACTGTCACATTAAGTGTGTTCACTTGTTCACTGTTCAGATTCTGTAACAGCTGATTATTATTTTTGTACCAGTAAAACTCCCATCCAGTCTCCTGCTGCAGCTCACAGCTCAGAGTGACGGTGTCTCCAGTGTAGACGGAGCTCTGAGGATTCACTCTCACAGTCGGTTTGGGTTTTACTGTTGGTGTGAAATGATGAAGGTGTCAGAGCTGCTTTACACTTTACAACATAAGCAGTAGATTCACTGTGTCTAACAGATGCTTTGTGTCTAAAACTAACATTTATATTTAACATTTAATACAAGATGTTACAGTTGTATGTTTTCTTACAGGGCTGATATTCAGTATATTTTAGTTATAATTATAATTAATTCAGTTTGTAATCAGATAGCAGTGGTCAAAATGTCTGGGATGTTCCTGTGTATCACATCATCATTAAATCTGAGTGTTCACACATTTTATAGAGTCGACAGCAGACAAAGTTATTACATATTTAAATGTCTTAAAATACATTAATGACATGAAATACATCCAACAGAACAAAAGTAAATCATGGGTTATTACCCCAGAGGTGTTAATGTGAACAGTCAAGTGAAGAGAAGATAATGAGGCTTGTGTTTAAACATTGTGAGGGATTTCTGTGATGAGACAGAGACTGATGTGGATGATGATAATAAAAATCTCTCAAAATGACAGAATTCACAGATAAAACCTTCTAATTCTAATGTCTCAAATGATATTAAATAAATCAGATAATAGCAAATCTTTTCAGCTTTAGGACTCCCTATAAAACATTCTGTTGTTAATAAACCTTACATAAAGTCATTCCCAAGTCTACACTACTAATATCATTTTTAGAGTGAGTATGAGTTCATGTTTTTGTTACTTGTTGATACTGATATGTGTAACCTGCTTAATATTAAGTAATCAGGGGCATCATGGAGCATTTTATTTAGCACTAGTTATATCTGTTGTTCTCTTCTGTTTTCTTACATATACTTGCCTGAAAATGACATGGATTGTTCCAAATGATGCACTTTGCAAGTAAAATTAATTATATCTATTTTTATTGAATTATGTGTTCATAAAAATATTTTATTACACCTGTGTTCCTCTGGCCACATTTAGTAGGGCAATTGGTCACACTCTTGCCCTTTCCAGTGCAATGAACATACATACAGACACACACACACACACACACACACACACACACACACACACACACACACACACACACACACACACACACACACACACACACACACACACAGAGACAAGCATTGGACATTGAATTTCATTGGGCCTCCATAAAAAAGCTACACATTAGTAAATATTTCACACTTGTGATATGCCTTTGTCCAGCAGAGGGCAAAACCTCACACACACACACACACACACACACACACACACACACACACACACACACACACACACACACACACACACACACACACACACACACACACACTGTGTTTAGTCTGTAATATTTCATCAAATTATGTGCCTCTGATCATAAATATTGTGAAAATAATTCATAATTTCTGATTTATTATTTTACTTTATTTTTTGTATATAAATGAGGTTTATTATACCAAATATTACTAAAAATGTGTGCAAAATATATGTCAATATGTTGGAAACATTTTACGGCTCATTATTTATAAGCAGTGAAATCAGACCAGGTCAGTTTGACTCTGTGCTCCTAAATTGCACAGAAAAGCAGGGAAGATTACAGGAGGGTTAAACTTGTGCTGTTTTATATTTAATATGTTAAGACATTTAAGCAGCATAAAACTCTTTGAGTGTAAAATTATTTATTCAAATCTGATGTAAAAAACTACATTAATAAACAGGGAACAAATTAACAAATTATACACAACCTTCTTAGCACTAAAACAATTTAAATAAGGAGACAATATAAAGAAAAACTATGTATAACTCACTTTGAGCCTGGACCACTGGTATGAGTGAAATCAGCACTAAAAAGGGAACAGAAACAGAACATGATGTAAATATGGAGAATTTTCAGTCTATTAATGAACACAGCACATTTTAGAAACACAGAACACACAAGTTTAAATCTTACTCAGGAAACTTAATTCTTACCATCCTGTAAAAATTACATTTTAACCTCTTAAATAATAAATAGACATGATCCAGGTAAATGTCACTTTTCTGCTCATGAAGAAACGTTCTTGAAAAGAAAGCGAGAGAAAGTGAGTGTGTGAGAGAGAGAGAGAGAGAGAGAGAGAGAGAGAGAGAGAGAGAGAGAGAGATCATCATACTGTAGCAATTTAGAATCTGCAAATTTCCAGCATTTAGCAGATGTACTTATATCCAGAGCGACTTACATTTTATCTCATTTTAAACAACTGAGCAATTAAGGGTTAAGGGCCTTGCTCAGGGGCCCAGCAGTGACAGCCTGCAGGATGTGGAAATCAAACTCATATCCTCCTGTTTTGTAATCCAGCACCTTAACCTCAGTGTCATAACTAGTGTAGCGAAAATATTAAATATCATGAGTTTTTATACAACAGTTATGTGTTTGTATATAATGTTATGTGATTTTACTGTATTCTGTGTGTCAGACTAGGGAGAAAGGACAAGAAGCCCTTGTTCCAAATGTTAACATTGTATGTGCTAGAAGGATGGGAACTTTAGGGGAGTTTGTGTGCATGTGATAGATAAGTACTGATACTGGAATGCGGCCTTGTTGAGGTGATAATTCAAAGGCATACAACTTCAGTAACCAGGGAGGGTGCATGAAAACACACACACACACACACACACACACACACACACACACACACACACACACACACACACACACACACACACACACACACACACACACACACACACAGGGTACAAAAGGGAGAGCTGAAACACTAGAATTTGCCTCTTCACTGTATAGATGTTGCACTGTAAGGACGATGCCTTTTGCTGCAGCAAAATAATATTCTGTCTTTAACTTCTTTGGTTTTACCACCACCTCTGAGTCTGAGTGTTTCATACATCTAGATCAAAACTGCGATCACACTAGCCACAATGTAATTTATCCTTTAGCTAAGCATTTTGGAAGGGATTTGTACACAGAACAAAAGTCTAGAGTGTCAAGTCTGCAAACTCTTAATCTCCAGATCTATAATGGTGTTGAAACACCCTTCTCTGGGAGAATGAGTTAAAACTCTATGCTGGCCAATTCCTAGAAAGATGTCCTTAACTGATGCATTCATGAAGGATTCCAGAGTAATCACCTCCAGGAGTTCTTGTAGAGTCCAGTGGGAAGACCATCTGTTCCTGTTGTTTGACCTGGAGAGAGGGCTTCATGACAACAGCAGTCACTTCATCAGTGATGTGTTCCGTGTCCAAAGAGTCCCTCTTCTACAAGTTTAGAACAGGAGGCCCTGTAGAAGATTCACTTCTGCACTGTTCCTCTGAGTGTAGAGTAGATGTCCATATAAATGTATGTATAGAGGTCCAAATAAAATATCAATTTTTCTCCCTCAGATTGTGCATCTAAATTTCTCGTGTATCTTTAAGCTCCATCCATGTCTCATTTGCCAACATATAATCAGCTCTGAAGACAGAAGTAGGTGTAGGGACAACAGCTCTGTTTGGAAACCTGTTGCTCACATTCGAGGTCAAAATGTACAGAGAGGAAAGAAACAGTGAAGAAAGAAGTAAAGAATAGCATGTTTATTTTGTTATCCCTCTCAATAGCCTTTCTTTTTGACTCAATTTGCCTCATCTAATTACCGTGATTTTTTATTTTTTATTATTTATTTTAACATAAAAACATTTCTGTTGAGAGAGTTCTTTACAATTGCTCACTTTTCGTGCCCGCATCACAGAAAAGACAAACTTGTCAAGGTCGGGGAAATAATCACTCACTTTTCTTCACCTGCTTTTCCTTTTATTTTATCCAAAAAAGTTTTAATTTCCTCAACAGTAAACCAGTCATAATTATTTTTACATCCTAGCTGGATCATTTTAACAAAGATTGTGATTTTTTCGAATCTCGTTCGCTCTTAAGTGATGGCTTTGTTTGTCACACTGACAGTACATTCTCAAACCTCACTTACCCACTTTAAAAGCAGCTCTTCCACATAAAACTTGAGGAAAACCACAGAGAGAGATTGAGAGAGAGAGAGAGAGAGAGAGAGAGAGAGAGAGAGAGAGAGAGAGAGAGAGAGAGAGAGAGAGAGAGAGAGAGAGAGAGAGAGAGAGATGCCACAACTGACTTTCTTGTGTCTGAACAGGAGTTTGTTTGGATGTCTGGTGTATATGACAGGTGCAGGACTTATACATATGAACCATCAGTTCTGTTCAAATGTGGACAGTGTTGTTTGTGCTGTGTGGTTGTCTGTCATAACATAATGTTTATGCTGTTATTGTTTACTGTCCAGATTATTCAATTAATTGATTATTGCTTTGGCAAATCTTCTTACAACTTTCATAAGCTGAATTGAAAAACAAACAAACAAATAAAAACAACAGTTACACAAGTAATAATGTCCTCCACGCAACTCAGCAGGTTACATCCATGTGATATTGATCAATAAGGTTGATTGACATATGAACAGTCAATTCAATTCAAAATATGTAAGTGTCAGTTGTGGTGTGGTTGCCTGTCACAGCATAATGTTCATAGTGCTGTTTATTTTGTACAGTCCAAAAGTTTGGACAAAAATCACTTTCATGCAGATTAAGCCATTTAAAATTGATCTGGAAAATTAAATGCTATGCTATGACAGGAAAACAAGCAACTACCTCCAAAAAATCACAAGAAAATGTTATCATCATCATAACTACAACCAACGTTTACTGCAGTACTGCAGATTTGTTCAAGTAATTAATTAACTGTGATATTTTATTTATTAGAGTATTAGTATAATATTCCCATTAATTGTAACAGTGTAGTGTTCTTAACAAAGTGGCTAGTGTGGGTATAGTCAGGGGATTTATCTCTCTCAACACCCTATAAATATAATTTATTCCATTCCCTCAGTTATTTTCACACCTCCTCCCCTTTTTTCACACCTGTTTTTGCCCCAATACATGAAAATAGAAAATAAACCACATCCGCGTCCTGCTCTCTGCTCTGAGGCCCTTAACACAGTCACTGCTCTTTGTGTATTGGACTAATGAGAAGTGTTTGTTTCTGCTCAATAATTGTTCTCATTTTTTACACAGATTCACAAATTATCATTAATGATATTTTAATGTTATATATTACTTTGGTATCAATGTGTATTTTAGTGAAAATGATGTACAGATAAGTTTCTCTTGAAACATAACCAGAAAATGACCATCAGAAGAGACCATCATAAACCAACAGATTCCACCACAAAAGTCTTTTGCACTCATTAGATGATTTAAACCCTGTGTTTTAAACTTGCTCTACATTTACTCTTACCTGTTGTACTATCAGAGTTACTGAGAGTATTTACACATCAAACTAAACCCTTCTCATAACAGATATAGAGACACTGATCCACCTGAACAGTCATGATGAAGTACACACAATGTCCTAATCACACAATAAGATCATCACTCAGGACATTCAGACTGCAGATGAACAACTTTATACCCCACCACTCACTCTAATGAAGACACAAAGAGAACATTTACTCACAGAGCATCACAGGCAGTGGACTGAGCTCCATCCTGTCCCTCTAATGACTGACCGACTGGCAGAGCAGTGGTGTGTGTTAAAGTTTTACCACTTCCTGTTTGCTTATAGAGAGAGTGTACAAGAGAGAGAGAGAGAGAGAGAGAGAGAGAGAGAGAGAGAGAGAGAGAGAGAGAGAGAGAGAGAGAGCGCCCACGACTGTCTATAACCTTTCTTGTATGTCTGGATAGGAGTTTGTTTGGATGTCTCGTGTATATGACAGGTGCAGGACTTATACATATGTACCATCAGTTCTGTTCGAAAGTTGTCAGTGTTGTTTGTGCTGTGTGGTTTTCTGTCATAACATAATGTTTATATTGCAGTTATTGTTTACTGTCCAAATTTTTGACAAATTGATTGTTGCTATTATCAAATCTTCTTAAAATTTTTCGAAGCTGAAAAGATGAAAAACAAACAAAAAAAAACTAACAGTTACCCAGATAATAATGTCCTCCTATGCAAATATAATCATTACCATCATAACCATTGTCTAAATGGTGCTGCTGTACAAAAAAAATTGTGTTCGAGCATACGCAACTCAGATCAGCCAGCAGGTTACATCCATTTGATATAAGGGGGCTCGGGGGTGTTGCTAGGGGGCTAGAGGGCTGTGGGCTAGCGGGCTAATTCCCGGTTAGCTCATAACACTAACTAGATGTGTAAATTTGGTTCTCTTTCGGTGACAAAGCTAGGCAGGAATTTTAAGTGCGTGTCAGGCGGATAACAGGTGGGAATTCAAACGTTGATATTTTTCACACTAATATGTGCACTTACAGGATGTCTTTGCACATCAATTAGCTTCCACTCTTGCAGGTGCAGTAATGAAATGGGGCAAAGCCACAATGGAGGAGATGTTCAAACAACATGCTTCAGAGCTCCTTAATCATGCAGCAGTGAGAAAGGGAGGGATTGGGGTTTATTGGTTATTTATTATCCACTGCTGTGTGAGTCAATTTTGGGCACACACAAGTGTTACATGCATTACATCAATGTCTGTACAGATAACATTCCTATAATATGACTGTTGCTGCAACAATAAAACAAAATGATATTTTTTGCTGTCAACTGTGTATTGTGTTTACATCCACAGCATTTCACTACTTTTACACTTTATTCATTACAGACCTGTGTACTGCTCAGTGCTGCACTGTCCCATGTCAGATACTGTACTGTACTGTTTGTACACATGCACTGTTTGTAGTATTGTGTAGGTCTGTGTAGTGAACTTAGTTCTGTGTTGTCTCCTGTAGTTTCATGTAGCACAATGATCCCTGAGGAACGTTGTTTTATTTTACTGTGTACTGTACCGGCTGTATGTGGTTCAAGTGACAATAAAAGCTACTTGACTAAACACCAGTGACCTGGAATCCCAGTTGATGTTGTCCACTCATAAAGAGTCTAAAGTGTTTACTAATGGTTTACCGGGCTCTCAAGTTTTGAAGACAGGCAAGAGTGACATATTTTAAATATGGCCTTTAAATATGGCCTGGCCTAGACTACTTGTTCTGAGCAGGTGTTGTCAGTGAACTGGAGGCCCCCTGCCATCATCTCAGGGCCCCCAGTTTGAGGACCACTGGCCTAGTCTACTTGTTCTGAGCAGGTAACTCATGAAAAACTCATGCTCATTATCTGGGAAACGTCTCTAACAGCAGTCAAAATGTTTGTGTCAAACAAGTTGTGAATATGTTGTAACATTAAAACAGGGGATCATGACTTAAGCCGCCTTCACACTGCACACGACAAACGGACACGACTGTCGGATTTGGTCCCCTAGTGACAGTCGCACGGAATGTGCAATATGATCGTGTAGACGTCAACATGGGAGAGAAGCTAATTCTTACTGTCTCGGAAAACCCCTTACTATATGATCGTGACACCCGAAAATAACCATGAAAATCTTCTCCATTAAAACCTGTTACAGGTCTATGTCTCGTTAACGAGCCACTACCGCTAGGAGGCGAGACTGCATCAAATTCATTGTAACTTGATTGTAACTTTTAAGCATTAAATCCTCTAAATACACGGTTAAATTATATACTGTTTGAAAGCTTAGACTCTCAGGATTTTATTAAGCGCACACACAAAGCATAATATGATTTATAGTAATTTAACCATTTGATAGAATATTGAACTAGGTGGCGCTAGTTCGATCTGTTTACTCACCTTTAACGCTGGTCTTTAAATTTCCCTTTCTTCACATTGTCACTAATGTTAATGTATTTTCCAAAACAAATGCTTGTAAAAATCACCAAGAGTCCAAGAAACTTGAATATGTAATCCTTTTAATCCAAAACGCTTTGCTCGTTTCACAAGAATTATTTGTTTGACCGGAAACTGAACATGCCGCTTCACTTCCGCCCTTTGTTGGACTCCTACGTCTCATTGGACGCATACCAAACTTTCAAAACGCGTCAGATTTGTAGTCGAGGAGTAATGAGGTCTCTCCATGCTATGTGGGTGACCCTCCTTTTGACTGACGTTTGCTCCGTCCAGTAGCGATTTGATGTTTAGCGAGCATCATAGCTCTTTAGCCAATAAGGAGACGATTCCAACGAGATGCAACATGATACATCTGGTGAGGGCGGGCTGTGCAATAAGCGTGCGCATATTAATTTTTTTTCAACTTTATTGCGCAATTCTCAAACGTTTCACACTCTCACACCTCAGGGTGTCAGTTTACAGGCATTTTTTCAAAACAGAATTCTAGGCAGAGGGGTTGTCTTTGTTATAGGACTTTTGAACTAAGCATGCAGACTTTTTATACAAAGTTATACAGTAAAAAAAATAAACAAGAAAAACCTGAACGGACGGACATGTCCGTAGAAAAATATTCATATAAAATCCATTTTTGAGTCTTTTGACTTCATTTTTTTTTGGTGAAAGCCAAGACATGTGGCTATGACCCTCAGTTGTTGTTTACCAACCATCATTAAATACAGCAATGTATGTAATCAGTTTATCAGGTAAACAACTCAGACGGAAATAAAAATCCTCCATTCTAGCCTCTATAACTCTGTGTCAGTAAGGCTTAGAATCAAGCTAACACTTTTTGTCAGCATTTTTTTTACCATTTTTATCATTTGTCAGCTTTTTTACCATTTCATTGTAGGTCATGTATGCGAAAAACCTGCAAAAGGGGGGGCATGGCATAAAGGGGTTAATACTTTTCAATAATTCTTATCACCTCGCGCACACAAACCTGATTGGACAACATTGTAATACATCACATCTGGTTCAAATTTTTTTACTGATCCAACGCTCAAAACGGATCCGAAAATGGTCGGCACCTCACACAGCGACTTTGCGACTCTCCATAGTAAATGAATGACTTCCGGTTTATCGGCGGTCGTTTGTCGTGTTCAGTGTGAAGGAGGCTTTACTCTGTGCTCAAAGTGATGCTCGCAGCTCCAGTGGTTTTCTCTGTGGGTGAACGAGGATGATGCTGAACAATTCCAGGATATGCTTTTTTGTCATGGGTTGTTGCTTTAAATCTGACCCAGATACAATAGTGCTATTATCTGATTGGCTATTGTGTAGCCTCTTCTTTTGATTGGCTGATAAGTGTCATGCTTGACTAAGAACTCCAGGGGAGATGCGCTTGATTCCTGCCCGGTTCCACAGAGACAGCGGTGCGGACAGATACATTTTGGGCGCTGAGGCATATTAAATATATCATAAATAGTTTTTCTGAGTGACAAAAGTGACAAAAGACTCAAGTGAGTGACTGTCACGATCAATGCATGATACTTGAGAGCTCTGGGTTTAATCAATTCATGTTTTAGCACTCTACACAGTTCGGGAGCACTTTATTCTTACACTAGTCTTCCTTACACAAGTCTTTTTTGATTGATATTGATGGTGAAGTATAGTTTTCTAGAACCAGCGAAACTTTCAGCACAATTCAGAAAAAGGTTTATTACTCAAAGCTTTTTAAAATCAGAGCTCGACAAGGACCTCTGCTGGTGAAAGTGAGACAAAGCACTGTGTCACAAAATGTTTCAATTTTGGAAGCAATAATAAAGGATACATTCGACGATTAAGCATATATTAATAAATGAATGAATCCGTGTATTAAATACATGACAACAATATGTTCCATTGTTTACTTACAGTAACTGAAAACAAAATTTTTTTTAATAAGCATATTGTATTGTGCATGTGGACATTTTTACTGTTTGTGAAAACAATAAAACACACACATCCGCACATGCACATATTTACACAATTATTATAAATCTGTAGCCTAAAGACCAGATGTATAAGGGTAAGTGCTGTACTGTATAAGGGCAAGGCTCATGGAGGCTTTGTGCGTAATTATGGTTGTGTTCAAAACAAGAAGTGTTATTTTAAATCAGCCAGTCATGTAGCAGAGCACAATTCATACACTCATCAGTAACATACACACACAAACCAGTCTATTAAGATTACACAAACAAAAAGAAGGCCTTGTTGGTGACAGAGGACAGAGGAGAATGACCAGACTGCTTGGAGCTGACAGGAAGGTTACAGTAACTCAGTATGTGGTGGTCAGTGATTGAAAAGTGAAACTAAAATGTCTTTGACTCCCTCTAGTGGTAACTGCTGTATGGTTTTAATCCTGACTAGTAAGAGCTGGATTCGTTCAATGCATCCAACAATCCAACTCCTTCACAGCATGCAGGTTAATGTAGTCTTTAGTAAGCAGGAAAAATCTGACAAAGCAGTAATGTGTTTTACAGTCAGGACTTCAGTGAATAATATGAGTCAGTACATGTAAGTGAACAAGAATGATTAATTTATGAACAAAACATAACTAAAACAAACTAATGTCATCTGACAGAGAGGATTTTCCAGTCAAAATACCTGACTTTTAAAATCTTACACACAAATGATATGGTAACTATTACAGGACGTTTCAGTGTGGAATCAGTTGCAGAGTGAAACCGCATCATTCACATGAAGAAGAGGTTCATTACAAAGATGCATTTATTAAACAGTCTCTGTTGTCATATACTCCAAAGTTAACCGTGATGATGATGTCTGTAGTAATGGTCTGAAGGAACAATAAAGAAATATAATCACACACAATATTCTGAGAAGATATGTGTTAAATTGTAACCATTATAACTTTGCTTTCTTATAATAAGAACAATAAAATGAGAGATTATTTATTTATTTATTTATTTATTTATTTATTTATTTATTTATTTATTTATTGGTTTTGTGATTATAGCTTAAAATAGCTTAAAGGTGGATTCCCCCAACACACACACAGACTAATACAGTTTATATAATTTCACTGTTTAGGACACATGGCACTTGTAATGAGGTGTCAGGAAACAGAGGATCCATATGCACGCTTTATTAGGAGATCGTATTACAACAGTGGCTGGTTTGGTGAGCGAATTCTGAGTGTATACTGCCCACATCAGGTACTTGCTCCAGTCCGCTTGGTTGTCCTGGCAGTAAGATCGTAGGAAGTGGGTAAGCTCCTGATTCAAGCGTTCTGTTTGGCCATTGGATTGTGGATGATATCCCGAGGTGAGGCTGATATTGATGTTTAAGCGCTTGAAGAACGCCGTCCATACTCGGGAGGTAAACTGTGGTCCTCTGTCTGAAACAATGTCTTCAGGAAGGCTGTAGAAACGGAATATGTAATTACAGAGGGTTTCTGCAGTCTCAAATGCCGTGGGGAGCTTGGGTAACGCTATCAGGCTGCAGGCTTTGGAGAATCGGTCCACGACGGTGAGGATGACAGTGCCATTGTCAGACTTGGGTAGATCAGTGACGAAATCAATGGTGATGTGTGACCAAGGTCGCTGTGGCATAGGCAGTGGCTGCAACAAACCGGCTGGGAGCTGACACGATGCTTTCGAGGTGTTGCACACGGTACACCTCCGAACGAAATCGCTGACGTCTTTGGACAGAGAGGGCCACCAGAACTTGTTTTGAGCCAAGCGGACGGTGGCCGTGATGCCGGGGTGACCGGAACTAGACGAGGCGTGCAGCAACTGCAGCAGGGTCGAGCGTAGATTCTCCGGCACGTAGACTTTGGTGGGGGGACAGTCTGTGGGAGGCAGAGCGAGTGCATTAGCCTGAGCGATCTGGGTCATGATGTCCCATTGAATGGGGCCGATGAACTAGGTTTCGGGGATAATGGGCTCTGCTGGTGGGCTTATGTCAGGTTCACTGTCAGGGTGGGAGAGTCCATCGGCTTTAGTGTTTTTCGATCCGGGTCTGTATGTCACTGTAAAATGGAAGCGTGTGAAGAACATGACCCACCGTGCTTGGCGAGGGTTCATCCGTTTAGCCGAGCGTAGGTATTCAAGATTTTTGTGATCCGTGAGAACCATGAACGGATGTTGAGCACCCTCCAGCCAATGACGCCACTCCTCGAAGGCTGCCTTCATAGCCAGTAGCTCTCGATCCCCACATAATAATTGCGTTCAGCGGGAGACAGCTTCTTGGAGAAGTAGGCACACGGGAACATCTTCTCAGAAGCGCTCCTTTAAGAGATGAAAGGCTCTAACTGCCTCCGGTGACCACGCGAGACGGGACGATGCTTTCTTTACCATAGACGCGAGAGGGCCTGCGATCGTGCTGAAACCACGGATGAAGTGGCAGTAGAAGTTGGCGAACCCGAGGAACCATTGCAGCTCCTTAACGGTTTGGGGCCGGGGCCATCGCCTCACTGCCTCGACCTTTGAGTCATCCATGGAGACCCCTCCGGCTGAGATGACATACCCCAGGAACGACGTGGAGGTCTTGTGGACTTGTGGAAATTTCTCAACTTTAGCGTAGAGCTGATGTTGAATCAAGCGCTTTAGAACAGCTCTCACGTGCTGAATGTGTTCCTCGAACGACTCGAAATGGATGAGGATGTCGTTGATGTACACAATGACCCGATCCAGCATATCTCGGAAGACATCGTTTATGAAAGACTAAAATACAGACGGACTGTTAGCCAGGCCAAACGGCATGATCAAATATTCATAATGTCCAGACTGCGTGGAGAAGGCGGTTTTCCACTCGTCCCCCTCTCGTATACGGATCAAGTTGTACGCGTTGCGTAAGTCCAATTTTGTGAAGAACTGTTCCAGGGCTGAGGGGACGAGTGGGAGTGGGTAGCAAAATTTCACAGTGATCTTGTTCAGCGCTCGATAATCAATACATGGCCGGAGACCCCCGTCCTTCTTCTTTACGAAGAAAAACCCGGATGAGGCTGGCGACACCGACTGCCGGATGAATCCTTTGTTTAACTCCTCCTCAATGTATTTGTTCATGGCCTCAGTTTCTGGCTGGGTCAACGGAAAGATCCTGCCCTTGGGTGGCGTGGTATTGGGAAGCAGTTCGATGCAGCAGTCGCTGGTGCGATGAGGAGGCAGCTTGGAGGCCTTGACCTTGCTGAACACCTCCGCGAGATCGTGATATTCGGGCGGCAGTTTGGGAGGGACTGGAGTGCTGGATCTGGCGGTTGCGGCATATAGTGGCAGAGGCACTTCGGAGGGCTGACATCGCCGTGCGCACGTCTCGTCCCAGGTGATGATTCGTGGTTCTCTCCACGAGATGACCGGGTTGTGGAGACTCAGCCACGGCAGACCGAGGATCATGGAGTGATGAGGAGAAGAAATGACATAAAACTGAATTCTCTCAGTATGCCAGGGGCCCACTCGTAGTTTGAGTTTTTCAGTGACGAACCTTACTCGTCCCTCTCTGAGGGGTCGACCGTCGATCGTCTCCACTGCTAAAGGGGAAATGCACTCCATGAGCGGGATGGCGTTCTCTCTGACAAACTCCTCTGAAACAAAATTCCCAGCGGCCCCGGAATCAATGAGAGCCTCCAGCCTGATGCTTTTACCCCGCACCGTCAAGTTTACGTTGAACCTGGAGCAACTCTGAGTATTAGCGGCGAGAATGTTCCCACTCACGAGCGTGCTCAGCTTCATGTGCGGCATGACAGGGCAAGGTTGTCAGCCGGTTTCGGGGTTGCCGCAATACAGGCAAAGCTGGTGATGTATACGGTGCGCTCTCTCCTCAGCGGTGAGACGAGTGGAGGCGCGGCCAGCGCATGGGTGAACGCCGTGATCTGAGCAACTGATCTATTCAAATGGACAGATTCATAAATTCTGACAGGTCTCTCCCCTCATCATGACACGTGAGTTCAGCTTGCAGATTGTGATTCAGGCCCTTGCGATAGAGTAGTTTGAGGGGTTTCCCGTCCCAGCCTGCCTGGGCTGCAAGAGTACGAAATTCCAACGCGTACTCCGCGGCGCTGCATCTGCCCTGGGAAATACTCAGCAGGAGCTCTTCGGCACTCTCTCCTCCGGCGGAATGTTCAAACACGCTACGGAACTGGGTAAGGAAATGATTGAAGGAGACGAACGCCGTGCCGTCCTCCTTCCACACCGCGGTAGCCCACTCTAGAGCCCTTCCGGTGAGTAGCGTGCAAACAAGGGCTATGCGGCTGCCATCCGTGGGGTAGAGAACAGGATGTTGTGTCAAGAACAGCGAGCACTGCAGCTGGAAACCTCTACACCTTGCGGGGTTCCCCTCGAATTTCTCCGGGAAGGGAGTCGTGGACCTGTGGCCTGAGCTGCGGAGAGATTCTGCAGATCTCGAAGGGCTGAAGCGAGTTCCCTTGTGAGCCTGGTGAGGAGCTCTATTGTACTCGACGGGACAGCGGCTGGATCACTTAATGGCGAAGTCTTCTGTAATGAGGCGTCAGGAAACGGCGGATCCATATGCACGCTTTATTAGGAGATCGTAGTACAACAGGCGGGGGTCAGAGCCGGCAAACACAACAATGTAGAGAGCAAATAATCAGAATCGGTGAACACGAAAAAACAGGTCGGGCAGGCAGCAAACAATCAGAGAATCAGAAAATCAAACAGAGTCAAAACCGGAAAACAGAATAACAACCAGGAAACGCTCAGAATTACAGTAAACACTAGTCGAGACTTCACACTGGGGAAAGGTTCAAATTCAGCTTTTATAGCGTGGGAAATGGGAAACAGCTGGTGGTGTAATCATGACAGGAGTGGTGGTTTGTGGGGGATGTAGTCAGGATGTCGCTAAAACTCGGGTGAAGGTTCCCTCTGATGGCGGTCGGGAGATGTGGCAGATGTTTCATTCATAACAGAACTATTCCTGTTGTGGGTGGGAAAGAAATATGTGTTTTTAATCACAACACAGAAATGTTTTTGTGACTAAAATTATTCATTTTCACACTCAAAGTCATATGTAACAGTCTGTAAATAAGTGAAATGTTTAACGTCTCTGTTAAGTTTCTAAATAAATGAGGACAGCCCCCTCTATCTGTTGAATGATGGCATATTGGAGTGAAATCTGGAGTTTCACACTGCAGATGTAATGGGACATGATGTGGGTAAGTTGTGTTCTTTGAGTGGGTCACAGATTTATCAGTAAAAGTGATTTAAACACAAAATATACTCTTCCAATATCAAGTATTTTTGTAACGAACATGTTCTGGACCCTACAAGTGTTTATAATAATATATAGGTAATTGAGTCCGGGTGTTTGCAATCAGTAATTGGGTAACTGTGAACATGAAGTTGTTCATAGGCCACACAGAAGTCTGGAGTTGTAGACATGACCAATACTTAATCTCTAAGTTGAACATAGTACAAACTGGACAGATGAAACAACAACAACAACAACAACAACAAAAAAAATATGGAATGTAAAAAAATGTATTTTTATTATTATTTTTTTCCCCCACAAATGCATTATTAAATAAGCAAAGAAAGTGCAGAGCATTTGTGTTATTATCTGAATGCATGCAACATAATTGTAAAGCCATGTTGTGATATAAATGGCATCAGTAATTCAATACACAAAATGTATGTTTATACCCAGCAGGAAATGTCCAAATCAAATATACACTATATACTTTATACTGTACATCATTATACACACTAGGGGTGATAATCTTTTACACCCAAACTACAGTTCATTGTTTATTTGATATAAAGTACTGACAGTCAAACAAATTCTTAAAACCAAACTAATGTGTTTAATTTAGCCACATTTTGGCATATAACTGTGCAACAGAATCCTGACATAAATTACATTTTAATGCTACTCTACTGAAGAGCAGACCAATTCCACATTATGGACAAAATGGTCCCCAGCTGTAGGCAGGCTGCCCCTTTCCAAGACCAGCTCAGAGCTGTACAGATAATGTACAAGTAGCCATACAACATGTCAGAAAATAAGGCAAATTAATTGCTCCAGCAAGTCTTATCTGGTTTCCTGGGTTTGGGCTTCAGAAGATAATGAGCACTGCATTAAAGAATTTGGTCAGTAAAACTTAAGTTACACTTTCCTGGGATGTCATTCTGTTAAGGACAAGAATGCCTATAGGTGGAGCTGCAGGGTTAAGACTTGATCCAATGACTGAACTTTTGTGACACATCTCCAGAGACAGCATGATGTTGTGACACAAATGAGTTATTGTTTAAACAAATTTTCAGAGTAGCTGCCAGGTTTGGCATCATCCAATAAAATATCAATATAAAAGATTAACAGCTGAATATTTTAAGGAACAATAACAGAAGGCAAACACAATCTATTTGATGACACTGGCTTCATCAGTGTACATAGACACACGGCTCACTGCAGAGAAAGAGAACATAAATGCATAAATATGACTAGAAAAACATTTCTCATGATATTGCCATCAATTATGGCACAAATTACTATGCAGCAAAAAATAAGTAACTTATTAGGCTTACATGTTCATAGCTAACTGCTCAAGCAGAATAAACTGATAGAACGTTTTCTAAACAGATACCAACTAACATGTATGAACTCTTCTGACCACCACAGATTTGGAAAGTCAGGATTTTGCGTACATGGATATGAAGGTCAAGAATAAAACACGATAATTTTAATGTTTTTTGTGGTTCACATTCTAATGGTGTGTAGAAATTCTACCCAATGCACTTTTGGATGTCTCTTAATTTAAGGTGCTGTAATTGTCTTTTAAGCTTTATAAATGTCAAGAGGTTTACCTTCACGTGCTTCTGCACCTCTGAGTATACAGTCTCATCACCCACATTGGCCGTCTCTAGTAGGGAGGAAGAAACAACTCACTGATTAATTACCAGAAAAAAAAGAAAAAAAACTACAGCTCATCTAAAGGACTTAAAATACATGATATACAACAGAGCTTCTAAATTCTCACAACTGTTTGGTCAGAAGGTGTTTTATGGGATTTATGTATTATTGCTGTGATATAAGGGGAGTAATACACTTGAGGATATACTATTATAGGAAAATGAAAACTTTTCTTAATAGCAGGTTTAACAGGCTGGTAAATGTGTTATTCACACTAACTGTTGTCTATACAGTGTTTTATTCGTTACATGAATAAATATAATTACTACATTTTGCCCTACCTTTTATTCTCTTTGTTTTTAGCATTGGTTTCAGTTCAATCTCAGCATAAGTCACATCAGTGTCAGCACCTGCAGTAGAAGAGAACAAAACTATCCCAATGATCTGTAGCCTTTTTATACATCAGTCATAACTCATCAACCTAAACATCAGTCATTATCAGTCTCCTGCCAAAACTACACTGAGTCCTAGCAGATGTTTTTTATAGTAGATCTTTAAACGTTTTTAGGTTTTTAGCTTCCTTTATCATTTAGCATGTGGAATCTTCACCATGTGTGATAACACATCACTGACTTTTTAAACAAACCTGCTGAAAGTAAATCATCTAAACTACAGGAAAATAATATATGATTGAACATGCTGAAGACTTCCAGTGTAATTTACGAATTTTGTTTTTTAATAAATCTGGGAAATGTCCCAGCATTAGAAATACTCTACCATTGTTCCTGTTTGATTTCTTTTTCCTCTTGACCTGTGTGTAAATGGCTTTGTTGCTCTCAGCTGCAGCTTCACCTGAACACAGTGCAGTGTGTTGGTCTCTACAAGACACTTCTGTACTTTACTGTATAGAATTAATCTAGAGTTAAATCTCTAATGCAAGAGTAAATGTGTGAAATGGAATAAAGCTACCTGTTCCTCTCATGGCTGACTCATCCACAGTGTCATAAATATTAGCACTCCCTACACAAAACAAACAGAAGAAAGTCTCCGTAAAATACTAAAAGAAATTCATTAAAGATAGAAATAAACATTGAGACAGTGTCTGACCAGCCTGAAGTGGTGTGTGTCCTGACTGAGAGTCTTCAGCTCCTGACTGGTTCTGATTCCGTTCTGATGTCTGATTGGTTTTCTGCTTTTCTAGAGAGACAGAGAGAGAGAGACAGAGAGAGAGAGAGAGAGAGAGAGAGAGAGAGAGAGAGAGAGAGAGAGAGAGAGAGAGAAGAGAGAGAGAGATTCTACATCTGAACAGTGTGTACATACTGACATTAAAGAGAGTGTAAAAAAGGTCAATTATACAGTAGGAACACAAACAATTATTCATTATAAATACAATAACTATATGTATAGCATAATATATAGTATTTATATTTAAATAATATTTAAATATACAGAAGTCTTAAGAGGCCATGGATTATTATTTTTAATTCTTTATTGAATTCTTGTGATCGCAAAACTTTCATATTTTAGATGTTGATGGTTTATAACAATGTATTATATGACTATATAGTATTCACTACATTACAGTTAATAGTTCTATATTCAGTATGTGCAAATATGTTTTATGTTTTTTACAATCTACACAGAATTTAAACTTTTTCTTGCACTGTAACCAGATTCATATCACACAGTATAATATTGACTTAAGTCTTAAAGATCTGTTCTTCAACACTTAGTTATTGTTTACCTTTAGTTATTGTCCATGATTATGTGATACATCACAATTTACTTTATTCTTTTGCAATTCTGGTTATATTCTACATAACAAAGCTAATGTAGTAATCTGACCTTTTTTTCTTTTGTAGGACCACAGCAGCATCATTAAGATCAGAAAAGCGATGAACAAAAATCCCAAACCAACAACCAGTCCTAATGTTCCATCATTGTATATAGGACCTGAGAATGAAGAAAAAGTGCAGAATTTTAGCAGTTAAACATAGAAACTCTATAGAAGCGAATATAATAAAAAATAAATTCTCAAAAGATTTCTCACGTCTGACTGAGACCCAGCTTTTCAGTGACTCTCCTCTCTCTGGGTGTTTACAGTGGTAGAAACCTTCATCTGACTTTGAGACAGTTTGGATGATCATCTCTCCTGTAGTCTGGTTCTGGAGAACTGATCCATCTTTATAGAAATCAGCTCGGAGGTTTGAGGGATTTGGGTTGTGACATAAACAGCGTAGAGTCAGAGGATGTCCCTCAGTCACAGGATGGACACGACTCTCCAGGATCACATCACCATCTAGAACACAGAAAATCACTAACAAGAAAATCCACACACTATGATGTGTCTGTAGATAATAAATAAAAGTTCTCTAATTTATCTGTATGTAACATAAAATACTCTAAACCTGTGGAGTCTGGAGGTTTTTCATCTAAATCTTAAGAAAATGTTTGTCTTCATGAACAGTTTCTCCCAAGTAAAATCTCAGAGTTCTAAATATTCTGTAATGAATCTTTTCCCTTTTCCTTTAACATTAAACACACTACATGAAGACTCACCATGCACTGTGATGTTGACCGGATTACTGTTTTCTCCAGATTCAGACTCACACCAGTAAACTCCAGTGTAGGATGTGGAGAGGAAGCTGATGTTACATGTAGATCCTGTAACTGATCCCCAGTGTGAACAATCTAACACTCTCTCACTGTGTGTGTATCGTCTCACTGTCCATCCAGTAGACTTACTCTGGTCCTCACAGCTCAGTGAGAGAGAGTCATTAGTAAAGTGTTGAGTTCTGCTGGGATTGATGATCAGAGAGACTGGAGGAGATTCACCTTAAAAACAGAATTTAAAGTGTTAATAAACAAAATAATGAGGCAGAAAACGAGGAAATGACTGTAATGTGATGTAAATTGCAGTATTTATTCTCCAGCAAAAAGCTGTTTCATTCTGTTACAGAATTCTACTGTAAATGATTAGACAATTAGAGCAGTCAAATGAGCCAAAGTACAGGATTATGATTATGATTTTATACCATAAATATATTTACCTCCTATTTGTATCTGTATCTGTTTAGAAGACATTTTCTGAAGACATTATCTCTGAAAATTTTATGTATACTTGGTCACATACAGAATGTTTACCTGCTCTGACTTTTAATAAAATCCTCCTTCACAGAAATCCTCAACCATGTCCTGAGTCCTATATATGTGTATCATACACATACTTTATTTATACACACAATTGCATAAATACTGCATTAATCTGATGTTACATTCACACTTTTAAAGTCTACACTTCAACACAACAGATAATTTTCCTCACCAGTGATCCATAGTGGCTGTAGATTGCTGTACTGTGTGTAAAAGGCTGGTTCTCCTCTCTCTCCTCTGCACATATAAACTCCTGTGTGATTAAGAGCAGCAGGACTGAGAGTGTAGTTGCCTCCAGATCCTCTGCTGCTGTCTGAGAGGAGCTCCACATACACCATATAGCCACGATTATTCTTTATTCCAGTTAATCCGTCTCTGTAGGGAACATCTGTGTACCAGCTGAATGTCCAGTCTGTAGAGGAGTCTGTAACCTCACAGCTTAGAGTCACTGAGTCTCCTTCAGTCAGCCAGCTGTGTGGAGATACACTCAGTACTGCCTGTGGTCTCTCTGTTACACAGGAAATACAAGATATTTTTGAAACCAAATGATAAATTATTTGTACAAAAAAAAATATTTGTTTATCTGTTTTGTGGGTTGGGGTTGGAGGAGGGAGTTAGATCGCGGCAGCAGCGAAGCGCTTGAACGGCTCTATGAATGGGAATTTAAATGGTCAGGTAATATGGATGTTATAACCGGATTGGTGGACAGATGATTAACAGCTGATGCACGCTTGACGACGTGGTCTGAAAAATTATTATCGTGATTACAGCATTGGGCAGGTTTTGTGCAGCATTTCATGTTTTTTTTAATTACAGTAAGTTTGTGTTTAACCTGTAACACTTTATAACAATTTTTGTACATGAAGTTATTATTCTGTTCAATATATATGTTGTGTTTAGACTGAAATGAACTGAATATAATCTCTTACATTGTACTGTATATTGTGTATAATGTTTTTCTTCTTTTAACAAAGTTTAAGTAATAAAACAACGTGTCTAACACTGTTATAGAGTTACTGTTTCCAACATGAAGTACAGATTATTTTAATCAGAATGTGCCAATGATTATAATTTAATTAATTAATGAATGACACACTGAACTTTCCATCCATTTATAGTTACATTTACTGTTGTGGAAAGTCTTACAATCTAGTTATTGTCAGCAATGCGGAGGTAAAAACAACTGAATTTGTTAACTAAAAAACACAAAACAGTGACAAAGACATGACAACCAAAGACAAGACCAGACAAGACCAGACAGGCTGGATCTCTACAGTTAGTTCATGTTCTTGTCACATTAGGGATCTGAAGGCAGATACAAGTGTAGAAGTTCATTTATTTAGATAGAAAAAAGAAATTATAAAACTGTAACACTGAAATGAAGCAAAAACAAACACTAGATCAGGACATCTGCAGAATAAACACACAGCAGTAACAACAGTTACAAGACAAATACATGATGAAACAAAGGGGTTTAAATACAATGAAAAATCAAGGGTTAAAGTGAAAACAGGTGAGAATAATCCAGGTACATTAGAACAACAACCAATGACAGGACAGGGGCAGAGACAAGATATGAATCAGAACAAAAACCCACAAGACAACGTAAACAAAAACACAACAGAAACAGACATGTCCCAAACATCTCACTTACAGACGTTTTCTCACCAAGATTTAATTTAATCGATATTTTAATAAATAAATATAAAAAATACAGAACCACAAAATATAAACTTTTCTCTCCTGAAGACGTTTACATGTCAGAAAACATAGTTATAGTGTGTGTGTGTGTGTGTGTGTGTGTGTGTGTGTGTGTGTGTGTGTGTGTGTGTGTGTGTGTGTGTTAAATAAAATGTTTTTGGATCTCACCAGTCAGAAATGACAAATACTTTTAAACATATGTATTCTGAAAATTCTGGAATAACAAGAAATTACAAAATAATTAAACAATAATGTTTACGCCTTCTAACAAACCTGTGATGAAAAGAGGAAAAAAATCATGACATACCTCTCACTGTAATCTTGACAGGATCACTGAACTCTGTGTAGTGGTAGTTGTTGTTGTAGTTTATCCTGTATGCTCCACACGTGTACTCTGTTTCTCCTGCATTATCGACTGTAACATTAAGTGTGTTCACTTGTTCACTGTTCAGATTCTGTAACGGCTGATTATTATTTTTGTACCAGTAAAACTCCCATCCAGTCTCCTGCTGCAGCTCACAGCTCAGAGTGACGGTGTCTCCAGTGTAGACGGAGCTCTGAGGATTCACTCTCACAGTCGGTTTGGGTCTTACTGTTGGTGTGAAATGATGAAGGTGTCAGAGCTGCTTTACACTTTACAACATAAGCAGTAGATTCACTGTGTCTAACAGATGCTTTGTGACTAAAACTAACATTTATATTTAACATTTAATACAAGATGTTACAGTTGTATGTTTTCTTACACGGCTGATATTCAGTATATTTTAGATATAATTATAATTAATTCAGTTTGTAATCAGATAGCAGTGGTCAAAATGTCTGGGATGTTCTTGTGTATCACATCATCATTAAATCAGTGTTCACACATTTTATAGAGTCGACAGCAGACAAAGTTATTACATATTTAAATGTCTTAAAATACATTAATGACATGAAATACATCCAACAGAACAAAAATAAATCATGGATTATTACCCCAGAGGTGTTAATGTGAACAGTAAAGTGAAGAGAAGATAATGAGGCTTGTGTTTAAACATTGTGAGGGATTTCTGTGATGAGACAGAGACTGATGTGGATGATAAAAATCTCTCAAAATAACAGAATTCACAGATAAAACCTTCTAATTCTAATGTCTCAAATGATATTAAATAAATGAGATAATAGCAAATCTTTTCAGCTTTAGGACTCCCTATAAAACATTCTGTTGTTAATAAACCTTACATAAAGTCATTCCCAAGTCTACACTACTAATATCATTTTTAGAGTGAGTATGAGTTCATGTTTTTGTTACTTGTTGATACTGATATGTGTAACCTGCTTAATATTAAGTAATCAGGGGCATCATGGAGCATTTTATTTAGCACTAGTTATATCTGTTGTTGTCTTCTGTTTTCTTACATATACTTGCCTGAAAGTGACATGGATTGTTCCAAATGATGCACTTTGAAGTAAAATTAATTATATCTATTTTTATTGAATTATGTGTTCATAAAAATATTTTATTACACCTGAGTTCCTCTGGCCACATTTAGTAGTGCAATTGGTCACACTCTTGCCATTTCCAGTGCAATGAACACACACACACACACACACACACACACACACACACACACACACACACACACACACACACACACACACACACACACACACACACACACACACTGTGTTTAGTCTGTAATCATCAGTTTAGCCTCTGATCATAAATATAGTGAAACTAATTCATAATTTCTGCTTTATTATTTTACTTTATTTATTGTATATAAATTATGTTTATTATACCAAATATTACAAAAAATGTGTGAAAAATATATGTTAATATGTTGGAAACATTTTACAGCTCATTTTTTATAAGCAGTAAAATCAGACCAGGTCAGTTTGACTCTGTGCTCCTAAATTGCACAGAAAAGCAGGGAAGATTACAGGAGGGTTAAACTTGTGCTGTTTTATATTTAATATGTTAAGAAATTTAAGCAGCATAAAACTATTTGAGTGCAAAATTATTTATTCAAATCTGATGTTGTAGCCTCCTTTGGTTAGATCTAAAAAACTACATTAATAAACAGGGAACAAATTAACAAATTGTACACAACCTTCTAAGCACTAAAACTATTTAAATAAAGAGACAATATAAAGATAAACTATATATAAAACTCACCTTGAGCCTGGACCACTGGTATGAGTGAAATCAGCACTAAAAAGGGAACAGAAACAGAACATGACGTAAATATGGAAAATTTTCAGTGTATTAATGAACACAGCACATTTTAGACACACAGAACACACAAGTTTAAATCTCACTCAGGAAACTTAACTTGTTGAGGTGATAATTCAAAGGCATACATCTTCAGTAACCAGGGAGGGTGCATGAAAACACACACACACACACACACACACACACACTCACACACACTCAATCAACATCACACACGCACACATACTGTACACACAGATACACACACACACACACACACACACACACACACACACACACACACACACACACACACACACACACACACACACACACACACAGGGTACAAAAGGGAGAGCTGAAACACTATAATTTGTATCTTCACTGTTTAAACGTTGCACTGTAAGGACGATGCCTTTTGCTGCAGCAAAATAATATTCTGTCTTTACTTCTTTGGTTTTACCACCACCTCTGAGTCTGAGTGTGTTTTATACATCTAGATCAAAACTGCGATCACACTAGCCACAATGTAATTTATCCTTTAGCTAAGCATTTTGGAAGGGATTTGTACACAGAACAAAAGTCTAGAGTGGCGAGTGCTCCAAATTTGGTGCTTAGTCTCCAGATCTTTAAGGGTGTTGAACCATCCTTCTCTGGATGAATGAGTTAAAACTGTATGCTGGCCACTTCTAGGATGTTCTTATCTGATGCATTCATGAAGGGATCCAGAGTAATCACCTCCAGTGACTTTCCAGGAGTTCTTGTTTTTTCCAGGAGTTTTTTTTTTTTTTTTTTCCAAAAAGGATGAAAAAAAAAAATAAAAATTTTTTAAAAAAAAGTTAATCATCGAAACTGAAATCACTGTCCATGAAACTCCAAGCCATGCACCTTTCTTCTTTATGCTTGGGCATGTCCCTAGGTTGGCAGATGATGTCATTATTAAGCAACTGATGAAAGTACTCAAGTGCCTGATTATGATTCGGATGCTAAGTCCTCGTTATCCTGCTTCAAGACTGCAATGAAAACTGCACAGAAACATTCTTCAGCTGAGCAGCAACAACCTCACTGAACGGGAATCACTTGGTTGGAGCAGACCGAGTGCTTGTAGAGAATAAAGGAGAATGTGGGGAACAAGTTGGCTGATAAGTGTGAAGATGGGGTATATACTATTTACTGTATGATGCAGGAGGAAGGCTCAGAATTTAGCACCAACATCTTGAATACATGCAACATGCAAATATTTCCAGTTTCACGCCTCCTCCCCTTCTTCACTGCTGAACTCACAAAACTGAATTTAAAAAAAGAAAGAAGCTAAACCACAACTGTGCACTTGTGTGTTCTCAGTTCTCTAAAACTCTCTTTACCCTGTGTGTGTGTCAGTGTACAAGGCTAATGAGAAGTGTTTGTTTCTGTAGAATTCTTTGATAGATTTGACACAAATAAGTAAATGATACTAGACAATAGTTTGGTGATAGTGTGTATTAGAATAAACTAATGTGATGTTAGTTAAATTTACCCACTTTATTAGTTATTGTTTTTACACGTCCATCTTCACCCTCCTCAACACTTTTTTTTCCACTCATCCACTTCTTCACATCTAAATTTGCACCAACAAACTGTGACCTGCTCTCAGGTGTGTGTACAGGACTAATTTTTACATAATAATAATAATAATAATAATAATAATAATAATAATAATAATAATAATAATAATAATAACAGTGATCATTAATAAATAATGATTTGTATTTATTTTTATTAAATGTGCTGTGCATTACTTTGGTACTAAAGTGCAATAGAGTGAACATGTTCTTCTGCACAGACCATAATAGTAACAAAAAAGGAAATCTAGGTTATAAGTACTTTAATTAAAATTGCTAGTTAATGCTAACATGTTTTTTTTTAAATATTTATCTATAAAGGAAACACCACCAGAAGACCACCATCAACTACAGATTCAGACAATACAGACTAACTACCATTATATGATTTAAACCCTGTGTATTAAACTTGCCCTACTTGTACTCTTACCTGTTGAACTATCATAGTTACTGAGAGTATTTACACATCAAACTAAACCCTTCTCATAAAGATATGGAGACACTGATCCACCTGAACAGTCATGATGAAGTACACACAATGTCCTAATCACACAATAAGATCATCACTCAGGACATTCAGACTGCAGATGAACAACTTTATACCCCACCACTCACTCTAATGAAGACACAAAGAGAACATTTACTCACAGAGCATCACAGGCAGTGGACTGAGCTCCATCCTGTCCCTCTAATGACTGACTGACTGACAGAGCAGTGGTGTGTTAAAGTTTTTCCACTTCCTGTTTGCTTATAGAGAGAGGGAACAAAAATAGAGAGAGAGAGAGAGAGAGAGAGAGAGAGAGAGAGAGAGAGAGAGATCTCTTCCTGATGTTTTATTTCTTTGCATGTGTCATACTTTAATGTTTTAGATCATCAAACAAATTGAAATATAAGTCAAATATAACACAAGCAAACACAACATGCATTTTTTAAATGTAGGTTTTAGTTAATAAGGGAAAACAAAATCCAACCCTACATGGCCCTGTGTGAAAAAGTGCTTGCCCCCTAAACCTAATAACTGGTTGTGCCGCCCTTAGCAGCAAGAACTGCAATCAAGCGTTTGCGATAACTTGCAGTGAGTCTGTTACAGCGCTGTGGAGGAATTTTGGTCTACTCATCTTTGCAGAATTGTTGTAATTCAGCCACATTGGAGAGTTTTTGAGCATAAACCACCTTTTTATTGTCATGCGACAGCTTCTCAATAGGATTCAGGTCAGGACTTTGACTGTTTGCTTCAGCTTGAGGTCACAAACAGATAGCCACAGATTGTCCTTCAGGATTTTATGGTAGACAGCAGAATTCATGGTTTTATTTATCACAGCAAGTCTTCCAGGCCCTGACCAAACAGCCCCAGACCATCACACTACCACCACCATATTTTACTGTTGGTATGATGTTCTTTTTCTGAAATGCAGTGTTACTTTTACACCAGATGTAATGGGACACACACCTTCTATAACTGTTCAACTTTTGTCTCATCAGACCACAGAGTATTTTCCCAAAAGGGGATCATCAAGATGTTTTCTGGCAAATCTGAGATGAGCTTTTATGTTCTGGTGCTCACAATGCCAGAGATTGATCTGCATGGTCAGCCAGTGTCTCATGGGATTGATGTGGATGGAGCCGCCTGGAGACTGCCATGCCTTTTATGAACCGATGTTGTGCCAGTCAGCTGTATGGTCTGGTCTTTATCAGCAATCAGGTCTGAGTTCTAGGTATTGTCCTAGTTGAGGGACTGAGTAGTCTGTGGAAAGAAGCTCCATCTTGTTTTTTGAGTTTGCCTTCAAGAAGCAGAACCACAATCTGATTATAACAGAGAGAAGAGTTTGTTACACACATAGTTGGGGTCCAGCAAAGCTTACTATAGCATAACTACAGGGCGGAGAGCTTAGCTGATCACACCACCCTCTGGAGAAGCCCGTCTGTCCTGTTTGGTGCTGTTCTCAAACCATGTCGTGATGCTTCCTGTCAGGTTACTGTCTATGATGGTGTGAAATGTCCTCACCACCTTATACATTTAAGGGCCTTTAAACTCCTCTCTTTGGTGATATTAATGCTGCTGGGCCTTCATCATCAGTGTCAACAAGGTGCAGGAAATCCAGTTTAATCAACTTGGAGAATTCTGCAATTTGTTCTCCTTCTGTCACTGTGTGCACCGCTGCTGCCCTCTGCTGGTTACTGGTGATAGTAGCATGATCTCACAGTAACAAACTGGATTTAATATTAATACAGTATAATATGCAAGAAACAATTTTCATGTTACATATAGTTTATGTCTCTTAGAAGTGTGTGATGTACTTCACTACAGACAACTAGCAACAATTCACCCCAATTCTGTAGACTGTGTTAGTGATTTATTTCTTACTCTTTCACTTATGATGTTCTATTAGAGTTTTACAGTGAAACCATGTACTTCACTTCATAAGTAACTTGTTATTGGCTGTAACGCTGACTTCCTGATTTATTTACAGTGTTGTGTTAGTGCTGTACATCAGTGTACCTGTGTGTAGACATGCAGAAAGAGTAATAACACTTCTGTTTGATTCCTTATTTACTCCTGACCTTCACTGCACTGAGATCCTCTACTGACACTGAATAATACTGCAGGATCCAGTTATCTAACTTTAAGATAAAACTTTATTAATCACATGTCAGAAATTCTAATGTTACAGCAGGAGACAAACATTTAGACAATGAAAAGACAACAGTTTAACAGCAGTGAATTGATCATGATGGATTTATTTAATTGATCAACATTTCATCCATAAATCTCCTCACACAACAATTAAAGTTCACACAACTGAAACATAACTGCATCTAACTGAGATTGTAAGTCTACAACTAAATATTCAACTAGAGAAAATCTCAAGAAATAGAAAACACAGCAGTACAAATACAGAAGTGGTAGAATTTATATTGAGAAAACACAACACAATTAAACAAACCTATTAGTCTTTACATCCCCCAATGATGCTAGTTTCCAGCTTTTTTTTTCTCAAAAACTTTGTGTTTTATTAAAGTAATATTTCTCAGTTTTTACTATTGTTTTAACAGACTGTAAGCTTTATTGGAGATTACACCCACATTGACCTTCATTCATGAGGAGGTTTGCAGACATTAACTAAATAAATCCATTCAGAACAGTGACGGTGTCTAGAAGACGCTAAGCAAATAACAGCAGGACATTAAAATGACAAATCAGTATTATTTTAAAATCCACACAAAACCATAAAGAAAAAGAAATTCTGAAATGATCTTTTTCAGTAAATGTTTATTCTTTTTATAGATTACTTTTTATAACTTTTCTCACTCCTCTATAACTGCATTCTTAATCCTGTCTTCATCAGTGTGACCTGTTAAAGAAATTTAAAATGTAATTTATTTCATTAATTAAAGAACATTATGTGAAATATAGAGACATACTGAAAGAGTTCTTACCTCGAGCTCTGTAACATATGAGCAGCAGAATGATGGTCACCAGCAGATACGGAGAGGCCGTCACCACACTACAGATCAGCATGAGCACTGAGAATGGAGCTTCTACAGGTGATGGACATGAAGCAGAATAAAATAATAATTATAATGATTTTTGATTCATGCTGAACTGTTTAGATGTTTTACTTAAACTGCAAATAAGTTCAACTCATTAAATCATAGTTGTATTTAAATAATTTCTCACGTCTGACTGAGACCCAGCTTTTCAGTGACTCTCCTCTCTCTGGGTGTTTACAGTGGTAGAAACCTTCATCTGACTTTGAGACAGTTTGGATGATCATCTCTCCTGTAGTCTGGTTCTGGAGAACTGATCCATCTTTATAGAAATCAGCTCGGAGGTTTGAGGGATTTGGGTTGTGATATAAACAGCGTAGAGTCAGAGGATGTCCCTCAGTCACAGGATGGACAGGACTCTCCAGGATCACATCACCATCTAGAACACAGAAAATCACTAACAAGAAAATCCACACACTATGATGTGTCTGTAGATAATAAATAAAAGTTCTCTAATTTATCTGTATGTAACATAAAATACTCTAAACCTGTGGAGTCTGGAGGTTTTTCATCTAAATTAAAAAAAAATAAACTGTCTTCATGAAAAGTTTCTCCCAAATGAAATCTCAGCGTTCTAAATATTCTGTAATGAATCATTTCCCTTTTCCTTTAACATTAAACACACTACATGAAGACTCACCATGCACTGTGATGTTGACAGGATTACTGTTTTCTCCAGATTCAGACACACACCAGTAAACTCCAGTGTAGGATGTGGAGAGGAAGCTGATGTTACATGTAGATCCTGTAACTGATCCCCAGTGTGAACAATCTAACACTCTCTCACTGTGTGTGTATCGTCTCACTGTCCATCCAGTAGACTTACTCTGGTCCTCACAGCTCAGTGAGAGAGAGTCATTAGTAAAGTGTTGAGTTCTGCTGGGATTGATGATCAGAGAGACTGGAGGAGATTCACCTTAAACACAGAAAAGAGCCATTTAAAGTGTCAATAAACAAAATTATGAAGCAGAAAACAAGGAAATGACTGCAGTGTGACGTAAATTGCAGTATTTATTTTCCAGCAAAATTAGAAAATTAGAGCAGTCAAATGAGCCAATGTACAGGATTATGATTAATTTTATACCATACATATTTTTACCTCCAATTTGTATCTGTATCTGTTTAGAAGACATTTTCTGAGAACTTTATCTCTGA